>NC_034202.2:26484484-26791151 GCF_002021735.2 Oncorhynchus kisutch
TGCCGCAATATCACAATATACTTTCTTCAGGCTCCGCTTGTTTACTCTCCCTCTGTCCTTCTTGTCTGGCTTCCGGAGGAGTACACAGTATCAATCTTTCTGGATTTAGAAATTATTTCAGATCAATTTCTTTCCCACACTTCTCTGTAGGAGTGTGTGTACATGTTGTATTTTCTCTGATGCTGTGTTGGTATTTTTAACATATTATAAACTATGGGAGTAATAAAGGTTTGCTGTGCATTTTATTCACGTGATAAATGAAGCTTCAATCTACAGGATTTATCTGATCTGTACAGACACTGTTTTATTCTAAAACGTTTTACCTCGAATGACAGTCAGGTCAACAGATCGGAAAAGACAAGATGGAGACAGACAGAGAGATGGATAAAGACAACAGACGGGTAGAGAAGTAGAGGAAATGTCTACAAAATAGATTTTGTGTTTGTCAACTGAGGTACAGTGTATTAAGATCTTTCCCAGTTGAGCTATTCAACTTTTTTTCCATCATATTTTTCCATCATATTTCCTCTCTTTTGAGGATATTAAAAATATTAGAAGCTTTAATGATGCTTCAATTTGGAGACAGCTAACAGCCCCACCCCAGCCTTAACCCATGCTGTCCCTCCCTCCACTGTGCGTCATCGGGTAGTCCTACACCTGTGATTCAATAGACTACAGACTGTTTACTGCCAGGAGAATGCAGTCTGTCAGCATACAGTATCTGTCAGTGTCCTGAGCAGCAACTGCCCCACCCCAGCCTTAACCCATGCTGTCCCTCCCTCCACTGTGCGTCATCGGGTAGTCCTACACCTGTGATTCAATAGACTACAGACTGTTTACTGCCAGGAGAATGCAGTCTGTCAGCATACAGTATCTGTCAGTGTCCTGAGCAGCAACTTCCCCACCTCATCCTTAGCCCATGCTGTCCCTCCCTCCCCTGTGCCATATTTCCCTCTGTGCCTCATCGGGTAGTCCTACACCTGTGACTCAATAGACTACAGACTGTTTACTGCCAGGAAAATGAGTGCAGCGCACCAGTTAACTAGTGTAGCAAATTTGGGGGGGGGGGTACCACTGATCAGGACTCGAACCTGGATCCAGCGACTGTCATTCTGTCTATCTGTGTAAGGGCCTATGGAAAGAGAATGATATACACACAAAGAGACAGAAAGAGGATTCCCTCATTGCTCCAGCTCTCAGAAAATTCTAGCTAAGGCATTATCTGAGGCATAGTGTCATCTGCTGTTGAACATGTGTACCTTCCTCCTGTAAGGTCCTGTCCATTGGGACATCTTGCCTATGTCTGTCTGTGATCACGTTCACTCTCCCCAAGAGCATTAACTAACAATCATTATTTTTGTTAATGGTTAAGCAAGTGAAAATATAATGAATATAAATCGTTTTCATTCGCCATTTTGTTTTAAACAACATGTTCTTAAGTTAAACACATTACTTGAGAAAGTATAGGCTAATAGGTTTATATACCCCACTGCCTACCCATATAAGGCGCGGTTATATGATCAGTAGGTCCACTGTACACACGATTTCCTCGTCAACCGAGCCTGAAACGAAAGTGAAACAGTGGATGCAGTGAAAGAATAGGACGACGCGTTTCATACCCAAACAGTATTCGCATGAGGGGTGAAACGATGGATGAATATCCTTATCCCATCACTATAGACGTCAGTTGGACAAACTCTGTCTCTAAAGGGATACAGAACAAGCTTCAGATTTATTTTCAAAGTAAAAAGAAGTCGAGTGGAGGGGACTGCTTGGTGCACTACGAGGGTCAACGCTCCACTAGCGCAACTGTTTATTTCAAATCTGAGGATGGTAAAGTAGATCACCACGGATGACGATTTGCATCGTACAGTTGTCATTTTATAGCCTACTGTAGGATATCATAATAGTGAAATAGTGTTAACCATACAAATGTAAATATGTACAAGTGACTTCCAGTAAAGTGACGTGTGCATGATGTCGCATTTGTCTCCACAGTCAGGGAAAGGGTTCTATCGAGAGATAACCACGAAATTACTGTAGACAATGAAACTGTGAAGTTGCGCTTGTCATCATCATTGGGGGAAAATCTGAAAGAGGATTGCACTCTGTCGGTGAGTAGTTCATGTCAGTGGTTCCCAAACCTTTTATAGTCCTGTACTCCTTCAAACATTCAACCTCCAGCTGAGGACCCCCTTTAGCACCAGGGTCAGCGCAATCTCTAATGCTGTTTTTTTGTAAGCCTGCCACACGCACATTATATGATACATTTATTAAACATAAGAATAGGTATGAGTTTTTGTCACAACCCGGCTCCTGGGAAGTGACAAAGAGCTCTTAAAGGACCAGGGCACAAATAATAATAAAATAATAAATCATTTTGCTCTTTATTTTACCATCTTAAAACCTTATTTGTTCATCGAACATTCGGAATAACTCACCACAGGTTAATGAGAAGGGTGTGCTTGGAAATATGCAAATAACTCTGCAATGTTGGGTTGTATTGGAGAGAGTCTCAGTCTTAAATAATTTTCCACACAAAGTCTGTGCCTGTATTTAGTTTTCATGCTACCTAGGGCCGAGAATCTATTCTCACATAGGTACATGGTTGCAAAGTGCATCAGTGTCTTAACAGCACAATTTGCCAAGGCAGGATACTCTGTGAGCGCAGCCCAATCCAGAAATCTGGCATTGGCTTCTGATTAAATAAAATGTTCACAAAACCGCTTGTTGCAATTTCAATGAAAGCTCTCAGTTGTTTGTGTCATCAGTTTCGGGAAAGCACCTGTGTAATTGCGCACCCAACTCACTCAGTTGCTTCCCTATATCACATTTGACATCCGTAAGCTTGAGTTCATTTGCACACAAAAAGTCATACAATGATGGAAAGACCTGTGTGTTGTCCTTGTTAATGCAGACAGAGAAGATTTTCTTGACTTGAAGGAGAGGCGGACCAAAGTATTTGGTCACCTACAAACAAGGAAGATTTCTGGCTCTCACAGACCTGTAACTTCTTCTTTAAGAGGCTCCTTTGTCCTCCACTCGTTACCTGTATTAATGGCACCTGTTTGAACTTGTTATCAGTATAAAAGACACCTGTCCACAACCTCAAACAGTCACACTCCAAACTCCACTATGGCCAAAACCAAAGAGCTGTCAAAGGACACCAGAAACAAAATTGTAGACCTGCACCAGGCTGGGAAGACTAAATCTGCAATAGGTAAGCAGCTTGGTTTGAAGAAATCAACTGTGGGAGCAATTATTAGGAAATGGAAGACATACAAGACCACTGATAATCTTCCTCGATCTGGGGCTCCACGCAAGATCTCACCCCGTGTGGTCAAAATGATCACAAGAACGGTGAGCAAAAATCCCAGAACCACACAGGGGGACCTAGTGAATGACCTGCAGAGAGCTGGGACCAAAGTAACAAAGCCTACGATCAGTAACACACTACGCCGCCAGGGACTCAAATCCTGCAGTGCCAGACGTGTCCCCCTGCTTAAGCCAGTACATGAAGTTTGCTTGAGAGCATTTGGATGATCCAGAAGAAGATTGGGAGAATGTCATATGGTCAGATGAAACCAAAATAGAACTTTTTGGTAAAAACTCAACTCGTCGTGTTTGGAGGACAAAGAATGCTGAGTTGCAATCCAAAGAACACCATACCTACTGTGAAGCATGGGGGTGGAAACATCATGCTTTGGGGCTGTTTTTCTGCAAAGGGACCAGGACGACTGATCCGTGTAAAGGAAAGAATGAATGGGACCATGTATCGTGAGATTTTGAGTGAAAACCTCCTTCCATCAGCAAGGGCATTGAAGATGAAACGTGGCTGGGTCTTTCAGCATGACAATGATCCCAAACACACCGCTCGGGCAACGAAGGAGTGGCTTCATAAGAAGCATTTCAAGGTCCTGGAGTGGCCTAGCCAGTCTCCAGACCTGAACCCAATAGAAAATCTTTGGAGGGAGCTGAAAGTCCGTATTGCCCAGCGACAGCCCCCGAAACCTGAAGGATCTGGAGAAGGTCTGTATGGGGGAGTGGGCCAAAATCCCTGCTGCAGTGTGTGTAAACCTGGTGAAGAACTAGAGGAAACGTATGATCTCTGTAATAGCAAACAAAGGTTTCTGTACCAAATATTAAGTTCTGCTTTTCTGATGTATCAAAAAATTAATTACTTAAAAATCATGCAATGTGATTTTCTCGATTTTTGTTTTAGATTCCGTCTCTCACATTTGAAGTGTACCTATGATAAAAAAGTATAGACCTCTACATGCTTTGTAAGTAGGAAAACCTGCAAAATTGGCAGTGTATCAAATACTTGTTCAAGCTCCAAACTGTTTTCAATCATTTTTTATCTCAATCAGTTTCCTGGGAATATGCATTAAGATCTTCTTGAATTACTGTTTCGTGAGCGAATTAGAAACGATGATGTTACATACTATTTGCCTTGTATTTTGTTTCAATCAAAGCATAGGCTGTTTCCTGCTTGGTGGCGTGAGCTGTTGAGTTTTGGCCTCATTAGGACTAAAAACATTGACATTTAGCTTCACTGAGCATCCTAAAAGAAATGACTGAGGTGTTTATGGTGTAATAGTAATTTAGTCCAACTACTAATCCTAGAGTATAACTGATCCCCAAAAATGGAGGAGGCAGGTGGCAGCGGGAGGAGGTAGGGAACTGGTCTGTCTGCCCAATATAAAGGATCAAAACTGGCGGAGGAATAAAAATAGGAAAGTAGGAAAGTATACCAGTTTCATTTGAGGACCATAATGTTGACAACTGTGCCATACAGATTGCAAAATAGTTGGAAAGAGATTTTTGATGTACTGATTCCATGGTATATGAGTTGATATAAAAAAAACAAGATTCAAGACTTCGTGCTTTTCCGATAAAATGATTATATAGAATTTTTGCCACCATCAAAATGTTGAAAAATTGGGGCATAAAATTATCGAAGCTCTGCAGTTTTTGTTGTGAGGATACAGAATCAATAGACCATTTATTTTGGTATTGCCCACAGGTAGCCTGTTTCTGGTCTCGGGTTCAGGAATGTCTGAAAATGAAATCTGTGGCATTGATCTAAAATTTACCCTAGCAAAAGTACTGTTAGGAGATCTGGAGAGACCGGGTCAGTCAATTACTAATATACTAATACTCTTAGTAAAAGTATTTATCTTCAACTCGCAATCCGTGGATTCTATTCGATTAGAAAGATTGAAATTGTACGTTAAACATCACAGAATAGTTGACAGATAGTCAAAATAAAACATAATAATAAGTACGTTTATGACACTGAGGGGCAGTGTTTTTACAGCTAATGTTGGTTTGCCTGAGGCTGATGCCATGCAGGTGTTTGTTCACATGCATATACACACATCCTCATTCAAATTAACGCATACAAGAACATGCACATACATGTAATAGTGCCAGATGGAGCATGAAAATATGAAGGGAAAAAAACAATATATATATGAAAAAAAAAATGTGAATCACATTTTTATTTGGCGTATCCCTGACAGCACGTACCTCTGGGGGTAAAAAGTTCATTCGAGTTGCCTCTTCATTAATTCATCTGCCCCCCTTCCCCCTTCATAAATAACATAATGTAAAAAAGTAGATTTTCAGCCCAGGCCTGATATTCTAACATGCTGACCAGTCTGACTGCCCATCCGCATGCTGATTTTTGTCCACCCACATCAGACTTTAATGTAGGAGAATATAATACATTGGATCTGGTAAAATATAATACAAACAAAAAAACATATGTTTTCTATTTTTTTCCCCAATCATCTTTGAAATGCAAGAGAAAGGTCATACATTCAAATAGAATTTTAGGTGTAACTTAGATGTTGTCCACAAGATGGCAGCAGTGTGTGTGTAAAGTTTCAGACTGATCCAGTGAAGAATTACATTACTACAAAACATTTTGTATGAAGTCTGCCAGGAGTTTGCCTAAATGTGCCGAATTGGTACATTTATACATTTTCAAGTACATAACTATAGAGAACATGCAAAAATGCTATTGTAATAAAAAAGTTTACACACTCCCAGGAATGTCATACATGATGGATCATTAGCTTCCCTACAGAAAATACACTAAGCTTCCCACATCTAGATAGCCGGGCGGGGGATGTGGAGCCAGAGACAGCAGTGGTGTCAAACTGTAGAACCAGTTCCTACATTTGAAAATAAAGGTTTAGGGATACCAATCCCATAGTGGATAACGTGCATTACCACCACCAACTGGACTGGAGTCTGGACCTCAGTTCATCTTTCAATCACCCACATGGGTATAGGCTCCTAAAAATCAATAAGGAGATGGGGGAGGCAGGACTTCCAGCACGTCAAGTGTCACAAATAGAACCAAGTTATATTTTAGCGCCTGTCTACGCAGCCACTTGTGAGTAGTGTGGGTGCAATGATTGAATAACATGTATGTGTACATTTATTTTGCAAAGCTTGCACACGCTACTCGAGCGGTGTGGTCAGCATGTAACATGCTAACCAGACCGCTTGCGCAAGTTCGTCCACCATCGATCACATGTTGATTTTGTCCACCCACACCAGACGCGATCAGGACACGCAGGTTGAAATATCAAAATGAACTCTGAATCAAACCAAATATATATAATTTTTTTCCCCCTGTTATTGTGGGTGTAGTGAAATGCTCCAACAGTGCAGTAGTATCTAAAAACGATTCACAACAATACACATCAATCTAAAAGTAGAAGAATGGAGTTAAGAAATATATAAATATTAGTTTGAGCAATGTCGGAGTGGCATTGACTAAAATACAGTAGAATCGAATACAGTATATACCAGAGGTATGGACTCGAGGCACATAACTTGGACTCGAGTCAGACTGGAGTCACAAATATGATGACTTGCAACTCGACTTTGACACGAATGACTCGCGACTTAACTTGGACTTGAGCCTTTTGACTCGAACTGACTTGCTACCCTCTCCAAGCCCAAATATGAAAAATGATGCTATTAAAAAAGTGTGCAGCACATCAACTTTTAATTTAACGGATTACAGTGTGAATCAGACAGCAGCCAATCAAATTGTGCCAGCTGAGAAAAAGTTACGTGTGGCAGTGCAGAGGAATGTCGGCAAGTGAATTCAGATGGAGCCCTTGGAAAGATGATACCCCAAAAAATGTTGGATATAAAGACTACGCTGTATCAACAAAAAATGGATTGCAACTTGCAAAATATGCGGGAAGACAATGACATACGGAGGCGCAACAACTTCCAACTTTGTTCGACATTTGAAGCTGCACAAAGAACGGTAAGTCGGGGCTAATATAGCCGACGGCTATATCATTCATAACTTTGCCAGTGTAGCATGTTGGCTAACGTAACGTTAAATCAATGAGCCTCCACACAGTCAGTCAGTGCGGGAACGTTATCATTGCACCCAAGATTGAGCTACAACTAGCTAGGCAGTTGGTAGCCTAAATCCTGCCTGATGTTGCGGCTGTTCCTAAAGCCATTGACATATGTTAGCCTACTGTAACCACATTGTGTGTGTGTGTGTTAAGGTTGGGTGATTGTGTACAAGCCTACATCGCCCAATTGCACCCCATAGCGATCCTTGATAATCAAGGGGGGGGGGGTCTTTCTCATGGCTACCCATGTATTTCCATGGAAATATAAAGTTTATTTGGAAAGTAATAAATATATTTTTAAAGCATTCAGGATTTGCGTAAATGTAATATACTAACTATTAGTCTTGTTAAAAATATGAAATGGTATTACATTTGGTGAAGAGCGCATTATGACTTAAAGTTTAGGACTTGAGACTTGACTTGATACTTCTCGGTCTTGACTTGAGACTTGACTCGTACTTGCCTGTCTTGGCTTGGGACTTGACTTGGGACTCGAGTGCTAAGACTTGAGACTTACTAGTGACTTGTAAAACAATGACTTGGTCCCACCTTTGGTTTATAAACATATGAGATGAGTAAAGCAGTATGTAAACATTATTTCAACTCAAATCAAATTCTATTAGTCACATGTGCTGAATACAACCTTACAGTGAAATGCTTACTTACGAGCCCCTAACCAACAATGATTTTTTTTTTTAAGAATACGAGATAAAAGTAACAAGTAAGAGCAGCAGTGAAATAACAGTAGCGAGACTATATACAGGGGGGTACTGATACAGAGTCAATGTGCGGGGGCACCGGTTATTTGAGGTAGTATATGTACATGTAGGTAGAGTTGATAAAGTGACTATGGAGAGATGACAACAGAGAGTAGCAGTGGTGTGGGGTGGGGGGAGGCACTGCAAATAGATCTTCAGGAGTCTTATGGCTTGGAGGTAGATGTTTAGAAGCCTCTTGGACCTAGACTTGATGCTCCGGTACCACTTGCCGTGCGGTAGCAGAGAGAACAGGCTATGACTAGGGTGGCTGGAGTCTTTGACAATTTTTAGGGCCTTCCTCTGACACCGCCTGGTATAGAGGTCCTGGGTGGCAGGAAGCTAGGCCCCAGTGATGTACTGGGCTCTGTAGTACTACCCTCGATGTACTGGGCTCTGTCGTACTACCCTCTGTAGTGCCTTGCGGTCGGAGGCCGAGCAGTTGCCATACCAGCGGTAATGCAACCAGAATGCTCTCTATGGTGCAGCTGTAGAACCTTTTGAGGATCTGAGGACCCATGCCAAATCTTTTCAGTTTTGTCGTGCCCTCTTCACGACTGTCTTGGTGTGCTAGGACCATGTTAGTTTGTTGGTGATGTGGACACCAAGGAACTTGAAGCACTCAACCTGCTCCACTACAGCCCCGACGATGAGAATGGGGGTGTGCTCGGTCCTCTTTTTCCTGTAGTCCACAATCATCTCCTTTGTCTTGATCACGTTGAGGGAGAGTTTGTAGTTCTGGTACCACACGGCCAGGTCTCTGACCTCCTCCCTATAGGCTGTCTCGTCGTTGTCGGTGATCCGGCCTACCACTGTTGTGTCATCGGCAAATTTAATGGTGTTGGAGTTGTGCCTGGACGTGCAGTCATGAGTGAACAGGGAGTACAGGAGGGGACTGAGAACACACCCCTGAGGGGCCCCTATGTTGAGGAGCAGCGTGGCGGATGTGTTGTTACCTACCCTTACCACCTGGGGGGGCGGCCTGTCAGGAAATCCAGGATCCAGTGGCGGAGGGAGGTGTTTAGTCCCGTCCTTAGCTTATTGATGAGCTTTTAGGCCTAAACAGTCATTTAAACATTATTAAAGTGACTAGTGTTGCATTATTAAAGAGGCCAGTGATTCCAAGTCTATGTATATAGGGCAGCAGCCTTCAAGGTGCATGGTTGCGTAACCGAGTGGAAGCCGGCCAGTAATGGCTATTTAACAGTCTTATGGCCTTAAGATAGAAGCAGTTTTTCAGTCTCTCTGTCCCAACTTTGATGCACCTGTACTGACCTCACCTTCTGGATGATAGCGGGCTGAACAGGTGGTTGATGTCCTTGATGATCTTTTTGGCCTTCCTGTGACATCGGGTGCTGTAGGTGTCCTGAAGGGCAGGTAGTTTGCCCCCGTTTATGCGTTGGGCAGACCGCACCACCTTCTGGAGTGCCTTGCGGTTGAGGGTGGGGCAGTTGCCGTACCAGGCGGTGATACAGCCCAACAGGATGCTCTCAATTGTGCATCTGTAAAAGTTTGTGAGGGTTTTAGGTGACAAACCAAATTTCTTCAGCCTCCTGAGGTTGAAGAGACGCTGTTGCACCTTCTTCACCACACTATCTTTTTGGGTGGACCATTTCAGATCGTCAGTGATGTGTACGCCTTCTGCACTGCGGGCCCGTCAATGTGGATAGGGGCATGCTCCCTCTGTTGTTTTCTGAAGTCCACGATTAGCTCGTTTAAAAAAAAAATAGTTTAACCTTTATCTAACTAGGCAAGTAAGTTACGAACACATTCTTATTTTCAATGACGGCCTAGGAACAGTGGGTTAACTGCCTCGTTCAGGGGCAAAAAGGCGAAAGGCCTGTTTAGACTTCATCCTGTTATTTCACTGACAGATTTCCTGCGCATTCCCAACTGTAGGCTATGCCTTGTGATTGGACTACACTCCACAGCTAGGTTATTTTTTTAAATAAATATACTATTGATCCTCTGTGGCTAACCTTCTCATGGCTAGGCAATTCTGAATTATTTCATTTATTTCTGAGCACACAGCAGTAATTATATGACTTTGGCAAATGTATTTCAATTGATCAGGGGTGGTGCAGCTCCTCCAGAACCCTTCGTGATGCTATGATTCCATTAGGAAATAAAAAATGAAGTGCAACGCCAGAGGAGATGAGAGTTGCAGGCTCATGTCTATCAGAGCAGAGAGATCATAGAAAGTGAATCTCATTCTAGTTCTGTGATAGATACATGGGCACCTTTCACACAATCATGGTCACGCTCGTTTAGAGAATGATTGGACCAAGGCGCAGCGTGTGTAGAATTCCACATGGTTAATAAATATGAAACTCAGCAAACAAAACAAAATGAAACGTGACGTTCTGGGCTGCTCACAGGCAGCTACACAAAAACAAGATCCCACAATCTAAGGTGCGAAAAGGGCTGCCTAAGTATGATCCCCAATCAGAGACAACGATAGACAGCTGCCTCAGATTGGGAACCATACCCGGCCAACAAAGAAATAGAAAAACTAGAATGCCCACCCAAATCACACCCCAACCTAACCAAATAGAGAAATAAAAAGTCTCTCTAAGGTCAGGGCGTGACACACGCGTTGGTCTCAAACATAAGTTACAATAACACTATGTTTACATCCACAGTAGTAATTTGATATTAAACTGATTATGGCAGTAGGCAGATTGTAATAGTCATGTAAACCCCTTACTCTGCTTATCTTAAACGGCGTATGGTCGCTTAAACGGCGTATGGTCTAAATCGAAGTAAGCACGCGTCGATTAAAACACCTTTTTATCGTTGCAATCTTTTGAATTATTAGTAGCGGTATATTTGATTAATGGATGTGCTAGCAGCAAAGGAGCGAGCCTACTGTAACTCTATAGCGCAAATTAAGTGAGTTTGGAACAACTGAATGTATGCGTCTTAGAAGTAGTCTGAACTCAGAATCATATATGTTTGCCACAATTAACATGGTCAATGTGATCAACCATTCCAGTGTTTTAATTGCTATATTGTAATTACTTCGCCACCATGGCCTATTTATTTCCTTAACTTACCACATTTGCACTCATTGTATATAGACTTTTTGTTTTCTTTTGTTCCACTGTATTATTGACTGTATGTTTTGTTTACTCCATGTGTAACTCTGTGTTGTTGTATGTGTCGAATTGCTACGCTTTATCTTGGCCAGGTCGCAGTTGCAAATGAGAACTTGTTCTCAACTAGCCTACCTGGTTAAATAAAGGTGAAATAAAATAATAATATATATTTTTAAATGTGTTATTTTGATTGGCGATTTTATGCATTTATCAGAGTGCCATCAAGTTGCCTGATTTCAGATGTAAACAGGATTATTAGGGTAATCGTTCTTCTTGCAAAGCATGTAAACATTTTATTCAAACTGTTATATTAATCTGATTATCTATAATAATCGGATTATTGTGTGCATGTAACTGTTGAGCAAACCATAAACTCAGCCCGGCCCAACCCGAAACAACTCTTACATGCTGACCACACCGCTTGCATCGCGTTTGCCTGCGTTGCAAAATAAATGTACTCATAAATGTTATTCAATCATTGCACCCACACTACTTGCACATCAACGAGCTTCTGTGTAGCCAATTAGAACTTGGTTCTATTTTTGACTCATGACACACGGCAAGTCCTTCTTCTCCCATTTCCTCATTGGCTTTTAGGAGCATATATCCACGTGGGTGATTGAAAGATGACCTGAGTTCCCACACTCCAGTCCAGTTGGTAGTGGTAATGCACCTTAAAGTTGGTTGCCAACTGCCATATAAAGTCAGAAAAAGAAGAAGCCTGAAGGAGGAGATATTACTAGAAACAAACACGGTTAACCCTTTTATCTGTGGATTCATTATCGGAGTAGAGGACCTTGTGCATTTCAGGTAAAATAATAACTCAATGTTTATATCCCAGGACAAATGAGCTAGCAACAGGAAGCTAGCTAGCTAGCTAAATTGCATAAATGTTTAATGCTTTTCGACCTGACCCCAAATTAATATAGTTACCAACAATGACGAGACAGGGAGGAGGTGAGGGCCCTGGGAGAGTGGTGCCAGGAAAATAACCTCTCACTCAACGCAAACAAAACGGCAGGGTAGCGGCATGGTAGCCTAGTGGTTACAGCGTTGGACTAGTAACCGAAGGTTGCAAGTTCAAACCTCCGAGCTGACAAGGTGCAAATCTTTCATTCTGCCCCTGAACAGGCAGTTAACCTACTGTTCCTAGGCCGTCATTGAAAATAAGAATTTGTATTAAGGTATTAAAAATATATATACATACATATTTTTTTAAATCGGCGCCCCAAAATACTGATTTCCGATTGTTATGAAAACTTGAAATCGGCCCTAATTAATCGGCCATTCCGATTAATCGGTCGACCTCTTACCTTGACTTTGTTGTCCTTAAGCCATTTTGCCACAACTTTGGAAGAATGCTTTTGGTCATTGTCCATTTGGAAGACCCATTTGCGACCAAGCTTTAACTTCCCGACTTATGTCTTGAGATGTTGCTTCAAAAGATCTACATAATTTTCCTACCTCATGATGCCATCTATTTTGTGAAGTGCACCAGTCCCTCCTTCAGCAAAGCACCCCCACAACATGCTGCCACCCCCGTGCTTCACGGTTGGGATGGTGTTCTTCGGCTTGCAAGCCTCCCCCTTTTTCCTCCAAACATAGTGATGGTCATTATGGCCAAACAGTTCTATTTTTGTTTCATCAGACCAGAGGACATTTCTCCAAAAAGTAGGATCTTTGTCCCCATGTGCAGTTTCAAAATGTACTCTGGCGTATTTTACGGCAGAGTACAGCAGTTGCTAAGCGGCCTTTCAGGTTATGTTGATATAGGACTCGTTTTACTGTGAATATAGATACTTTTGCAACTATTTCCTCCAGCATCTTCACAGGGTCCTTTGCTGTTGTTCCGGGATTGATTTGCACTTTTCGCACCAATGTACGTTCATCTCTTGGAGACAGAACATGTCTCCTTCCTGAGCGGTATGACAGCTGAGTTGTCCCATGGTGTTTCTACTTGAGTACTATTGTTTGTACAGATGAACGTGGTACCTTCAGGCATTTGGAAATTGCTCCCAAGGATGAAACAGTCTTGTGGTCTACAATTTATTTTCTGAGTCTTGGCTGATTTCGTTTGATTTTCACATGATGTCAAGCAAAGAGGCACTGCGTTTGAAGGTAGGCCTTGAAATACATCCACAGGTACACCTCCAATTGACTCAAATGATCAATTAGCCTATCAGAAGCTTCTACATCTATGACATCCTTTTCTGGAATCCCCAAGCTGTTTTAAGGCACAACTTAGTGTATGCAAACTTCTGACCCGCTGGAATTGTGATACAGTGAATTATACGTGAAATAATCTGTCTGTAAACAATTGTTGGAAAAATTACTTGTGTCATGCACAAAGTAGATGTCATAACCGACTTGCCAAAACTATAGTTTGTTAATTAACAAGAAATTTGTGGAGTTGTTAAAAAACAAGTCTTTGTGGAAAAAAACGTTCCCGTAATAAACAGGATATTTTGTCAGGACAAGATGCTAGAATATGCATATAATTGACAGCTTAGGATAGAAAACACTCTAAAGTTTCAAAAACTGTAAAAAATATTGTCTGTGAGTATAACAGAACTGATGTTGCAGGCGAAAGCCTGACAAAAATCCATTCCGGAAGTGCCTCATGTTTTGAAAGCGCTGCGTTCCAATGAGTCCCTATTGAGCAGTGAATGGGCTAATAATTAGATTACTCTTTCTCCGTATTCCCGAAGGTGTCTACAGCATTGTGACGTAGTTTTACGCATTTATGTTGAAGAATACCCGTAAGCGGCTACATCGTGCAAGTGGTCACCTGATGCTCCCAGAGAGATTCTCTGTAAAATACAGAGGTAGCCATTACTCCAATCGGTCCTACTGAAAAACAAATTGTCCCGATGGATATATTATCGAATAGATATTTGAAAAACACCTTGAGGATTGATTCTAAACAACGTTTGCCATGTTTCTGTCGATATTATGGAGCTAATTTGGAATATTTTTCGACGTTTTCGTGACTGCAATTTCCGGGCGATTTCTCAGCCAAACGTGAAGAACAAACGGAGCTATTTCGCCTACAAAAATAATATTTTGGGAAAAAAGGAACATTTGCTATCTAACTGGGAGTCTCGAAAACATCTGAAGCTCATCAAAGGTAAACGATTTAATTTGATTGCTTTTCTGATTTCCGTGACCAAGTTACCTGCTGCTAGCTGGACAAAATGTTATGCTAGGCTATAGATAAACTTACACAAATGCTTGTCTAGCTTTGGCTGTAAAGCATATTTTGAAAATCTGAGATGACAGGGTGATTAACAAAAGGCTAAGCTGTGTCTCAATATATTTCATTTGTGATTTTCATGAATAGGAATATTTTATAGGAATATTTATGTCCGTTGTGTTATGCTAGTTAGTGTCAGGCGATGATTATGGGATGGGGAGTCACTAGAGTGAGTTCAATCTAAGTGTATGTAAACTTCTGACTTTAACTGTATATTGATGACATGACCAAAGCTGCTAGAACAGACTCTAATCTTCTCGGAAGGCTTTCCACTAGATGTTGGAACATTGCTGCGGGGACTTGCTTCCATTCAGCCACAAAAGCATTAGTGAGGTCGGGCACTGATGTTGGGCGATTAGTCCTGGCTCACAGTCAGCGTTCCAATTGATGGGGTTGAGGTCAGGGCTCTGTGCAGGCCAGTCAAGTTGTTCCACACCGATCTCGACAAACCTTTTTCTGTATGGACCTTTCTTTCTGCACTGGGGAATTGTCATTCTGAAACAGGAAAGGGCCTTCCCCAAACTGTTGCAACAAAGTTGGAAGCACAGAATCGTCTAGAATGTCATTGTATGCTGTAGCATTAAGACCTCCCATCACTGGAAGTAAGGGGCCTAGCCCAAACCACGAAAAACAGTCCCAGACTGTTATTCCTCCTCCACCAAACTTTGCAGTTGGCTCTATGCATTGGGGCAGATTGCGTTCTCCTGGCATCCGCCAAACCCAGATTTTTCTGTTGGACTGCCAGATGGTGAAGCATGATACATCACTCCAGTGAACGCGTTTCCGCTGCTCAAGAGTCCAACGGAGGCGAGCTTTACACTACTCGGCCATGGAAACCCATTTCATGAATCTCCAGACCAACAGTTCTTGTGCTGATGTTGCTTCAAGAGGCCGTTTGGAACTCGGTAGTGAGTGTTTCAAACAAGGACAGACAATTTTTACACGCTACGTGCTTCAGCACTCGCCACTCCATTTTGTGAGCTTGTGTGGGCTATTACTTCGAAGCTGAGCCATTGCTGCTCCTTGACGTTTCCACTTCACACTAACAGCACTTACAATTCGAAGCAGTTTATATACAGTACCAGTCAAAAGTTTGGACCAGCTACTCATTCAAGGGTTTTTCTTTATTTTTACTATTTTCTACATCGTAACCAAAAAAGTGTAAAACAAATCAAAACAGATTTTAGATTTTAGATTCTTCAAAGTAGCCACCCTTTGCCTTGATGACAGCTTTGCACACTCTTGCCATTCTCTCAACCAGCTTCACCTGGAATGCTTTTCCAACAGTCTTGGAGGAGTTCCCACATATGCTGAACACTTGATGGCTGCTTTTCCTTCACTCTGCGGTCCAACTCATCCCAAACCGTCTCAAAATCAAATCAAATCAATTGGGTTGAGGTCAGGTGATTGTGGAAGCCAGGCCATCTGATGCAGCACTCCATCACACCATCAAATAGCCCTTACACAATCTGGAGGTGTGTTTTGGGTCATTCTCCATTTGAAAAACAATTGATAGTCCCATTAAGAGCAAACTAGATGGGATGGCGTATCGCTGCAGAATGCTGTGGTAGCTATGCTGGTTAAGTGTGGCTTGATTTCTAAATACATCACAGACAGTGTCACCAGCAAAGCACCATCACACCTCCTCCTCCCTACTTAATGGTGGGAACCACACATGTGGAGATCATCCATTCACCTACTCTGGGTCTCACAAAGACATGGCGGTTGGAACCAAGAATCTCAAATTTGGACTCATTAGACAGATTTCCACCGGTTTGTCCATTGTTTGTGTTTCTTGGCCCAAGCAAGTCTCTTCTTATTGGTAACCTTTAATAGTTGTTTCTTTGCAGCAATTCTACCATGAACGCCTGATTCACGCAGTCCACTCTGAACAGTTGATGTTGAGATGTGTCTGTTACTTGAACTCTGAATCATTTATTTGGGCTGCAATTTCTAAGGCTGGTAACTTATCCTCTGCAGCAGAGGTAACTCTGAGTCTTCCTTTCCTGTGACGGTCCTCATGAGAGCAAGTTTCATCATAGCACTTGATGGTTTTTGCGACGGCACTTGAAGAAACTTTCAGAGTTCTTGAAATTTTCCGGATTGACTGACCTTTATGTCTTAAAGTAAGGATGGACTGTCCTTTCTCTTTGCTTATTTGAGCTGTTCCTACCATAATATGTACTTGGTCTTTTACCAATTATGGCAATCTTCTGTACCACCACAACACAACTGATTGGCTCAAATGTATTAATTGAAATGTATTCCAGGTGACTACCTCATGAAGCGATTAAGAGAAATCCAAGTGTGCAAAGTTGTCATCAAGTCAAAGGGTGGCTACTTTAAAGAATCTCATATATAGAATATCTCAAAATAATACATATATTTTGAGTTCAACACGTTGTGGGTTACTACATGATTCCATATGTGTTATTTCATAGTTTTTATGTCTTCATTATTATTCTACAATATAGAAAATAGTTTGGTGTGTCCAAACTTTTGACTGGCACTGTATATCTATATATTTAGCTGAAATTCTCATGATTTTACAATCTTTTCGGACCAAAAACAAAAATCTAAGCATGCAGCTGTCCAAATTTTGCAAGATTTTAGTTTTGGCTTAACAGAGTTTAACTGTAGGCTAAATTAGTGCTGTCTTGGCTCGACAGGCTAGCCAGGGCTTCAAACTGATGGATAATACATTATTTTTATGGCTACTATTAAACAGCATACATGTGAATATTCCCATTGGTTAACTATTTGACGTATACATTTTGTTTGTTTTGCTTGTTTTACAGCTTGGTGCTACAAGCAATGAATTGTCAGGTAACATCTTTTCCTTGCTTCTGTGGTTGTTGATGCATTCCCTTGACCTAATATTATTATATTGAATGTTTTGCCTAATACATTTCATAATGATCCCTATTGGCATATCATTAGACAGTGTTGCAAAATGCAGCCTTATCAGGCCATATCTACTTGTAAATTTGTCGTAGGCAGAAATGTGCTGGTGAAGTCAGAGGAAGGTGAAATTATGAATGAGGTTATTGGATATGAATATCTAGTGTGTTTAATCCCAGATGTGTCAAGTGAAGCACAGGAAGATCCCAACTCCGAGAGTGGGCCTGGAGAGGGAGGTGGAGCTGAGGTGTCTCCTCGTAGCTCTGCTGTGGTGCTGGAGAGGGTTCCTGAGAACATGTCGAGAGACTTGCTGTTGTTGCTGGTGGAGACCATCTCTGGCCTGGAGGAAGACAACTTCTCACTGGAGGTCATCAGTGAGACAAACAGAGCTGTTGTGACCTTCAATAATCCCAAAGGTTGGTCACTATTTCAAATTGTCGATTTTTTTTAAACAACAAAAAATAAACAATGAATTTAATTTCTGAAGCATTTTAAAACAGATCTCTCCCTCACATGATGGGATTATATTTTCAAAAACTGTTGTGGATGATATTAGGGATATGATTGCTGCCTGTCTTTAGATGTGGAGCGTTTTCTCACTGAGAGCAAGAGGAACAATAGTTTCCAGAAGCAGGGTTTGATTGGGCGGTTGCTAGAGAGGTGCCAGAGTGTGAGAGTGGAGAACCTGGCCTCCAACATACTTCAGGATATGCTGGAGCTCTACATTGAGAAGTGGGCTGGCCCAGCAAAGGACATCACTGTGTTTCGTGAGGAACAGGCAGCCATTGTCACCTTCCACGCACCAGAAGGTAAAACCTGCTGTTTGAATGAGCTGTTTTATTAAATAAATGTTAATCCATTTGTTTATTTGGTCATCTATTTATTTCTATTATAAGATTCATTGAATGTAGCATTGCTATTCTGTTGCTGGCCTCGACAGAAATATTCCGTTTCTGCCCTCAGTTCATGCTATAACAGACAGTTCGTTATCTATGTCATTTCAGTTTTGCACACCACTCTAAATAAACGTCTTGTAATTGGCAAAGTCCCAGTCAACGTGTATCCATACTACGAGTCCTTAGGAACTGCCTTGTATGGAAAGGAGAGGCCAATGTGGAAGATGCCTGACCCCTTCATAGAGTGTGTGCATTCTGCCGTATGGAAATTCCTTTCCACGAAGAGACAGTTTTCCCGCATCACTGACCAGATGAAGTCCCACTTCTGTCACGTAGACATGGATAGTCCTGAGGTAAAACTCAGTCCTTTGCCAACCCTGCTAAGGCAGAAAGGACTAACAAGCAAACATGTAGATGGATGGAAACAGAATGCCTTGATCGTCTTCCGTAACATCATGGCCAAATATGCTGTGTTTGAGTGTTTTGTAAGTGCCCCAGCGTGGAAGGCAGTGGAGAAAGAAGTCCGCTCGGTGGTGAAAGAGGATGCTGTCCTAGCTATGGATGCCTCCAAAGGGTCTCTGACAGTTGCATGTCTGGCCGAAGACACAAAGCGACTCCAGGGGCTGGTGGAAGACCTCACGCAGAGGGCCATGAGTCGGATAGAGAGGCAGAGGGATGGCATCTCGGAGGAGATGGACATGTCCCCTGCCATGTTCTATATCCTGCAGCAGGAAGGACTTCTGAAGTGCGCAGCAGACGAAGCCCCAGAGATGGGTTTTTCTTACAGAGACGACACCAAGAAGTTGGTTCTCTCAGGTCTTGTTGCAGAGGTGTACAAGATGAAGTACTGGATTCTGGAGAGGGAGCTCAATATGAATAAGAAGCAGCTGAAGCTGGAACCCCAACTCCTGGACTTCCTGCGGTCAATGGACAGTATGGAGATGTCCCAGGACCTGTTCACATCCCGGGGCATCAACGCTGTGTACAGAGTGGAGGGTGGAAAGGTACTTCTGACTGGTAGCTCAGACAGAGCATTGGCTGATGCAGAGCAGAGGGTGAAGACTGCCCTGTCCCTGCAGAGCCTTATGGTGGAGGATCAGGAGGTGCTGAGGAAGCCTGAGTGGAAATATCTGAACAACCAGCTGGTGAATGCCTACAACTCCCTAAAGAAAAGAACAGTGGTGATTAAGCTTCACCCAGAGAGGAGAGATAGAATCATTGTGTCTGGCTTCCTGGACCCGGTCAGAGAGGTCAGCAATAGACTGCGGGACTTTGTTGAAAACTACTCACGAGTCGAAGAGGCTGTCCTTCTCAAGTCCTGTGCCGTGGTTAAATTCATCCAGGAGAACAAATCCCAGGACTGGGAACATTTTGCCAAGCGTGATGAGGTGAACGTCCACTTTGACCCCAGAAGGCCCAAAATTGTCCTTTCTGGAGCGCGTCTCTACGTCAAGAAGGTCAAAGAGACCTTTCAGAAGATTGTAGCACCTTTCTGCACTGATAAGCTCACTATCATGAAGCCTGGAGCAAGAAAGTACTTTCAAGAGGAGGGAAGAATGTTTGTTTCCATGGCGATGAAGGAGCATGGCTGTGTGGTGCTGCTGCAGGAAGACTACATGCTGGAGGAAGAAGAGGGCGATGATGAAGATGGGGAGAAAGGATTTGGCCCATCATCCTGCTGTGAGGTGAGGACACACAATGGAATCCTGGTCTCTGTCAGTAAGGCAGACATCTGCAAGTTCAAAGTGGACGCAGTAGTCAATGCAGCCAATGAAGACCTGCAGCATATTGGAGGCCTGGCTTTAGCACTACTCAAGGCTGCTGGTCCACGGCTGCAGGAGCTCAGTGATCAACATGTCCGTAATAACCGCCGACTGCAGCCAGGAGACGCCATTGTGACAGATGCAGGCAATCTACCCTGTAAGTATGTGGTCCATGCGGTTGGTCCACGGTTCACACACTTTGACCAGGGAACAGCCATACAGCGTCTGAAACAAGCTGTGAATGAGAGCCTGAGGGAGGCTGCGAAGGTTAACTGCTCAACTGTTGCCGTCCCGGCCGTCAGCTCTGGGATATTCGGCTTTCCTCTGGACCTGTGCACTGAGACCATTGCTGTGGCAGTGCGTGACTACTGTGAGAACCTAAGAGGTCAGACCTCTCTGACTGAGATTCACCTGGTGGACAGCAATGACAACACTGTGAGAGCCCTGGCCAGCGCTGTCCAGAAAACGTTCAATGACCTGTACCCAAAAATGACCATGCCTCTGCAGGGTGCACATAGGGGAAATGGACATCGGGGACGCGGGCAACAGGGAAGTGAACGACGGGGAAGAGGACAACATAGTTACGGACATCAAGGACCTGGATATCAGGGACAGTCACCATGGGGACATGGGCAGTGGGAACAAAGCAGAAGAGGGGGAGGAGAAGGTAGAGGTAGAGGGGGAGGAGAAGGTAGAGGTAGAGGGGGAGCAGGTGGTAGTGGAGGAGGAGAAGGTAGAGGAGGAGGAGGTAGAGGTAGAGGGGGAGGAGAAGGTAGAGGGGGAGGAGAAGGTAGAGGAGGAGGTGGAGGTAGAGGAGGAGGTGGAGGTAGAGGAGGAGGTGGAGGTAGAGGAGGAGGTGGAGGTAGAGGAGGACATGGATATAGGGGAGGAGGAGTTAGAGACAGCATAACTCAAAGAAATTATCATGAAACCCAAGAGGAGCAGAGGAGAGAGTATGGCCAAGAGAGGAAGTTTGAGGGGGCAGGCAGTGGGGAAATCCTACAGACCAATCGCACACAAGAGGGTCTGAAGATCATTCTGAGGAAGGGAAATATCCAGGAGGAATATGTGAGTACACATACTGTAGTTATCAGAGCACCACATGAACCATTGATACGTGTATTATAAGTAGTACATCAGATAACCCAGAGTATAAGGTGTATAATTTGTTTACTTTTCCTTCTACTCTTCTTTATCTGGAATGACAGCTGTCTTGTAGAAGTCATCATTTAAGTTTGAATAGAAATACATAGCTGTCCCCTTCTCGCTTCATGAATGTTTGGTCATTTTGTTTTGAAACCTCTAGTCTGAGGGCATCGTCAACACCATCTCTGAGGATTTGGACCTGAGTAAAGGTGCTGTGTCCAATGCTATCCTAAAGGCAGCCGGTCCTGGGCTCCAATCAGCAGCCACAGATGAGGCTCGCGTCAACAGATTGGCCTATGGTGACATTGTGGTCACCGACGGTTACAACCTGCGATGTCAGAGGGTGATCCATACTGTCTGCCCCCATTGGGACCAGGGAGCTGGCTCAGCAGAGAAGGTAAGCTATGAGTTATTGAACATGTTTAATTTGTAAATCGGGAGGTCCCGTAACACGAGTGAGTGAGTACACATAGTGAGTGAGAATGCTGTTCATTGACTACAGCTCAGTGTTCAACAACATAGTGCCCACAAAGCTCATCTATAAGATAAGGACCCTTGGACTAAACTCCTCCCTCTGCAACTGGATCCTGAACTTCCTGACGGGCCGCCCCCAGGTGGTAAGGGTAGGCAACAACACATCTGTTACGCTGATCCTCAATACTCGAACCCCTTAGTGTTGTGTGCTTAGTCCCCTCCTGTACTCCATATTCACCCAATGGTTGGCCAAGCACGACTCCAACAACATCATTAAGTTTGCTGACGACACAACAGTGGTAGGCCAAGACCCTGACCCTGACCCCTGGCAGTGTGGTGCCAGGACAACAACCTCTCCCTCAATGTGAGCAAGACAAAGGAGCTGAACATGGATTATAGGAAAAGGAGGGCCGAACAGGCCCCCATTAACATTGACGGGGCTGAAAGTGGAGTGGGTCGAGAATTTCAAGTTCCTTGGTGTCCACATCACCAACAAACTATTATGGTCCAAACACACCAAGACAGTTGTGAAGAGGGCACGACAATACATTTCCCCCCTCAAGAGACTGAAAAGATTTGGCAGATTCCAAAAGGTTCTACAGCTGCACCAGAGAGCATCCTGACCAGGTTGCATCCATCCATCCGCCTGGTATGGCAACTGCTTAGCCTCTGACCGCAAGGCACTACAAAGGGTAGTGCGTAGGGCCCAGTACATCACTGGGGCCATGCTTCCTGCCATCCAGGACCTATAGACTAGGCGGTGTCCGAGGAAAGCCCAAAAACGTGTCAAAGACTACAGTCACTACAAGTCATAGACTGTTCTCTCTGCTGGTTCTGGAGGGCCAAGTCTAGGACCAGAAGGCTCCTTATAACAGCTTCTACCCCCAAGCCCTAAAACTGCTGAACAATTAATGTTTTCACACTGCTGCTACTCGCGCTGTTTATTATCTACTCATAGTCATTTTACAAATTACCTCGACTAACTTGTTTCCCTACAGGTACCCCCTGTATATAGCCTCGTTATTGCTATGTAATTTACTAGTGTTACTTTTAGATTATTATAATTTTTTTGTACCTTTTATTTAGTAGATACTTTCTTAACTCTATTTCTTAAGCTGCATTGTTGGCTAGGGGCTTGTAAGTAAGCATTTTATGGTAAGGTATTCGGTGCATGTGACAAATACAATTTGATTGGGGGGGCCACTGAGGTGCCGGAACACATTGAGAAGAAAAGTGTCAAACACAACGTAGCAGCACAGCAGACAGCCAAATAGCCTACTGTCTATGTTGGTTAAATGGACAGCACTCTCCAAGGTGCTGTTCTCTCCAAGGTGCTGATTCATTGAAAGCATGTTAAACGTCACTGCAGTATGCCCACATACTTGAGTATAGCTGCAGGGCTTACACAAGTCCATATTTCTTATAGTCAAATTTTCTAGACATCGATGTATAGCAACATTTTTAGACGACACTGCAGAACACCCGCCATATGCACACATACTCAGCTGTGGGGCTCACAAGACCCCAATTTAATATAATTTTCAAGACATCAATGTAGCAGTAGAGCAAATATCACAATATCAGAATATAACTTCAAATAAAATAAATCTCTGTAGGCTACAGCGGAACACACATATGAGAATATATATGCCTCCTGCCATTGTGATAATATGAAGCACATATTCAGATTACCGTAATTTCTGGACTATTAAGCGCACCTGAACATAAACCGCACCCAATGAATAAAAAATAAAAAGTATTTTGGACATAAATAAGCCGCACATGTCTATAAGCCGCAGGTGCCTACCGGTACATTGAAACAAATGAACTTTACACAGCCTTTAAACGAAACACGGCTTGTAACAAAAATAAATAGGCTTTTAAACTAAACACGGCTTGTAACAAACAAAAAAAGCAGTAAACAGTAGCCTACCAAGAAAGTCATTGGTCACTATCTTCCTCCTCCTGTGCACTGAAACCACTGAAGTCATCTCCTTCGGTGTCGGAGTTGAATAGCCTCAGAATTGCTTCATCCAATGTTGGATAGTTTTCATTGTCGCTCTCGTCACTTTCATCCGGAGGCAAATTCAACACGCAGCAGTCCAGCCTTTCGAAACCTGTTGATGCTAGTGGATTTTTTGATAATGCTCCACGCTGTCAGCAGCTCAATTTCCTTTTCCAACAGACAGATCGATCGCCTTCAACTTGAAAGCTGCATCATATGCATTTCTCCATGTCTTTGCCATGATGAGGGTGACAAAATGACTACCGTAATCAGAATGATGGGAGTGTGAGCGTGCTCGATTCACGTCACATTATGTGACGGTGCTCAGTTTTTTGGCGGCATGAATCTTGTGAAAGCGGGAAAAATCCATAAATTAGCCGCGTCATTGTATAAACCGCGAGGTTCAAAGCGTGGGAAAAAAGTAGCGGCTTATAGTCCGGAAATGACGGTACTTTCACAGTACAGAACAAGTTTGTAAAGGAAAAAAATGTCCTACCTTAGTTTTCCAAACCTCCCACAATGACTCTCCCCATGTCAAGTCCATTTAACTCCTGAGAGTCCATTTCTTGCTCAAAGCCATGAGCGGGCCTGTGGCTGTGACCTTTAGCCTCCTTCTAAGGCTTTCTGAAGACTGGCAATGTTTTTATTGTCCTCTTTAGCCTCATCTACAAGACTTGCTGCCACCAAATGTTCCCTGGTTCGGGCATGTTCAAAAACCTTGTTATACGTCTGAGGCATAGGATGTTAACTTACTGTACATTGCACCCACTCTTTTGCTAGTTTAATCCCTCCAGTCGTTTCTAGACCCAAGCTATCTTCCTTTTTGCATGTGGTACAGACCAATTTTGAATTATGAATGACAAGCATGGGGTTATGTGTTTGCTTGAACTGCAAATTGCACCTGACCGAGCACTTTGTCTGTGGATGCACTGCCCCCCACCTCCCAGCTCCCCGTCTGCCTCTCCATCTGAGTCTGACTCTCTAGTAAGCCTACTAGCTAGTGGAGGTGCCGGTGGTGATGCTGAACTGTTGGGATTAGCAGCGCTGCGATCTTAGGCATTGCCATCAGGAACAGTGTGCACCTCACTTCTCCTGCACTGACAGTTCTCTGGTTTGTTTTGGGTTCAATTGACCATCTTTCTCTAGATTTTTGGACTTGTAAAATGTCAAACTCGATTGCCTTTTCTTTTCCATTTTTTATTTGGCTTTCCCAAGATTCAAATTCAGTAGGGAGACGACTAGCCTAGGCTACGTAACGTGATTACGTAGGGACCTCTTCACTAGCTGACCACCTACCAAGACCTGTGTCGAGATCAGTTACTTACCCCACCCTCCCTCCCAATAACCTTTATGTACAAATAAAAGAGCAGGTATAGAATCAGTGTGGCAGGAAAGGATGAAGGATCCCCACGCTTTTACATGGTCTTTCTGTTGGGAAGGAGAAATAACGAGGAGGCAACTTGATTTAACGCTGATGGCTTTTATTAGAATGTATACAGGGCGAACAGTGAAACAATTAATAAATCATGGTGTGAGAGGTACCGGATCCGTCCACATAGGTGCCGGAACAAACCAAGTCAAATCTGATAGATGCAGGAACAGGTTCCAGCTCAAATTAAGTACTGGTTATTGAGAGTGCATAGAATGGTTTTAGTAAAAAAAATCTAAAATTGTCCATGTGTTTGTGATTTAAGATATTGAGAACGATAATCAGAGATTGCCTGAGTGAGGCAGAGAAGCATAGGCTGGCATCCCTGTCTTTCCCTGCCATTGGAACAGGGAACATGGGATTCCCTAAGGGCCTGGTGTCCAAGCTTCTTCTGCAGGAGGTCAAAGACTTCAGCCAGAGAAGAAACTCCACACACCTTAAAGAAGTGGCCATCGTGGTCCACCCCAGCGACACCCAAACTGTGGATGTAAGTTTGAAGATGGAAAATGGTTTAAAGGTGGATTCAGTGTTTATCATCACACAGAGGTAGTATTGTTGCATAACCTCACCTTTTTCACTGTGTGTTGTGCTCTTAAATATGTTTGATAAATGCTCCACACTTTATATCTCCTGTTTACAGTGCTTTGTCAGGGAATTCAGAGGTCAGACACAAGGGTATACTTGGCAGAGTTCACAAGGTTCCGGCCAATCACAACATTCCAAATCTCATGTTGGCCAATCACAGCAGCCCTCTGGTAAGCTTAATTCACAGCCTTCAAAGTCTCCCCAAAAATATTCAACCACTGAGACCCTGCTGCCTCTTTAGAGCATGTCTGTTTCCACAGAACCCCCTTGTCTAAACATGTTATTTTCATTAGGCGCAGGTTTCTTTGGACAGGTGTCATCCCCTTCTCTGGGTGTGTACAGCATGCAGATTGGTCACATTACTTTTGAAGTGTCATCAGGAGACATCACCAAGGAGTCCAGTGACGTCATTGTGAACTCCTCCAATAAGGACTTTAACCTCAAATCAGGTAACTTGTACCTTTGACAATACCATAGGTGCAGTAACCAATGTTTCATGTTTATGAGGCTACTAAGACAAATACTAAGGAACACCTTATAAGGATGTTTAACATGTACACATCTGAAATGTTGGAAATCCAAATGAACAGTGTTGACAGCTACACAATCAGGAAGCAAGCTAAATCCAATACACCCCCACAGACACACAACTTATTTAAGGGTACAATTGTTGACTTAGAATAAAGAGCCATATTGTTCTAATGTCTTTGTTTCTTCAGGTGTATCCAAATCCATTTTAGAAGGAGCTGGATTGAAGGTGGAGTTGGAGTGCTCAGAGATTGGTGTGTATCCATGTCCTTGAGTCAACATATACTGTAGTCATGTTTCTGGTCAAGGAGACTGGTGTCATGTTGGATATGAATGAGATGACATTTCAGTACTGTTTGATACTGTCTGGTAAAAGTCTAAAGGCAGTTTCCAATCCATGGGTCCTACAACACTGGTGTGCATTGATTTGACCTTTTACTAACTTAGATTCTTGACATCTAAACCTTTCCTTTTATGCTTTTCTACAGTCAGATCCCCAAGCTTCCAACCATGCAGGATGATCATGACATCAGCAGGATCTCTCCCATGCAAACACATCATGCACATTGTGGGACAGAATGACCCTGAGATCATTAAAGAGACTGTGTACGATGTTCTCAAGAAGTGTGAAGAGCAAAAGTTCACCTCAGTGTCCTTCCCAGCGCTTGGAACAGGTACTCTGCTTTAATGGTCATTATTGGACTACACTGTCTTGTGTAGTTGCATGTTTTTATTGTACTTGTTGCCTGTTCTGTTTTGTTCTTTGTGTCTACTGTAAGGTTGTAAAGTGGCCATATGCTTTGCTTCCATGTGCTCTGAATCGGACTACCTGCTACTCATAATGACTACCTGCTACTAGCCTAATTTTCAAAAAATATTGTTCTTTCTTCGTCTTTCTGCTCCCCCCACCCAAACATACTTTGCCTCGCTCTTTTACTTGTTTTGTTCTCTTCCTTGCATCTTTTTCTTGTCTTCTTCCGTTCCACATTTTTCTTGTCACCTTCCCTTCCTACCATCTTATTCTTGTCTACTTCCCTTATGTATTTTTCTTGTCACCTTCCTTCCCTTTCATCTTTTTCTTGTCTCCTTCCCTTAGTCACTCTCAGGGACAGATTTGCTTCCATCATGTCATTGTCTATCTGTACTTCTGTCTCCATCTATGTCTTTCTGTTTGCCTCCATAGCCATGTCATTGTGTGTCTGCCTCCGTCTGTCTGTCTGTCAGGCCAGGGTGGGGCGAGTCCCTCTGCTGTTGCGGACGCCATGATTGACGCAGTGGTGGGCTTTGTGAAGAAGAAAATGGGACCTTTTGTGAGAAGTGTGAACATCCTGATATTCCAGACTGCCATGGTGACTGAGTTCCACAAGAGCATGAAGAGGAGAGTGGGAGAGGGAGTGGAGGAAAAGGACATTTTTACCAGGTTTAAAGGTCAGTGAGAATGGAAGTGTGCGAGGTAGAAGACAATATGAGCTCAATGTGTACTGATACAATATAGTTATTATAATCATAAGTGACATTTTGTCAAGGAGTTTATGTTGTGTGTGCTCTTTCTTCATAGATTCGCGCTCTGCCCGTGAGAACTTTGTCATGGAGGGAGAGGAGTTTGCCCCGACCGTGTTCCAGCTGTGTGCAGAGAGCCCCCAGGCTGTGAGCCGTGCCCGGGACTGGGTTAAAAACCTCATAATGAAGGAGCAAACTGAGAAAACCATCAAGAACCCGTACATCAGCCAGCTGAGCCAGGGGGATGTGGAGAAGTTGCAGGCCATGCAGAGGGAGCTGACAGTCAGGATACGCCTGGAGAAGAAGGGCCCCAACTCCTTGATCCGCCTGGAGGGCCTGAGCCGCGATGTGCTTACAGCAGACGGCCTCATCAGGGACATGGTCCTGGACCAGGAGAGGGCAGAGAACAGCAGACAGGCAGCTTTCCTGGTGAGCAGCCTGGTGGAGTGGCAGTACAAAGACCACAGTGGAACAATGGTGTCTTTTGACATGTTCACCAACTACATCCTGGAGGAGGCTGTGAGAGACAACAGCAAAGTGACAATCAAGATCAACAATGAGGATTATAAGGCAAATGTAGCCCACAAGAGAGCTGTCAAGATTAGGGGCATAAGAGAAATTGAGTTACTGAGAAAAGACCTGAAAGGTGAGTCCATCCGTAATAAATACTCATCTGTCTGCATTAAAATGAAATTATGGAGAACGGTGATATTAAATATAAAAGAATGTCTTATTTTTAAGAACACATTTTATGTGTCATTTTGTGGATGCATACAGTATATCAGGGGTCTCTAACCTTTTTTTATCACAATACCTACTTTATAGCTTTAAAATAGGCACATTCTTCTCGTATCCTCTACCCTACAACTCGTCCCCGGGTTCTTGGTGTACAAGAGATATTTTCTGTCAATATACCTGGTAAAATAAAATGGCTAATAAGCAGTGTTTGGCATGACAGGACTCCCATAATTCTCTCACTTCCATAATCCTGTTTTCTCTGTTTTAACTATTTCTGTACTCCCAATATTGCAATTATTCATAGATTAACAACTAAAATATATTTTTTTGAGTGCAGGTCAATGCTTACCTCACATCAGAAGACAATTTTTTTAGGTAAAGAAATAAGAACAAAAAAGCATTTCGATTTTTTGGTTTAATTCACCTTTATTGAGCATCTTGCAAGAAAGGAATGTGTCGTTCTAGCGATGTTTCTGCGGTTAGACATACTGCTGCAGCACATGTCATGGAACTGAGTATATCATCAATATGTATTTAAAGTTGTGAATGATTGAGTCTTTTTAATGACAATACTTATTGCGGAATTAATTGACACCTAACTGCCAAATTCTCTACTGTGTTTTGTCCAGACGATACATCAGTGTCTCTACCTGCACACTGGGATGACATGAAGGGTTCCCTCTTAATGCTGGTCCCACTAACTACAGGATCCAAGGGATACAATGACGTAGAGAAGGAATTTCGGAAGACTTTACTCACTGACACCATCATTACAGTATGTTTGTGAAAATGTATACCTGAATTTAATTTGCATTCCACAAAAGACTGAGTTTCTAATGGTGACGTTATACGAAAGCCTCACATTTTTGCTATCATTTAAAAAAAATTACATTAAAGACAGCAAAGCGTTTGGGATTTTATTTTCAAAAATGGAACTGTAATTCCTGGAACCAGTGAAATGTGTAATTCCTATTCCTTTGCTGTTCGTTACGTATTTGGCTAGGTGGGATTGCACTTCAGTAAAAAATAAATCACTGTTGATTTATATGTGTTTGCTATTTGAAGATTGAACGAGTCCAGAACGATTCACTGTGGAAGAGCTACCAGATAAGAAAGAAGCTCCTGGAGGAGAAGAACAAGCACACAAACAACGAGAAACTGCTGTTCCATGGCACCAGTTCTGACTCCATCACCAAGATCAACAACCATGGCTTCAATCGCAGCTACGCTGGAACACATGGTATGAGAATGGTCTCATGGAAACATGTCTGATGACCAATATTCTTTACTGTTATATTGAGACCTCTTCCTAAGAGAGGAGGAGCTTGATGTTGAGACATAAATCCATTTGATCAATTCGGTATCATTGTTATATATTTTTTTAACTCTTTAAGTACAATATGTTTTTCGTCCAGGTGCGGCTATTGGCAATGGATCATACTTTGCTGTGGACTCCAGTTATTCAGCAAAAGTGTACTCTAAAGCTGATGCACAGGGGATCAAGCACATGTACCTGGCCAGGGTTCTTGTTGGAGACTACACTCAGGGACAAGAAGGCTTGATCGTTCCTCCTGCCAAAGCTTCAGGGCAGGATGCCGACTTGTACGACAGCGTCACAGACAACACCTCCAATCCAACCATGTTTGTGATCTTCAGTGATGTGCAGGCTTATCCAGAGTTCCTCATCACATTCCAGTAAATCAGATTTAACTGTACCTTCATTAGTATATCAATACTTCACAACAAATTCCATATGTCTGTGTAAAGGGTTTTAAAGGTATGTGGGTTAGTTGTAATAGCCATGGCTGAGGTTAGACATCCTTAGAGTAACCAGTGGTGTAAAGTACAGTTGCAAAGTTGTATGGTATATGTCATTTGATGCTGTGCAGATTCTGCAAAGAGAGAAGAAGCTACTGGAGAAGGGGTTGAGAGAGCTTATAGACTACCGTAGTGGAAATAGGGTCTTCATTGATGAGCAGGAGCAGAAGTTTTCAGAGTATCTCTTGAGGCCAGCTGATTTATGCCCACTGTTATCGAGGCCACCTCTCCGGATGCCTCCCAGCCCAGCTATCCAGCTGCCTCCCATGTCACCTCTCCAGCTGTCTCCCATTTCACCTCTCCAACTGCCATCCAGGTCACCTCTCCAGCTGTCTCCCATTTCACCTCTCCAACTGCCATCCAGGCCACCTCTCCAGCTGTCTCCCATTTCACCTCTCCAACTGCCATCTAGGCCACCTCTCCGGCTGCCTCCCAGGCCACCTTTCCAGCTGCGTCCCATGTCAACTCCAACTGCCTTCCAGGCCACCTCTCCAGCTGACTTTCAGGCCACCTCTCCAGCTGCCTCCCATGCCACCTCTCCAGCTGCCTTTCAGGCCATCTCTCCAGCTGCCTTTCAGGCCACCTCTCCAACTGCCTTCCAGGCCACCTCTCCAGCTGCCCTCCAGGCCATCTCTCCAGCTGCCTTCCAAGCCACCTCTCCAGCTGCCTTCCAGGCCACCTCTCCAGCAACCTTCCAGGCCATCTCTCCAACTGCCTTCCATGCCACCTCTCCAACTGCCTTTCAGGCCACCTCTCCAACTGCCTTTCAGGCCATCTCTCCAACTGCCTTTCAGGCCATCTCTCCAACTGCCTTCCAGGCCATCTCTCCAGCTGCCTTCCAGGCCATCTCTCCAACATTCAGTCACACACCAAATAAACATGGCAATGTTGCTCTAATGGTCTCAATAAAGACATTCAATAATTAGTTGCATGTCATGATTCATGTACTTTTTCAATCTGTTACAATTCACCCCTAGCACTGTTACAACTAACCCAGACCACTCCTTGCATTTATGACCACACCATGCATTTGCAGTTTGATTTACATAATAACCACACCAATTTGTAAAGGACAAATGTAGGTTGTTTGTATCAAGTTTTGAACACTACCATTAACAATCTCTGAGAAACTGACGGAAAGGTGAGAAGTGTTACAGCCATCACTGGTCTCCCCAACTATTTACTCCGTACATTTTCCCTGACACCCAAAAGTACTCGTTACATTTTCCAATTCACACACTTACTGTATCAAGAGAACATTCCCGGTCATGCCTACTGCCTCTGATCTGGTGGACTCACTAAACACATATGCTTAATTTGTCAATTATGTCTTAAGTGTTGGCGTGCCCCTGGCTATCCGTAAATAAAATAAATAAAAAGCTGTGCTGTCTGGTTTGCTTAATGTGAAGAATTTGAAATGATTCATACTTTTACTTTTGATACTTAAGTATATTTAAAACCAAATATTTTTGCCTTTTACTCAAGTAGTATTTTACTAGGTGACTTTCACTTTTATTTTAGTCATTTTCTAAGGTATCTGACACGATTTCCGCCGAAGTCGGCTCCTCTCCTTGTTCGGGTGGCGTTCGGCAGTCGACGTCACCGGCATTCTAGCCATCGCCGCTCCATTTTTCATTGTTCCATTTGTTTTGTCTTGTTCCCCGCACACCTGGTTTACATTCCCTAATCACACTGCATATATATATATATTCCTCTGTTCCCCCCATGTCTTTTTGTAGAATTGTTTTGTTTTGTGCTTGTTGTATCGCGCCAGTCTGGTTTTTTACCCTGGGCATCGCCTGTACCCTATTTGGGGAATTATTGGTGAACCTTATTATTATATTATCGACGCTATTTTGCCCCCGTCTGTTTGTTGCTCTTGGCTAATAAAATCACCTGATCACCTATTCTCTGCTCTCCTGCACTTGACTCGAATGACCAGCAGCAAAAATCCTGACAGTATCTTTACTTTTACTCAAGTATGACATTTGGGAGAGTGTAACTGCTCTTTATTGACATATAAGTTATCTTGCTTAGGGCCTGGGCCCGGTTGCATAAAACATCTTAAAGCATTTGTAAGATTACCAAGAAACACTCTGTGTGCCCCTGATTTAGCCCACCCAAGTAAAAGGTTATTTAGGTAAGCATTAAAATGGGACCATCTTTACAATAACCCATTCAAAAGAGGATGGAATAATTGACAGAGACATACAACGTACATTCCATCCTCGGGCGCCGGACATCCTTGGACTTTCCCAACGGGCATCCTCTAAAAAAAATGTTGTTTGGGGATACCCCTTATGTACAGTCGTGGCCAAAAGTTTTGACAATGACACAAATATTAATTTCCACAAAGTTTGCTGCTTCATTGTCTTTAGATATTTTTGTCAGATGTTACTATGGAGTACTGAAGTATTATTTCAAGTGTCAAAAGCTTTTATTGACAATTACATGAAGTTGATGCAAAGAGTCAATATTTGCAGTGTTGAACCTTCTTTTTCAAGACCTCTGCAATCCGCCCTGGCATCCTGTCAATTAACTTCTGGGCCACATCCTGACTGATGGTAGCCCATTGTTGCATAATCAATGCTTGGAGTATGTCTGAATTTGTGTGGTTTTATTTGTCCACCCACCTCTTGAGGATTGACCACAAGTTCTCAATGGGATTAAGGTCTGGGGAGTTTCCTGGCCATGGATCCAAAATATTAATGTTTTGTTCCCCGAGCCACTTAGTTATCACTTTTGCCTTATGGCAAGGTGTTCCATCATGCTGGAAAAGGCATTGTTCGTCACCAAACTGTTCCTGGAAGGTTGGGAGAAGTTGCTCTCGGAGGATGTGTTGGTACCATTCTATATTCATGGCTGTGGTGTTAGGCATAATTGTGAGTGAGCCCACTCCCTTGGCTGAGAAGCAACCCCACACATTAATGGTCTCAGGATGCTTTACTGTTGGCATGACACAGGACTGATGGTAGCGCTCACCTTGTCTTCTCCGGACAAGCTTTTTTCCAGATGCCCCAAACAATCGGAAAGGGGATTCATCAGGAAAAATGACTTTACCCCAGTCCTCAGTAGTCCAATCCCTGTACCTTTTGCAGAATATCAGTCTGTCCCTGGTGTTTTTCCTGGAGAGAAGTGTCTTCTTTGCTGCCCTTCTTGACACCAGGCCATCCTCCAAAAGTCTTCGCCTCACTGTGTGTGCAGATGCACTCACACCTGCCTGCTGCCATTCCTGAGCAAGCTCTGTACTGGTGGTGCCCCGATCCCGCAACTGAATCAACTTTAGGAGACGGTCCTTGCTGGACTTTCTTGGGCGCCCTGAATCATTCTTCCAAACAATTGAACAGCTCTCCTTGAAGTTCTTGATGATCTGATAAATGGTTGATTTAGGTGCAATCTTACTGGCAGCAATATCCTTGCCTGTGAAGCCCTTCTTGTGCAAAGTAATGATGACGGCACGTGTTTCCTTGCAGGTAACCATGGTTGACAGAGGAAGAACAATGATTCCAAGCACCACCCTCCTTTTGAAGCTTCCAGTCTGTTATTCAAACTCAATCAGCATGACAGAGTGATCTCCAGCCTTGTCCTCGTCAACACTCACACCTGTGTTAACGAGAGAATCACTGACATGATGTCAGCTGGTCCTTTTGTGGCAGGGCTGAAATGCAGTGGAAATGTTTTTTGGGGAATTCAGTTCATTTGCATGGCAAAGAGGGACTTTGCAATTAATTGCAATTCATCTGATCAGTCTTCATAACATTCTGGAGTATATGCAAATTGTCATCATACAAACTGAGGCAGCAGACTTTGTGAAAATTAATATTTGTGTCATTCTCAAAACTTTTGGCCACGACTGTACATATAGTGAACATCAACAGTTGTTGACCATTCATCTGTATTTGCTGAGAAGTCTTTTTGAAAGGTTAAACAGGTTCATTACAGTACATTCTCGGACTCTCCGTCCGGACATAACTCTTTGCACTCCCACACACACACCCAATGATCCAATTATCTCTTGTGTGGAGATAGAGATAAACAGATCAGGGAGACACACATAGAGAGACAGAGAGATTTCATCAGAAGGTAAATACAATTTTATTTTAAAACCCTTTTTTATTGTTTTCTAAATCTTTAGTATAGGCATTTAAACATATTACAATTCTCAAAGTTTACTATGAATGTATAGGCATAACGTTTTTTTTTTACTAAAAATCTATATAAATCATACATATTATCAACACATAATACTACACTTTAGTACGCATTAAATGTTTATATGTAAAATTATTTTTTGCTATAAGAGAGATTGTTTTTCAAATGTATTTTGTTCATGAAAATACGGTTTTGCTCAGGGATCTCTCTCGACAGACAGACAGACACCTCTTGGAGGAGAGATTTCTTTCATTGAATGTAAATGATTTAAAAACCCTTTTATTTTCTTCAAAATATTTAGTAAATAAATGCATACATATTACAATTATTATTTGGTTGTAGGAAAGATTCTAAATGTATTTTGTTCATAGAAATAATGTTTTCAGTACGTTTCTCTCTGGTTGTAACCTGACACATACACACACACCTACACGCAAACTTGATGAGAGACAGAGGACCAGATGAATAGAGATTTCAATCATTAAAAGTAAATTATTTTTAAAACTCCTTATTTTCTTCAAAAAATTTTAGTACCGAAATGCATGCATATTACAATTATTATTTTGTTGTAGGAAAGATTGGGGCTGTGACCTCTCTCTCTTTCCTAGCGTGTAACTTGACACCCGGCCTCACACACACACACACACACACACTTTGAGGTGAGACAGAGGGCCAGAGTAAGTGTTACGCCCTGACCATAGAGAGCCTTTTTAATCTCTATGTTGGTTAGGTCGGGGTGTGACGAGGGTGGGTAATCTAGATTGTTTTATTTCTATGTTGGCCTGGTATGGTTCCCAATCAAAGGCAGCTGTTTATCGTTGTCTCTGATTGGGGATCATATTTAGGCAGCCATTTACCCACTGTGTTTTGTGGGATCTTGTTTATGTGTAGTTGCCTGTGAGCACTCCATAGCTTCACGTGTAATTTGCTCTTTGTTGTTTTTTGTCTAATAAAATGTCGAACTGATTTCACGCTGCGCTTTGGTCCGAATGTTATTACGACTATCATGACAGTAAGAGATATTTCATTCAATGAAGGTAAATACAATTTTCTTTAAATATCTTTAGTACCGAAATGCATACATATTACAATTATTATTAAACAATACTACACATTACTACACAATACATGTTTATATGCATATTTAAATAAAATACCTTTCTTAGAGAAAAACAAGGCCTATTGTAACCCAAATCCCAATCTTCAAGTTGGGAGGGCCTCAGACATTGTTTCTTCCACGCTGGATCTCCAGGGCCTTCCAGTTTTTTCATGTTCTCTTTTCCATGATAGATCAACCTTGCCGTTATCCCCAAGTTATGTCTTGAGTACAGAAGGGACCATCTTCATAAATGTTCACAATGGTGTAAAAACTGCTGCACTTGTTTCATCATATCAAGCACACCATTAAAACAATCAGGTGCATCACAAAGAATGTCATCAATGGTGTTCTCATTGTGACCCAGACATGAAGGACACAATACACCTAGAATTGGTCTAGGAGACATGTTTTTTTGTGGTTGAGCTGTGTTAGACTTGTCACAGGACAAGTCTAACACTTACTTATACTCAGGCAGACCGACCCCGGAAAATTACTTTTCATTTTACAAGGTCACTACCCACAGCTCCATAAGTTCACTCGAAAAATACCCAACTGTTTCACATTTTTTCAAACACATTATATTTCAGTTTCTACAAAGTCACTACACACCAATCATCAGGCTATTACTGCTTTACTTCGAAGAAACAGCTGCACTATTATGTTACTTAACCACACCCTAAATAGCATGAGGACATCTGGACAGGATGTCCTTAAAAGGACATAAACATAAGACACAGAAATAACTCATCAATCACTTTTTGACACATACCGTATATTATATTCTCTCTGCTGAGAGTGCTATTATATGATACAATATCAGTACTTGTTGCATTTACAACATGTCTAATGACGTGATAATGCCTGAGAGCTGGTGTTTGGAGGATATGTTGTCACAGGTGTTGTTAAGCCAGAGACCAAGTCGAGGACCGGAAAATTGTGACAGTGTATCCTCCAAACACCAGCTTATAAATTTTATACAACGGGTTACCAACATATTCAAATAATGATTGAAAGTGACATTTATTTGGACACGTCCATAACAATGAGCTATTGAGGCGCGATTTCGCCTGGTATAGAAAATGTGTTCTCTCGTCAGGACACTTTTTTTGTGTTGATGGAGCTATCCAACAACACAGCTAACACAATCACTTCGAACTGAAGCTGGAAAGACTGCAAACTAGCTGCACTTCGTTTCTTATTACATTTTTTGCAAATTTACATTTCTTTGTATATATCCATTAAAATTCTGCCAGCTGATTCATGATTTTGACTGGGTGAGAAACGCTTTCTGCCTGTTTGTTTCATCCCGATGCCAGACACTTTAATTACTATTGGACAGCTGGAGATCGAATTTGAATATTGAAACAATATTGCAAATGTTGGAGAGACAGACAGACAGCAAGGTTTATACAAATCTCCGCTGTTGAAAACAAAATGTTAGTCTAAAAGAAATGTGAGATAATGTCTAAATGCTTTTTACAGTGGAGATCAAGTTCATAAATTGCCTGGCTGGGCTGATGAGACAGTGGAATGCGCAGTCAAATGGTACAGGGTAAATAGGCATTTTAACGTCATAGATTTATCCAGTGGTAAGTTGTGGAATAGACACTGTCTGGAATGCGGTTTTAACCAATCAGCATTTTGGATTATACCCACCTGTTGTATAAATCCTATAAAATCAAATTGTATTTGAAATGCGCTGAAAACAGGCCTCAATGTAAAATGCTTACTTTACAAACCCTTAAAAAACAAGATATTTTCAACACCAACAAATTATACAAATGAATAACTAAAGTTTTAAAAAGTAACACAATAAAATAACAATAACAAGGCTATATTATATACAGTTGAAGTCGGAAGTTTACATACACCATAGCCAAATACATTTAAACTCAGATTTTTACAAAAGTTTATTCTAGTAAAAAGTTATTGTCTTAGGTCAGTTAGGATCACCACTTTATTTTAAGAATTTGAAATGTCAGAATAATAGTAGAGAGAATGATTTATTTCAGCTTTTATTTCTTTCATCACATTCCCAGTGGGTCAGAAGTTTACATACACTCAAGTAGTATTTGGTAGCATTGCCTTTAAATTGTTTAACTTGGGTCAAATGTTTCGGGTAGCCTTCCACAAGCTTCCCACAATAAGTTGGGTGAATTTTGTCCCATTCCTCCTGACAGAGCTGGTGTAACTGAGTCAGGTTTGTAGGCCTCCTTGCTCGCACATGCTTTTTCAGTTCTGCCCACACATTTTCTATAGGATTGAGGTCAGGGCTTTGTGGTGGCCACTCCAATACCTTGACTTTGTTGTCCTTAAAACCTGCTTGGGAAAGGGGGCAGTATTTTCACCACCGGATGAAAAGCGTGCCCAAAGTATACTGCCTGTTACTCAGGCCCAGAAGCTAGGATATGCATACAGATTTGGATAGAAAACACTCTAACGTTTCCAAAAGTGTTGAAATAATGTCTGTGAGTATCACATAACTGATATGGCAGGCGAAAACCTGACTAAAATCCATCCAGGAAGTACCATTCTTTTGAAATGGGTGTTTATCCATTGAAAGGGATATGACCCAGATTGCGTTCCCTATGGCTTCCACTAGATGTGAACAGTCTTTAGACATTGTTTCGGGCTTTTATTCTGAAAAATGAGGGAGAATTACTACTTTGAATGAGTGAACAGTGGAAAGTCCCAGAGCTGTTTGGTGCTGATGTCTTGAGATGTTGCTTCAATATATCCACATAATCACCAGCACAGCCCAGTGCGGTCTGTTCCACCCCACCGCACTTGCCGGGCTACGGGCAGTATCCAGCCAAGACAGGTTGTGCAGGCTCGGAGCTCGAGACCTCCAGTGCGCCTCCAAGGTCCGGTCCATCCAGTGCCTCCTCCATGCACCAGGCCTCCTGTGGCTGCCCCACGCACCAGGCTGTCTCTCCATCTCCTCCCTCCAGGTGCTTCCTCCTGTCCAGCACTTCCAGGGTCTCTCTCCTGTCCAGCGCTGCCAGAATCGCCCTCCTGTACAGGGTTTCCAGAGTCTCCCTCCTGTCCAGCACTTCCAGAGTCTCCCTCCTGTCCAGCGCTTCCAGAGTCTCCCTCCTGTCCAGCGCTGCCAGAGTCTTCCTCCTGTCCAGCGCTGCTGGAGTCTCACCCCTGTCCAGCGCTGCCAGAGTCTCCCTCCTATCCAGCGCTGCCAGAGTCTCCCTCCTGTCCAGCGCTGCCAGAGTCTCCCTCCTGTCCAGCGCTGCCAGAGGCTCCCTCCTGTCCAGTGCTACCAGAGTCTCCCTCCTGTCCAGTGCTGCCAGAGTCTCCCTCCGGAGCTGCCAGGGTCGCCCATCAGTCAGGAGCTGCAAGAGCCGCCCGTCAGTCAGGAGCTGCCAGAGCCACCCGTCAGTCCGGAGCTGCCAGAGCCGCCCGTCAGTCAGGAGCTGCCAGAGCCGCCCTTCACTCCGGCGCTGCCAGAGCCACCCTTCACCTTGGCGCTGCCAGAGTCGCCCGTCTTTTCGGGGCCCACTGAAATGGTCCCCAGTCCGGGGTCGGCGGCGAGGGTCGCCGCTCCAAAGGCGCCACCGAAGTGGGCACCAACGTCCCGCGCCAGAGCCGCCACGGACAGATGCCCAACCAGACCCTCCCCTATGGGATTAGGTTTTTTGCGGCCGGAGTCCGCACCTTTGGGGGGGGTACTGTCACGTCCTGACTTTAGTTCCTTTTTTATGTCTCTGTTTTAGTTTGGTCAGGGCGTGAGTTGGGGTGGGCATTCTAGGTTTTGTAGTCTATGTTTTGTATTTCTATGTGTTTGGCCTTGTATGGTTCCCAATCAGAGGTAGCTGGCAATCGTTGTCTCTGATTGAGAACCATACTTAAGCAGCCTGTTTTTCCACTATGGGTGTGGGTAGTTGTTTTCTGTCTTTGTGTGTCTGCACCAGACAGAACTGTTTTGTTTGTTCCGCTTTGTTGTTTTTTTGTTCTAGTGTTCAGTTTCTTTATTAAATTGATCATGAACACATACCATGCTGCACCTTGGTCCTCTTCACCTTCTTCCACCTACGACAACCGTTACAGCGTGAGTGTGTGTGCAAATGTTAAGTGTGTGTCTGGTGATAAAGCAGCTCTCTGCATGGTTTTGCTGCCCCAGAAATCCCTCTTTTCTCTAGCCTCCCACTGTCTCTGTCACATCCCATAATGCCACACACCGTTGACTGCTAAACTCCTGGAAGCGGCTGGAGATCCGGGGGCCAGGTTCCTCTAAGCGCTCTCAGTGTGGGGCTTGGCACACTCATGGTGGATTCTGCTGCTGGCACAGATTGTGTGTGTCTACCCCCTTAGTGTATGGATGATGTATGTACTCTATTTATTTCAGTCGCAGTGTATGCTGTGTCATAAATCTGTTCTTTAGTGCCATGCAGATTAGTGTCTTCATAGCGGGAGACAATAACTCTACATCTGTTTTTCCAGTCACTTGAAAGTTGATGAAAGTTCAAAGCCAAATTTCAACTCTAAAACGTTAAACTGTGGTGAACTATCATATTGTCCTACACTCTCTTTTCTTGTTTATTGTCTCCCTGCTTTTCTTCCTACTCCAGCTCTATCTTTCATTGGCGACGTTCCCTCCAGCTCGTGGCTCATCCAGTTGAGCTGGCAGTTAGTGCAGTTGATGGTTAGTGGAGGGAAGGGTTGGCTGTTGGCTTTTTGCCAAATCGACTCAGGCATGTATATGAGCTTCCTCTCTTTTGAAATGGGTTTAATAATACGACTATGGTGTTACTCTACACAACCCCCAAGACTTTTCTATTTCTCTCACTCCTTTGTGCAAAGACTCATTCTCCCATCTAATATATTAATGTCTTCATCTTTCTTTCTTCTTGCTCACCATTCAGTTAGTTTCCTGTAACTGATCCAATTAACAATTAATTAGCTACACACTTTACAAAAGCTGCTTAAAGCAAACCTTCAAAGAGGAGGTTTGACTGGATAAGTGATATGCTGTATGATATGCTGGTACTTGTTCTGACAGTGTGGCTGGCTATTTTTGGAGTGCTATTTTTACCCTGACTCTCTTGGTAAAGTGCTCCTCTCCTGGGAGACAGGGTTGTGTGAACCACCTCAGGTCATGAAAGAAGTATGTGTGTTTGGGTTTATAAATAGAATATAAACACTTCATATATTTCAATGAACTGTTGGTATTTGTCAGTGACAAGGAAAGGTTATTGTGGTGGTAACCTTGTCTGAGGAATAATTGTCAGCTTTTCTAGACAGAGAAAGGTGGAGATAGAATTAGAAGGAGTGAAAGAGCAGCCTCCTGCATTGACTGACTAAGCATTTCCCCAGTTCAGTGGAGTGAGAAACAGAATGTGGTCTAAAAGCTTGGTGTCTCCATACAGAGCCAGCTTACATAATGGGTCCCAATCCAGTGTGTGTATGTCTCTCTGGGTGTATTGTGAATGTATATTTGTATGCCTGTGTGAATGAATCTCTTGGTGTATGCGTGTGACCGCAGGCAGGCGTGCGTGTCCTCTGTGTCCCCAGCAGCTTCCTTCCTGTATGACTGCATTCTGTAGATTCACTGTATTTGTGAAAGTTTGCATTATTAATGATGGTAAAACTCATTGCTCTGCTGTTTAGGAGGCAAACTTTTCTTCACGCAAAGTCCCTTTTCTGGTCAAGGGCTCAGCTTCCACTGACAATTTAACACATTACATCACAAATGTCCTCTGTGTCTTTACTGAGAAACAGTTCAATCATGCAGTCATATTGGATGCGTCATCAGAGGCGTCATGCCCATAGGGGGCACAGGGCCACGTGCCCCCTCAGATTTGTCCCGTTAACCCTTTCATGCGTGAGTTCCAAATATCTCTAACGGTCACCCCAGCATGAGGTTTTTTTGGCACCTGATGTTAGAACATTCTCGCCATTCCAGAATGTAATTGTTACGCAACAGTACATTTAATCCGCACTGCCCTCAAACCAAGGAATTAAGCCTGTTTTTATTTATAAGCTATTTCAACTTCAATTTCAAATGACTTCCTAACAAGTTTTTATTTTCTAAGAACAGTTTGAATTGAGGTGTGTTTTGCCTCCTCATTCATTCACATAAAAATAGTCATTTTAACTTTTGCTGACAATTTCATTTTTGGGACATTTCTGACCCGGACAAAATTCCCCAAGCACTTCCCAATTGTTTGTGCAGTTCAAGTCTGCAGACATTTGCGCATCTCCCGTCACAGCAGGATCTGCACACGTGTTCACATTTTCCATCTGTTGTCCGCATCGCAGTCATTGTTGTTTTCGTTACAAATAATAACTTTGGAAATGTGTGCGTTTCTATCAAAGTAAGTGCCTTATTACGTTGTAATAGTTTCTGTATGTCGTTTCTATTGTAGCTCACTGTATGTATGGAGCATAATATTTTTGTGTATATTCCTTATAACCGCGGACACGTGAGGTAACGCTACTCATTTCATAACCTTTATGGTGTTATAATCAAAAATGCTTATGTAGCTGCTGGTGTTGTTGCTGGTGAGTCTCTGATCAACCTCTATGCAGACGACACCATTCTGTATATGTCTGGCCCTTCTTTGGACACTGTGTTAACAACCCTCCAGGCAAGCTTCAATGCCATACAACTCTCCTTCTGTGGCCTCCAATTGCTCTTAAATACAAGCAAAACTAAATGCATGCTCTTCAACCGATCGCTGCCTGCACCTGCCTGTCTGTCCAACATCACTACTCTGGAAGGCTCTGACTTAGAATACGTGGACAGCTACAAATACCTAGGTGTCTGGTTAGACTGTAAACTCTCCTTCCAGACCCACATCAAACATCTCCAATCCAAAGTTAAATCTAGAATTGGCTTCCTATTTTGCAACAAAGCATCCTTCACTCATGTTGCCAAACATACCCTTGTAAAACTGACCATCCTACCAATCCTCGACTTCGGCGATGTCATTTACAAAATAGCCTCCCCCTTATCTCAGCTCGCTGGTCACCATAGCATCACCCACCTGTAGCACGCGCTCCAGCAGGTATATCTCTCTGGTCACCCCCAAAACCAATTCTTTCTTGGCCGCCTCTCCTTCCAGTTCTCTGCTGCCAATGACTGGAATGAACTACAAAAATCTCTGAAACTGGAAACACTTATCTCCCTCACTAGCTTTAAGCACCAGCTGTCAGAGCAGCTCACAGATTACTGCACCTGTACATAGCCCACCTATAATTTATCCCAAACAACTACCTCTTTCCCTACTGTATTTATTTTCTTTCTTTCTTTCTTTATTTTGCCCCTTTGCACCACATTATTTTTATTTCTACTTTGCACATTCTTCCACTGCAAATCTACCATTCCAGTGTTTTACTTGCTATATTGTATTTACTTTGCCACCATGGCCTTTTTTTTGCCTTTACCTCTCTTATCTCAACAAATAATAATTTGTTGTTAAATGACTCATTTGCTCACATCGTATATAGACTTGTTTCTACTGTATTATTGACTGTACATTTGTTTTACTCCATGTGTAACTCTGTGTCGTTGTATGTGTCGAACTGCTTTGCTTTATCTTGGCCAGGTCGCAATTGTAAATGAGAACTTGTTCTCAACTTGCCTACCTGGTTAAATAAAGGTGAAATAATAAATAAATAAATAAATAGCTAGCTAGCTACATTCTTCTATCAGCTCTGGAAAACAATGCTAATTGCGTCAGAGAAGTATTAGCATGTGTTGTATTTTGAAGCTACCCTGGCCTTATGACTCCCAAGTGGTGCAGCGATCAAAGGCACATCACCTTAGTGCTAGAGCCGTCACTACAGACTCCCTGGTTCAAATCCAGACTGCATTTCTATCAAAGTAAGTGCCTTATTACGTTACAAGAGCTTCTGTAAGTTGTGTTATGCCGTTTCTGCTGTAGCTCACTGTATGTATGGAGCATAATATATTTGTGTATATTCCTTATAACCGTGGACACTCAAGGTAACGTTACTCATTTTTTAAACATTTATGGTGTTGTATTCAATATTGCTTATGTAGCTAGCTACATTCTTCTATTAGCTCTGTAAAACAATGCTAATTGCGTCAGAGAAGTATTAGCTTGTGTTGTATTTTGAAGCTACCCTGGCCTTATGTCTCCCAAGTGGCGCAGCGGTCTATGGCACTGCATCTCAGTGCTAGAGGCATCACTACAGACACCCTGGTTTGAATCCAGGCTGTATCACAACCGGCTGTTTTTGGGAGTCCCATAGGGCAGTGCACATTTGGCCCAGCATTTTTGTTTTTGGCCAGTGTAGGCCATCATTGTAAATAATAATTTGTTGTTAAATGACTTGCCTAGTTTAAATAAATAAAAAATATGACCATGGTTTGTTTATTTGGTCTATTCAGCATAGCTCTGTTCTGTCCTGTCTTGCCCCCTTGTGTGGAGCACAAAAATGAGTTTCTTACTGTTATAACTCAAATTTGGGATTTTGTCAATGCAATATATTATTTTTTATAGCAGTGTTTATTAAGTTACTTTTTTGTAATATTGTTTTATTGCTATATCCTTATATTGTATAATTCCTCTTTATTCTGTACTTTCAGAAACCACAAACAGGATTTACCAATATCATAACAGGAGCTGGACATGTTTGGAGCTGAAGATTGAGGACAGCTTTTGTATGCTAGTGTCCACTCCTGAACAGTTTTACTAGATGAAAACACAGCGAGAAAACACATAGGCCAATATGTAATAGTCATCTATTTTATTGCAGTATTGGTGGTGATCCAACAACAACTTGTTTTACTAGAGGAAAAAAAAACAGAATATGCATAACCCATATTTAATATTCATGCAGTGACTGAACAACAACTGCATTTCCACTCCCACCTCGAAAGGCATAGTATCATGGCTGGTCACCTGTCAAGTCACCTGTCAGGTCAGTCAGTCACTTATTGCTGCAGATGTGCTCAATAGTGCTTGAGCATATGATACTCCTCAAAGCATGGTGAAATACATAGAGGTGTATCACAAGCTAAACACATGTATTTTGTCAACTTCCTCTGCTTACTTCTCCTGGTGGCAGACAGGCAGACTTTGCAGTGCCTCCGTGTGTGACTACCTTGAGCAGCAGTTTGAGGGACTTTGCAAATTTGTAAATTGTTGGTTATCTGCAACAACCCAGTCTTCACTATGAGTCATCCATACATCAATTGTCTTAAAATCATTTATTTTCTAACTAAGTAATTCACAGAAATGCATAACACAAACAAACAAAGTAGATATGGTTACAAAGAAATGATAGGGTAGTGTGCCCTAGTGGGCTAAACCAGCATGGCGGCTTGTTAGACAGAGGGACTGATAAGGGCGCGAAAGATAAGAGACACTACAAAGTTGATAATTATAACAATTTAAATGCTAATCCTTTGCACGTGAACGATCACTCATTCGGGAATAATTGCAATCAATATATATATTTACGCTCAGTGTGTCGTTGGGATCTCTGTTGAAAAGTTTGTTTCTGTTGGAGAGTTTGTTTGTCCGCCCTCTCTCTCTCTCTCTCTCTCTCTCTCTCTCTCTCTCTCTCTCTCTCTCTCTCTCTCTCTCTCTCTCTCTCTCTCTCTCTCTCTCTCTCTCTCTCTCTCTCTGTCCTGGTTAGAATGGATAGTTCAGAGTGACATTCATTCATGTATTTATAGAATAGATGTTTCTGCGGTTGTCTGCCTTTGCGTTCAATGATACTGAATTCCTAGCTGCAGCCTCGTAATTAATACCAAATGCTTGTTCTTATTCTGTCGGTATCGATAGTCTAAGAGTTTAACCACGTGAGATGGTTAAAGGATTCAGCGATCTACTTAAACCTTATTTCCCTCTGTGATAGAGGTACCGGTCTGGTCTCAAACCTTGGCCCTCTCGTTATCGAGGTAAGCTGGTCTGGTGATAGAAAACATCATTACATAGCATCACATCATTTCACAAATAGTATCATCCTCACTCATTCATCTTATACAACAATTAGATGTAGGCCTCATAACTGAGGCTATTGTATAAACAGCATAAAGGGTAATGTGGCCGTATTGTCTCCCATGAGTTTCACAAAATTGTACCAAACGGACCAGTTCGTAGCTGGATTCTTCACCGATCTTTTATACATTCTCCAGAACATAAATATTGTTCAGACCTCCAATTCTGTGAGGTGGAAGAAAATCCTTTGTTCTCTCTATGAAAACTCAATCTCTCTATAGAGTCGGCCCTGAGGCAGGATTCTCCTTCAGGAATTTACGACCTCTCTGACCACAGCAGCCTGGGTGTGGGAGACAGAGGTAGGGGGATGGGGCAGAGGTAGGGGCATGGTGCAGAGGGAGGGGAAATAGTGCTCGCTGTACCCAAAGAGGGCAACGTCATGACACGTGCTTGTGTGAATGCCAAAGCAGCAATATTCCATTATGGTGATTCCTTTGGGGAACAAAGGGGAAAATCAGAGGTGAAAAGCACAGTCGCTTCATAAAGATTCAGCTCAATTTAAAAAGCAGACATTTAAAAATACACTACCAGTCAAAAGTTTTAGATCACAGACTGATTCAGGGGTTTTCCTTTATTTTTACTATTTTCTACATTGCACAACTGACACTTGACACACAGCGGAGCAGTTTTCTTGTCACAACTTTTCAGGATTTTACATTTTGTCTTCAAAGCTAAATTTGCATGACAAAAACCGATTTAATTGTAATATGCTTTGAAAATAAAAAGCTTGTTATTACCATGTTTTTGTGAGAGATCTTCGGAAAAGAACAGGAATTTCGAAATAATATGAAAGCATATAATAAAAAATATTTCAGAATCAATTGTCACGCCCTGACCATAGTTTGCTTTGTATGTTTCTATGTTTTGTTTGGTCAGGGTGTGATCTGAGGGGGCATTCTATGTTGTGTGTCTAGTTTGTCTATTTCTATGTTTGGCCTGATATGGTTCTCAATCAGAGGCAGGTGTTAGTCATTGTCTCTGATTGGGAACCATATTTAGGTAGCCTGGTTTGTGTTGGGTTTTGTGGGTGGTTGTCTCCTGTGTCAGTGTTTGTACCACACGGGACTGTTTCGGGTTTTCACGTTTCTTGTTTTGTAGTTTATTCATGTATAGTTTCATTATTAATGTACCATGAATTATAACCACGCTGCATTTTGGTCCGCCTCTCCTTCCCAGGAAGAATCCCGTTACATCGATATCCATCTTACCTCTATATTGTGTTATGTCCGGCAGATTCGAGAAGAAAAACGACGAGGTTTACTGGAAAGTGAGCCTGTCAGGTTGAGCACTTTTTCTCTGGCCTCCATTGATTTAGTCACCCTAATTCTGGCCATTCTACAAGGGTGAAACCACCAATAACTTTGGAACGGATTATGATAGAGGCATTGGTTTTCTTAGAGAACTATCTACACAATTAACATATTATCTTACATTGGTCAAAATATGTGTTTTTGACACCAAACTAAATGGAAAACAAAAACACACTAAAGCACCCCTGCAATACTACAGTAATAAGTTAATTTTAGCAATCCTGGGCTTGAACGGAGAACAGGAATGATGAAAAGGGTGAAGGTAATGGATGGCAGGTGAAGGAAAAGGAAAGATTCAAGAATTGCTTTCTTTATTTTACCAGGAGATCTCTTGAGGTTATATTTTTAAAGGTTTTTAGAAGCAGGGAAGAATTTTAAATGTGAGCGATAGGAGAAGGAATAGAGCAGTCCAGAAAGTTTTACTAGGAAGGGTAAAGATGGACATGATATTAAACTCATACACAGATATTTATGAGAGGATGCAGAGGCGGTGGAACAAGGAACAGATGAGAATAGAAAGTTAGCATAGAGGGTTATACTGTAGATGTGCTTAGGACATGTCAAGATTTCACTGCAATGCTAGACTTAGTGGGCTGTTTCACTTGGACATCAACGGAACCACTGAGGTGTGATGCATTAGTCTTATGTTTTGGGGAAGAGTTTACAAAGGGACTATCTTTAAAGACATTCTCCGGTACTTTGGCGACTAAAAATATCATTTTTAAAACCTCCCCTTTGGGCTGGATGTAGTTCATATATGCATAATCTTTTAGCAGTTGTCGTGTCTTTACTATCATTAACTGAAGACTGATAGGTTTTATCAAAGATTCTCTGTAATTAGTTATTACGCGATTAGACTGATTCATTACTAGGAAGTCGGGGCACCAAGGAAAAATATTCAGATGACTAAGTTATCATTTCCTAAATAACTTTTCAGATATTTTATCTGATCAATTAGTCTTTGAATTAATGAATGATTTACTTTACCTCACATTAGTCTCATTCCAAACGTCGTAAATTGTTGGCTATCTGCACGAACCCAGTCTTCACTATGAGTCATCCATACATCAATTGTCTTAAATAATTTATTTATTACTAACTAAGTAATTCACAGAAATGCATAAACAAACAAACAAACAAACAAGGTAAATGTGGTTACATGAAATGATAGGAGAATGTGCCATAGTGGGCTGAACCGGCATGGTGGCTTGTTAGACAAAAGCGGAAGTGGGGGTCGACTAAGAAGTCACTACAGAGTGATAATTATAACAATTGAAATGCTAATCCTTTGCACATGAACGCTCACTCATTCGGGAACAATTGCAATCAATATATATATTTATGCTCAGTGTGTCGTCTTGATCGCTGGTGAAAAGTTCATTTATTTTGTAGAATTGTACGTCTCTCTCCCTCTCTCTCTCTCGGTTGTGGTTAGAGGGTATTGTTCAGAGTGACATTTGTTATAGAATGGATGTTTCGGCGGTTGTCGTTCTTCGCGTTCAATGATACCGAATTCCTAGCTGCAGACTAGTAATTAATATCAAAGACTAGTTCTTATTCTGTCGGTATCGATAATCTAAGAGTTTAACCACGTGGTATGGTTAAATGATTCAGCAATGGTCTGCAACATTTTGTCCTCCCTTGATTGAGAGAATCATGGTCTGCAACCTTTAGCCATCTCGTAATTGAGGTAAGCTCGGTCTGCTGATCGAAAACCCGAGTGGGGGTTTTATTCGAAGGGCCGAAGAGGGCTGTCCCAGGATGTCTGACCCTAACTGGACTCAGGGGCGGTCCTCTGATTTAGTTCAAATCAAAAGGGAATTGAATTTTTCTTCATTAAACAGTCCAAAATCATATTACACAATTATACAAACAGTATCATACTCCCTCATTCATCTTATACAACAATTAGATGTAAACCTCATATCTGAGACTATTATATTAACAGCATTATGGTAATGTGGCCACACCGTCTCCCATGAGCTTCCCCAAGTTGTGACAAACGGACCAGTTCGTAGCTGGATTCTTCACCGATCTTTTATACTTTCTCCGGAACATGAAATTTGTTCGTACCTCAAGTTCTGTGAGGTGGAAGGAATTCCTTTGTTCTCATGAAAATCTACTCTCTCTATACTGTGTGTCCATGAGGAGATTCTCAGGAATTTACGACGTCTCTCTGATCACAGTAACCTAGTTGAAGGAGGAAAGGGGGAGGCAGTGAGAGGGGGATGGGCTTGCTATACACAAAGAGGCCAACGTCATGACACAGTGGTGCAAAGTAACTAAGTAAAATATGTTGATGTACTCCTAAGGTCGTGCTTTGGGGTATCTGTACTTGACTATTTATATTTTAGACAATTTTTACTTTTACTCCACTACATTCCTAAAGAAAATATTTACTTTTTACTAGCATACATTTTTCCTGACACCCAAAAGTATTTGTTACATTTCGAATGCTTAGCAGGACAGCAAACTGGTCCAATTCATGCACTTATTAAGTGGATGCGTGGTCATTACTATTGCCTCTGATCTGGTGGACTGACTAAACACAAATGTTTTGTTCGTAAATTATGTCTGCTTGTTGGAGTGTGCCCCTGGCTATCTGTAAATTTAAAAAATAAAGATTGTGCTGTCTAGTTTGCATTTGAAAGTATGTATAGCATTTACTTTTACATTTGATACTTAAGAATATTTAAAACCAAATATCTTTAGACCTTTACTCAAGTAGTATTTTACTGGTTGACTTTTACTTTTCTTTGATCCGTTTTCTATTGAGGTATATTTAATTTTTTACTCAGTATGACAATTGGGTACTTTTCCCACCACTATCTGAGCATAATTATGAGATGAGGGAGACATGGCAGAGGAGAAATGATCTGAGTAGTATAACTTAAGTAGTATAACTTAAGTAGTACTTTAAAGTATTTTTACTTAAGTACTTTACACCACTGGAAACAGTACAATAGATACTAACAGTATTTTATCTACAGTATGACTCCTGCACTTAAGACAATGAAAACAGACTTGTATTCCTGTTCGTGAGAGGCACGAATCATCGCAAGGAACATCAAGGGAATGAATAATCCACCAATCAAACCAAAAACAACCCACTGCTGGCTTACATCCTTTGACGGTTGTCATGATCATAGTCCATCCATGTTTGAACAGTGTGGTTGGGGTCTAGAAGAACTTAAAGCTAGAGCAAAGCCCCGGCTGCATGAACAGGCAGAAAATCAGCGCTGATTCATATCAGAAAGGGTCCAGAACCCAGATCTGATTAAATTGGTGTAAAAATACCAGAGTGAAGCTTTACTGTAGTTTCTGTTCTCACTACAGTCTGTCTGTGAGTGCCTCATCGCAGCGTCTGCAGGTAACCTGCTGAAACCCTGGGTGGCAACTTGCATAGTCATTAAAATGGGGAAAAACACTGTAATTTCCATGCAGGTTTTCAGCATTATCTGTACTCCCTTTTACCTACTCTCCACTACCACCCACCGTGTTTGCAACCTTGTTAATTTCTTGTCAGTTTCATGGATATGTGCAGCCTGGAGTGTTTTATTTTATTTTTTAATGAATCTATTCAGCGGACAGGAGAGAGTCAGAGTTTCTCTGCTCACCCTCTCCAATTAAACTCAGGCCTCCTGGTGTGAGGAAGGCTGGTGGAAGGTCGGAGGAAGGGAGGAAGGGTGGGGGAGACGGAGAGGAGAGGCAGGGGCTGTGTGGAGGACGAACAAGGAACAGAGAAATTTAAGTTGCTGCCGATGAATCAAATCAAATCAAATCAAATTTATTTATATAGCCCTTCGTACATCAGCTGATATCTCAAAGTGCTGTACAGAAACCCAGCCTAAAACCCCAAACAGCAAGCAATGCAGGTGTAGAAGCACAGTGGCTAGGAAAAACTCCCTAGAAAGGCCAATACCTAGGAAAAAACCTAGAGAGGAACCAGGCTATGTGGGGTGGCCAGTCCTCTTCTGGCTGTGCCGGGTGGAGATTATAACAGAACATGGCCAAGATGTTCAAATGTTCATAAATGACCAGCATGGTCGAATAATAATAAGGCAGAACAGTTGAAACTGGAGCAGCAGCACAGTCAGGTGGAAGTTGAAACTGGAGCAGCAGCATGGCCAGGTGGACTGGGGACAGCAAGGAGTCATCATGTCAGGTAGTCCTGGGGCATGGTCCTAGGGCTCAGGTCAGTTGAAACTGGAACAGCAGCATGGCCAGGTGGACTGGGGACAGCAAGGAGTCATCATGTCAGGTAGTCCTGGGGCATGGTCCTAGGGCTCAGGTCGTCCGAGAGAGAGAAAGAAAGAGAGAAGGAGAGAATTAGAGAACGCACACTTAGATTCACACAGGACACCGAATAGGACAGGAGAAGTACTCCAGATATAACAAACTGACCCCAGCCCCCCGACACATAAACTACTGCAGCATAAATACTGGAGGCTGAGACAGGGGGGGTCAGGAGACACTGTGGCCCCATCCGAGGACACCCCCGGACAGGGCCAAACAGGAAGGATATAACCCCACCCACTTTGCCAAAGCACAGCCCCCACACCACTAGAGGGATATCTTCAACCACCAACTTACCATCCTGAGACAAGGCTGAGTATAGCCCACAAAGATCTCCGCCACGGCACAACCCAAGGGGGGGGCGCCAACCCAGACAGGATGACCACAACAGTGAATCAACCCACTCAGGTGACGCACCCCCTCCAGGGACGGCATGAGAGAGCCCCAGCAAGCCAGAGGCAGAGAATCCCAGTGGAAAGAGGGGAACCGGCCAGGCAGAGACAGCAAGGGCGGTTCGTTGCTCCAGAGCCTTTCCGTTCACCTTCCCACTCCTGGGCCAGACTACACTCAATCATATGACCCACTGAAGAGATGAGTCTTCAGTAAAGACTTAAAGGTTGAGACCGATGAATGGACTTTAAAACGTATTCACTGTACATGCACAGCTTGTTTTTCAAACATCTTGTTTTGCTATGCTTAACTACAGTGCCCATGGTCCATTTATAGTCTTGAATCTAGATACTTTGTTTTCAGTGTGTGTTTTGAGCATATGTAATTATTAATATTGATGACTATGTTGTCAATTTATGAGCTAGCCAATGAGGGAAGGTTCTAGAGCACCAACCTTCCCTCTCTGTGCTCTCCCAACAGCTCTGAACTTCAAGGCCATCCAGCAGCGATTGCAAGTCTGTTGAAGCACAAACTTAGAGCATTTTTTATAACTTTCCTCCTTTGTGTCCAGTCACAGTGAGAGGAGGCTACTGTCGCCTTCTGCCACTTTCCATCCCTTTCATGACAAGATCAGGGATTACTTTGGATAATTAAGTAATGACAACATGACAAACATCATGCTAGCTACATACATATTTACCATCATATGATTCCTGATCTTTGATTTTATTTTTATTTTATTTCACCTTTATTTAACCAGGTAGGTCAGTTGAGAACAAGTTCTCATTTACAACTGCGACCTGGCCAAGATAAAGCAAAACAGTGTGACAAAAACAACAACAACACAGTTACACATAAACAAACGGTACAGTCAATAAAACAATAGAAAAATCTATGTACAGTGTGTGCAAATGTAGAAGATTAGGGAGGTAAGGCAATAAATAGGCCATAGAGGCTAAATAAATTACAATTTAGCAGTAACACTGGAGTGATAGATGTGCAGATGATGATGTAAAAGTTGAGATCCTGGGGTGCAAAAGAGCAAGAGGGTAAATAATAATATAGGGGTTGGGTGGACTATTTACAAATTGGCTGTGTACAGGTACAGTGATTGGTAAGCTGCTCTGACAGCTGATGCTTAAAGCTAGAGAGGGAGATATAAGACTCCAGCTTCAGTGATTTTTGCAATTTGTTCCAGTCATTGGCAGCAGAGAACTGGAAGGAAAGGCGGCCAAAGAAAGTGTTGGCTTTGGGGATAACCAGTGAAATATACCTGCTGGAGCGCGTGCTACGGGTGGGTGTTGCTATGGTGACCAGTGAGCTGAGATAAGGCGGGGCTTTACCTAGCAAAGACTTATAGATGACCTGGAGCCAGTGGGTTTGGCGAAGAATATGTAGTGAGGGCCAGCCAATTAGAGCATACAGGTCACAGTGGATAGTATATGGGGCTTTGGGGACAAAACGGATGGCACTGTGATCGACTACATCCAGTTTGCTGAGTAGAGTGTTTGAGGCTATTTTGTAAACAACATCCCCGAAGTCAAGGATGAGTAGGATAGTCAGTTTTACGAGGGTATGTTTGGTGCATGAGTGAAGGAGGCTTTGTTTCAAAATAGGAAGCCGATTCTAGACTTAATTTTGGATTGGAGATGCTTGATGTGAGTCTGGAAGGAGAGTTTACACTCTAACCAGACACCTAGATATTTGTAGTTGTCCACATATTCTAGGTCAGCGCCGTCCAGAGTAGTGATGCTAGTCGGGCGGGAGGATGCAGGCAGCAAACGGTTGAAGAGCATGCACTTCGTTTTATTTGCATTTAAAAGCAGTTGGAGGCCACGGAAGGAGTGTTGTATGGCGTTGAAGCTCGTTTGGAGTTTAGTTAGCACAGTGTCCTAAGAAGGGCCAGATGTATACAGAATGGTGTTGTCTGCATAGAGGTAGATCAGAGAATCACCAGCAGCAAGAGCAACATCATTGATATATACAGAGAAAAGAGTCGGCCCGAGAATTGAACCCTGTGGCAACCCCATAGAGACTGCCAGAGGTCCGGACAACAGGTCCTCCGATTTGACACACTGAACTCTGTCTGAGAAGTAGTTGGTTAACCAGGAGAGGCAGTCATTTGAGAAGCCAAGGCTATTGAGTCTGCTGATAGGAATGAGGTGATTGACAGAGTCGAAAGCCTTGGCCAGGTCGATGAAGACGGCTGCACAGTACTGTCTTTTATTGATGGGGGTTATGATATTGTTTAGGACCTTGAGCATGTCGGAGGTGCACCCATGACCAGCTCGGATTGCATAGTGTAGAAGGTATGGTGGGAATCTAAATGTTTGTTGACCTGTTGGTTAACTTGGCTTTAGAAGATTTTAGAAAAGACAGGACAGGATGGATATAGGTCAAAAACATTTTGGTTCTAGAGTGTCTCCCCCTTTGAAGAGGGAGATGACCGCGGCAGCTTTCCAATCTTTGGGGATCTCAAACCATACGAACGAGAGGGATCATAGGCTAGTAAAAGGAGTTGCAACAATTTCAGCAGATCATTTTAGAAAGAGATGGTCCAGATTGTCTAGCCCAGCAGATTTGTTGAGATCCAGATTTTGCAGCTCTTTCGAAATGTCAGCTGTCTGGATTTGGGTGAATGAGAAGCGGGGGGGACTTGGGCAAGTTGCTGTGGGGGTGCATGGCTGTTGACCAGGGTAGGGGTAGCCAGGTGGAAGTATGGCCAGCTGTAGAAAAATGCTTATTGAAATGATCAATTATCATAGATTTATCAGTGGTGACAGTGTTTCCTATCCTCAGTGCAGTGGGCAGCTGGGAGGAGGTGCTCTTATTCTCCATGGACTTTAGAGTGTCCCAAAACTTTTGGGAATTAGTGCTACAGGAAACAAATTTCTGTTTGAAAAATCTAGCTTTAGCTTTCCAAACTGACTGAGTATATTGGTTCCTGACTTCCCTGAAAAGTTGCATATGGCGGGGGCTATTCGATGCTAATGCAGAACACCACAGGATGTTTTTGTGCTGGTCAAGGGCAGTCAAGTCTGGGGTGAACCAAGGGCTATATCTGTTCTTAGTTCTACATTTTTTGAACGGGGCATGCTTATTTAAGATGGTGAGGAAAGCACTTTGAAGAATAACCAGGCATCCTCTACTGATGGGATGAGGTCAATATCCTTCCAGGATACCCGGGCCAGGTCGATTAGAAAGTCCTGCTTGCTGAAGTGTTTTAGGGAACGTTTGACAGTGATGAGGGGTGGTCGGTTGACCGTGGACCCATTACGCACGCAGGCAATGAGGCAGTGATCACTGAGATCCTGGTTGAAGACAGCAGAGGTGTATTTAGAGGGCAAGTTGGTCAGGATGATATTTTTGAGGGTGCCGATGGTTATGGATTAAGGGTTGTTCCTGGTAGGTTCCTTGATCATTTGTGTGAGATTGGGGGCATCTAGTTTGGTGACCATCCTTTATTTTCCCTTCCCACTGCTAGGTTCATCTGTACTTGTCTGCCTCAGAGAGCCACCCTCCTGCACCGCTAGCTGCATTCCGAAACAGTAATTCAGCAGAGCACAACACATCTAGTAGTCTATGTAGCTGTGTGTTCTAGAGCCCCTACTGTTCTGCCCTGGTCTCTCACTGCGGCAAACTCTGAGTTTACATCTGTTCCCACTCTCACTCCAATAATGTCAGCTGGCCACTTGTTGACCCCAATCCCAAGAGGTGAAGACTTAGACACACCTGAGTGAGCTTCTTCTCTTTGCATCTAAAGGCCTACAATACAGACATCCACAAAGTCAACCTCCCACTTGCACTTACACTGTCATTTACTAACACAGCTCAAATGAGATCATGTATCCTCAGTGTATGAGATTTCTGACTGTGCAGAGGGGGCACTCTAAATTTGGAACAAGGAGGAAGGCAGTGTGTCTCGTTACATCTTTCATTAACCCGCCGTCCTTTGACCTACATGTCACTCCATTCCCACTGGATCTGTAGCTTCACAATGCTGCCTACTGCCAGGGATACTGAGGACAGAGTTTTATATTCTGTATGACAGGGGACCAAAAGGCAATTCAGCATTAAGTCCAAATAACCCAATTTATTATTCTGGGTGAGAGCCATTTCCTCTGTGTTCAACAGAAGTACAGAAATTGTAGTTTCATCCTCCTTTGTTGGCCTCTAAACCCTTAGCTCTTCTCAGCTCCGGGCTAATAGACACTGTATCTCTGATTTAATATCTGGCTTTAAAAATAGAGAATGATTAACATTATGCCCACCCTTCCCGGTGGTGTGTTCTGACCCCATAAAAATTGTAGTAATGCCAATGGTTTGAACAGAGTGGGTGAAAATATCTGGGTTGACCTGGCCACAGGCAGTGGTGGAAAAAGTACTCAATTGTCATACTTGAGTAAAAGGAAGAAGGAAATGCTGTAGATCCAATTCTTTAAGCAATTTTTTTTTAACGGACAGCCAGTGGCACACTCCAACACGATTTACAAACACAATATTTCTGTTAAGTGAGTGCCCCAGATCAGCAGCAATAGGGATGACAATGTGTTATATTGATACGTGCATGAATTGGACCATATTGCTGTCCTGCCTAAGCATTCGAAATGTAGAGTACTTTTGGGTGTCAGGGAAAATGTATTGGAATAAAAAGTATATGTTTTCTTTAGGAATGTAGTGGAGTAAAAGTAAAAGATGTCAACAAATATAAATAGTAATGTACAGATACTAAGACACTGTTTATGTAATGAGTTTCTTAATGAGGTGGTAATAGCACTTATGGGCTGTTATTATGGGGTGGAAATACTGCAGCAGTAGCAGCTTAGTTGGTGCCGACTGAAGATGGGGTTTTGGGTACTTTTGGATACTGTTTATTTAGCGTTATTCTATAATGTAGAATTGCTACAGTAGTTTGTATACTTTATAGTGTACTGTAATGCAGGTGGAGCTGCTCCTGACTTCATACATTTTCGACATAGCAGCAGTGCTTTCCAGTCAAATAGTAGCATTACCGTTTGTTTGCCTTTTAGAAGGATTGGTTTTACTGCACAGGGAGCAAAGTGGCAACACTGCATGAAGAGGTTAAGAAAATTTATGGCAGAGTTCGATTTAGGCTAGCGTTGCACAATGACGTACCAAATGGGACAATAAAGAGGCTGATTAAGATTATGATAATTTTATTGGTCAATTGCACACGAGGGCCACCCGAAATTTGACTTTTTCTTTTAACCCAACCCCTACGAAAGACACACATGCAGTGGGGCAAAAAGTATTTAGGCAGCCACCAATTGTGCAGGGTCTCCCACTTAAAAATATGAGAGAGGCCTGTAATTTTCATCATAGGTACACTTCAACTATGACAGACAGAATGAGAAAAAAATCATCCCGAAAATCACATTGTAGGATTTTTTATGAATTTATTTGCAAATTATGGTGGAAAATAAGTAATTGGTCACCTACAAACAAGCAAGATTTCTGGCTCTCACATACATGTAACTTCTTCTTTAAGAGGCTCCTCTGTCCTCCACTCGTTACTTGTATTAATGGCATCTGTTTGAACTTGTTATCAGTATAAAAGACACCTGTCCACAACCTCAAACAGTCACACTCCAAACTCCACTATGGCCAAGACCAAAGAGCTGTCAAAGGACACCAGAAACAAAATTGTAGACCTGCACCAGGCTGGGAAGACTGAATCTGCAATAGGTAAGCAGCTTGGTTTGAAGAAATCAACTGTGGGAGCAATTATTAGGAAATGGAAGACATACAAGACCACTGATAATCTCCCTCGATCTGGGGCTCCACGCAAGATCTCACCCCGTGGGGTCAAAATGATCACAAGAACGGTGAGCAAAAATCCCAGAACCACACGGGGGGACCTAGTGAATGACCTGCAGAGAGCTGGGACCAAAGTAACAAAGCCTACCATCAGTAACACACTACACGGCCAGGGACTCAAATCCTGCAGTGCCAGACGTGTCCCTCTGCTTAAGCCAGTACATGTCCAGGCCCATCTGAAGTTTGCTAGAGAGCATTTGGATGATCCAGAAGAAGATTGGAAGAATATCATATGGTCAGATGAAACCAAAATATAACTTTTGGTAAAAACTCAACTCGTTGTGTTTGGAGGACAAAGAATGCTGAGTTGCATCCAAAGAACACCAAACCTACTGTGAATCATGGGGGTGGAAACATCATGCTTTGGGGCTCTTTTTCTGCAAAGGGACCAGGACGACTGATCCGTGTAAAGGAAAGAATGAATGGGGCCATGTATCGTGAGATTTTGAGTGAAAACCTTCCATCACCAAGGGCATTGAAGATGAAACGTGGCTGGGTCTTTCAGCATGACAATGATCCCAAACACACTGCCCGGGCAACGAAGTAGTGGCTTCGTAAGAAGCATTTCAAGGTCCTGGAGTGGCCTAGCCAGTCTCCAGATCTCAACCCCAGAGAAAATCTTTGGAGGGAGTTGAAAGTCCGTGTTGCCCAGCAACAGCCCCAAAACATCACTGCTCTAGAGGAGATCTGCATGGAGGAATGGGCCAAAATACCAGCAACAGTGTGTGAAAACCTTGTGAAGACTTACAGAAAATGTTTGACCTCTGTCATTGCCAACAAAGGGTATATAACAAAGTATTGAGATAAACTTTGGTTATTGACCAAATACTTATTTTCCACCATAATTTGCAAATAAATTCATAAAAAATCCTACAATGTGATTTCCTGGATTTCTTTTTATCATTTTGTCTGTCATAGTTGAAGTGTACCTATGATGAAAATTACAGGCCTCTCTCATCTTTTTAAGTGGGAGAACTTGCACAATTGGTGGCTGACTAAATACGTTTTTGCCCCACTGTACATACACATACAAATAGAGGTTTTGGAGAGGTGCAGGGGGCTGCCACACTAGGTGCCCAGGGAGCTGTTGTACTGTACTTCATTGTGCTGTGTTAGCACCACTATGTAATTAAGCAGTACCTTTGTAGTGGCACAGTGGGACCTGGAGTGCCTATCATGCTATCAGCTTGCTGAACTAAGTCTGCTCCAGAGTTTGCTTTCTGCTGAGGGCCTTTAAAAGCATAATGAGTACATGATGTGAGGCTGTAGAACAAATCCATCAGTACAAGCCGCTTAGTAACTTCAAACCTCACAGGCCGGTTCCAGAATATCATCACACCAAGATCAATCAGCTTTACACTTATTAGCGTTATTCACACACACACACACACACACACACACACACACACACACACACACACACACACACACACACACACACACACACACACACACACACACACACACACACACACACAAATGCATTAGATCATACATAACTGTCTTACACATTTAATGCGAACATGAGATCACCGTATCATACATCTCTTGCTCCAGTTCACGGATCTGGTTTTAATTGAGTGTGAACTGAGCTGATACACAGTGTTTGATTTGGAGTGAAATAGGTGCAGGTAATCATTTTGACAGATAGTGTATTATGAGTTATGCATGTGATATACAGTGTATCATAATGAGTGGTATCAGTCTTAGCGAGTGTGATGATAATGTGTTTGTTACTAACTTGCTATACTGTCGATTCATTCTCTCTCACTCACCCTCTCTGCATTTAAGGGATAGGTATCCCGCTAGCGGGACACAATCTGACAACATCCGGTGAAATTGCAGGGCGCACAATTCAAATAAATAATCTTAATATCAAACATTCATGAACATACAAGTGTCTTATATTATTTAAAAGTTTAAAATTCTTGTTAATCTAACTGCGTTGTCCGATTTCAAAAAGGCTTTACGGCGAAAGCATACCATGCGATTGTCTGAGGACAGCGCCCCCACATCATCATATTTTTCAACCAGCACAGGCTTCATAAAATCACAAATAGTGATTAAATAAATCCCTTACTTTTGAACATCTTCCTCTGTTTGCAATCCCAAGGGTCCCCGCTACAACATGAATGGTTGTTTTGTTAGATGAAATCCTACTTTATATCCCAAAAAGTCTGTTTAGTTGGCACCATCGATTTCAGTAATCCACTCGTTCAACATGCAGACAAAGGAGTCCAAAAAGATACTGCTAAACTTCATCCAAACAAGTCAAACAACATTTCTATTTAATCCTCAGGTACTCTAAAATGTAAATAAACTATAATATTTCATATGGAAAGTAGTATGTTCAATAGGACAGGAAGCCTAGTGGTTAGAGTGTTGGACTAGTAACCAGAAGGTTGCAAGTTCAAACCCTTTTTTATTTTACCTTTATTTAACTAGGCAAGTCAGTTAAGAACAAATTCTTATTTTCAATGATGGCCTAGGAACAGTGGGTTAACTGCCTGTTCAGGGGCAGAGCGACAGATTGTCAGCTCGGGGGTTTGAGCTTGCAACCTTCCAGTTACTAGTCCAACCTCTAACCACTAGGCTACCCTGCCGCCCCAGGGACTGAGCTGACAAGATACAAATCTGTCGTTCTGCCCCTGAACAAGCAGTTAACCCACTGTTCCTAGGCCGTCATTATAAATAAGAATTTGTTCTTAACTGACTTGCCTAGTTAAATAAAGGTAAAATAAAAATAAAATAAATTAGTAAGCACGCGCCGAAATACTGATATTTTTCCGGTGCTCTTCTCACAAAAACTTCAAATACTTGTTTGTTTTTCAAAAACAAGCCTGAAACCTTGAATAAAGACTGTTGACGTGTAGTGGAAGCCATAGGAATTTCAATCTGGGATATTCATTTACATAGAAACAATAGGTTTCCATAATAAGAGCCTGGGGGCAACAACAACAAAAAATTCTGCCTGCCTGGATTTCTGCCTGCTATATCAATTATGTTACAGTCTCAGACATTATTTGAACAGTTTTAGAAACTTCAACGTGTTTTCTATCCAATGCGACCAATTATGTGCATATCCTGGCTACTGGGCTTGAGTAACAGGCAGTTTACTTTGGGCACGTCAGTCAGGCGGAAATTCAGGAAACTAGACCCCTTAATGCCTATCTATTTTTAAAACAGCTATCAGAGTGCATCCTTCACTTCTCATCAATCAAGCACTCCTCCCCTTCTCCTGCAGACATCTATATATTCTCATCCTCTATGTACCCCCTCCCCCTCGTGAAGTTCCCCCCTCACTGTTAGACATGTACAGTATACACTTGATCATGTACACCCCCAACAAAAGCCTATTTCTCTCTCTCGCTCTCTCATTTTCTCTCTCTCGCTCTTTCTCTCTCTCTCTATCTCTCCCTCTCTTTCTCTCCCCCTCTCTCTCTCTCTCTCTCTTTATTATGTGGCAGGTATATTGTTTATTTTGAAAGAGTTATTGCTATCCTGGTATGCAGCTGTGTGCCTCTAGCTGTACTGGCAAGACAGACACTACACAAAGCCTACATGCCCTGTTCTCTTTCCCCGCCAGTACTCTCTCTGTTGTTTCCATTTAGCGATAGGTGGCTATACCTGTGTTTGTTGCGTATCATGTTAAAGCAGGTTGCTAACGTGGTATTTAGTTGCACATGTGTGTATAGAGTATAAGACTTTATGAGTGTGTTTCAATGCGATAGTGTTTATATTTGTCCATGCATGTGCCTGTGGGCATGACTGAGCAGTGCTTAATTTCTAAATCGGGATGTTCCCGGAACAAACAGTGAACACGAGAGGGGGTTGACCTAGGGAGTCCTGAGGTTCCGGAACGCATAAAATAAAAAATAATAAAGCATTGCATTCATGTCATCGCATTTGCGTAGTGACATAGAGCAGTAGAGTAGAGACACTTGCAGAAGTGGCACACATGGGAAACATTTTTAATAGCATAATGTCCGGGAAAATGTTGGCCTTTTATAAATGCATTTCATGCAATTCTACATGACTGGATACTTTGGCAGAATCTTTGTTAATACAACACAAGTGATCGAAATATCAGGCTACTTTGACACTGACAAACTGAGAATCAGAGATCAATAAAAACAACCTTGTCTTGAATCCATCAATAGCCTAGGCTAGGTGTGTGAAGACACATATTGTAGGCTACAATATGAGGAGGAATTGATAGTCCTAAAAATGCTTTCCAGTTTCACTGACTCACCCAATGATGCACAGCTCATTCACTGGTGATGGCTCATGCACTCGTGCCAAAAGCCCATCTCTCTTTCGGTGGCCTACAGCATAGAGTCTAAATAAATGATTAAGTGCAACGCTTGAGAGATGAGAGTTCAGGCTCATGTCTATCAGAGCAGAGAGGGAGAGAGATCATAGTAAGTGAATCTCATTCTAGTGTCGTGACTTTACTTTAATTAATCTGTAGACTGGTATTTATCTAATCAACTAACTATGTTTAATTGTTACCAGATTAAATTAATAATGTAACAATTAACTCAGTAGGATTTGGGGCACCAAGAGAGCGGTTCTTTAAAGAGTTACCATCTCCTAAATTAAACATCCATAAACAGTAAACTTATTAATCATAACCTCGTATTATATCATCAGTCTGAACAGTCGTAACCTTGCATCTGCAAAAACCTGAGCCTTGCTTATGATTCAGTAATACACAAATGTGTTTATTTATTTACTAGCTAAATAAATTGTAACACCGGATAAACATACACACTTAATATATTAGAAACAGGTCACTAGCGGACTGAAAACAATATGGCTGCTCGTTGTAAAATACATGGAGAGGGCGAGAGAGAGAAAGGGAGAGACATAATACGTTGGTACATTTAGAAGCTACTTTCACAGTAATCATATACTTTGCACACAAACCCCTTCCCTCTTTGAGTAAGAAATCATGAATGTAGTTACGTGAAATGCCTTGGTTCGTCATGTATTTCTGTCGGAAGTCAGGCCGCCTTGGAAAGGGAGTTGGGCCTTTTCGCAGCACGCTTGTAAGACTCTGATTGTCCAAAAGGGGTTCCCACCAGTCTTCCACTGTTGTTCTCCTCTGCCATCGTCCGGTGTCTGGTGAGTTGTCATGTAGTCCTGAACAGAACTACAGTTTATTCTACTTCCATTCGCTCTGGAAGATGGGCTAGCCAGCCGTGTCGGTGGTTCCCAATGGGGTGATGAGAGTAGCGTACTACAGTGATTGGAGAAGAGTAGTAGAATGGTCCTACTTAAATTCACTTTCGAAGATACTTTACTAAGGACAGATAATTAGCCGTGACCAGTGATTGTCCGGGACTTGACTATCGTCTCTACCTCGTGTTGAGATTCAGAGTTCAAACCACTTTAAACGTGAGATACAGCCCGAAGTCACTCTGGTCTGATATGTTCATTCTTAACCCACCATTTTAAACAGTTTGTTCAAAATGGGCGGTTCTGACAGGCTGACACGCTCTCTGACATAGTTATAGAAACTATTTCCTCTTATAGTTTCTCAAATTAAATCCCGCCATATGCATACATACTCGAATGTCATATACTTTTCAAGATATCAATGTAGCAGTAGAACAAACATATCACAATCATTTGATTTGATATCAGAATATACAGTGCCTTCAGAAAGTATTCGGACCCCTTGACTTTTTCCACATTTTGTTACATTACAGTCTTATTCTAAAATGGATTAAGTAAAAAGAAAGAAAATAAAAATCTTCAACAATCTACACAGAATAACCCATAATGACAAAGTGAGAACAGGTTTGTAGAATGTTTAGCAAATGTATTAAAACTAGAAAACAGAAATACCTTATTTGTATAAGTATTCAGACCCTTTGCTATGAGACTCGAAATTGAGCTCAGGTGCATCCTGTTTCCATTGATCATCCTTGAGTTGTTTCTACAATTTGATTGGAGTCTACCAGCTCCATTTGTTTTTTTTGTTGAATACGCTATGAAGCACATATCGCTTGTCCATAAATATTTTGAAGTGTTTGATAGCTCCCATCTCTTTTACCACATCGCCTACTGTGAGCTCAAGCCTGTGTGCCAAACAGTTATTTTAAGGAAGAGGGCCTGGAGCCTTGCTGTTACTCCACTCTTGGGTCCCAGCATGACAGACGCAACATCACACGTAATTCCAATGAGGGTTTTGGAGATAAAGTCCTCAGTAAACTTTACACCCTCTAATGCAGATTACAGATTACGAACAATTCCCCCATCAGATAATTCCTCCAGTTCCACAAGATCAACAAAAATGTTAGCTGGTACGTTCTTATCTGCCAGCTGAAGTTTGATGTATACAATCAAGGCACTCTTTTTTTATTCAAACTAGTAGCCTCATCGAGCATTAGGCTGATTTGTTCAAATAGTTTCAATTCAGATTAAATAAGCTGCTGTACATTGCCTTGCAAAAGTATTCACCCCCTTGGCATTTTTCCTATTTTGTTGCCTTATAACCTGGAATGAAAATTCATTTTGGGGGGGGGGGTTGTATCATTTGATTTACACAACATGCCTACCTCTTTGAAGATGCAAAATATTCTTCCAACTATTAAATGGGACTTGGTTTGGGCATGTTCAAAATACTGTTTTCTGAGGGCTTTGTGTTGCTTTTTTACATCAGAGGCAGAGGATTGTACTGTACATTCCACCCACTCTTTTCTTAGTTTCTATGTTGTCCAGCTCCGCTTTGAATTTTGCTTGACAAGCCAGGGGTCATAAGTTTGCTTGGTCTTGAACTGAGCCTCAATCCAAATTACACCTGCTCCAGGCACTCCGTCGGTAGATGGACTCTGGCTCTTCACGCTGTTTTTCAGGATTTTTGCACTTGATAAACTTTTCTTTTCTTATTTTCTTATTCCTTTCTGATTTGGCTTTCTCTCAGTTTCAACTTCAGTAGGGAGACGACTAGCCTTGGCTATGTGACGTGTTTACACAGGGACCTCTTCACTGGGCTTTTATATATGGTTTTTCTGGTAGGTGGGAGAAGTAACCAGGAGGCTAATTGATTTAACTCTGATTGCTTTTCCCAAAAAAATTACAGTGCAAACAGTGAACAAATTGTATAAATAATGCCGCGTGATGTACACGAGCCGGGCAAATAGGTGCCGGAAACAAATAAGGTCAAATCTGAGAGGTGCCGAATCCTGTCCCGGCAGAATCTAGCTCAAATGAAGCACTGTGACTGAGATCACCTTTTCATGCATGTTATAGTACTTCAATGTTTTTCCACATTGTCCCCATGATCGAAGTCAAAAGCCCTGCCCCCAAACACACCCCAGCCCCCCACCCCACCCCACCCCCATGAGTTTCTAGTATATAGACCATATGGTTCAAGAGAAAATAGCCTAATTAAAATTAAAATGCATCTAATCAACAATGCCATTATTTACAATTAACTTTGCAACTATTTACTTTTTTCACAACTGCCACCAGTTTGGTGCCACAACATTGCAGAAACACTCATATCACCAATGGTATTCACTAAGTTGATGGTTAATATGTAGGGTAATGTTTTACAGCTTTTGTCATTCTATTTTTTATTTTAGAATGATCTTATTTCATTATTTCATACCTTTTACAGGGACACACAGAGGACACACAGAGGGCCAGATATAATTTCAGACACTTGTTGATAAAGTCCCAAAAATGGCCACTAGATGTCTTGTGATAAATTACATAAAATCCTTGAAAGTTACCAAAATTCTGGTAGTTTACTAGTAAACTTTGAAAGTTTCCAGTAATTACCCTCCTTTGCAACCCTAATCCTGGCTGAACTTTTCTGCTCAACCTACCCCAATATACAGTTATGCTATTAGTATTTGGTTGTGATATTATTATACAATAAATAGTAGTCATATGAATGGCTTCAGTAATTGAAATGTGAGATATGCCTTCCCGTGGGGATAATCCACTTCTGAAACTCGTACAATGGACCCAGCAAGGCCCAACACTAATCTGGACTTCAAATAGAAATGTGAAAGGCTTTTTAAAAGCATATCATCGTCTGACCTCATACCTTTTATTTTTTTATTTTATTTATCCGTTATTTTACCAGGTAAGTTGACTGAGAACACGTTCTCATTTGCAACAACGACCTGGGGAATAGTTACAGGGGAGAGGGGGGGGGGGGTGAAAGAATAGGAATACCTATTCCCCATCTTTCCCCCTTCCAGCCTTCCATCCATCCCTCTATCCCGTCCTTCCACAGCCTCTTCACACAATAATCCCAATAACTCGTCCTACTTCACTCTTAGGAAAAAAGGTGCTATCTAGAATCTAAAAGGGTTCTTCAGCGGTTCCCATAGGAGAACCTTTTAAAGAACCCTTTTTGGTTCCAGATAGAACTATTATGGTTCCAGGTAGAACCATTTTGGGTTCAATGTAGAACCCTTTCCACATAGTGTTCTACATGGAACCCAAAAGGGTTCTTTCTACCTGTAACCAAAAAGAGTTATCTTATTGGGTCAGCCAAAGAATCCTTTTGGAACCCTTTTTTCTAAGAGTGTACTGTCATCTCAGTGACGTCCTCCTCTAGCAGTCACAATCCCTGCAGCTGGCTGGCGTATTAACCCAATGACTGCAAATAATAATCAGTGGCTTAAGGCTCACTTAAAATAAATTGAAATAAAGAAAAAAGAGATTACGTGGTGGAAGGGGAAGATGGAGCAGAGGGATGTCAGTTTTTTGGAGGCTCATCTGCAATTGGGTATGCACCCGAGTGGGGTAGGAAGAGTGTGTATGTGTGTGAGACAGAGAGAGAGAGAGAGAGAGAGAGAGAGAGAGAGAGAGAGAGAGGGATAGAGAGGGATAGAGAGGGGGAGAGAGAGAGAGAGAGAGAGAGAGAACACAAGCACAAGCGGTCGGGTGGTGGCTGGTGTTCTCTGCTGCAGCGATCTGTCCTGGAGCAAAGCTACACAGCTACACTACACAGCAGCACAGCACAGCCGCAGGGTTCCAGCTACAAGCAGCCCAGAGAGGACCAGCCAACACACAGAGAGAGACCCCGCTGGCTGTCCACAGAGACATGCAGAGAAACACACCAGAAAGAGGGAGATAGAGGGTGATCAAATAGACATAAATACAGAGGACAGGAGGGGAGAGGAGGTACTCGTCATCTCCATGGACACAGGGAACTTTCAGCAGTGCACTCGGCTCTCCACGATGGTTATTCATATTTCCCTTCTTATCCGACAGCAGAAAACAACTTTTCCTTTTAAAAGTTTGAGAGACGGAGGTCCGAGTATTTCTTACCTACTAACATCTCTTTGTGTCACTTGTTGACTGTTTTGTGTGTGTGTGTGTGTGTGTGTGTGTGTGTGTGTGTGTGTGTGTGTGTGTGTGTGTGTGTGTGTGTGTGTGTGTGTGTGTGTGTGTGTGCGGGTGCGGGTGTGTGGGTGGGTTAGTGTTGGTGTTGGTGAGAAAGTGTATTAGTGAGTGTGTGATTGAATGTATACGTGATTACGTGAGTGTTTGTCTGAATGAGTAAATTATTGAGTTTGAATGCATCAATGTTAGAAAGGCTAGAAGGCAGGTACCTCTAACTTACAAGCGACTTCATCTTTCCTCACAGTTTTCCCAGTGAGGATCCAATCTCTTCTCTAAGGACCTTGTCAAGAAGATTTGTGTTTTCTACCAGGATCATTTCAAAGGATACCTCCTTCGCGTGTAAGGAACCACTGGATATATTTCTCCACCTTAGACTCCTATCAACACTTTGAAGGAGGCATTCCTCTCTCCTATAAGGACCCTTTGAGAGACTATTTTACCTACTCTACTCTATTAGGAGTGGGTGAGAAGGACAGTGGCAGATTTTCTCCAGGGATTTTCTCTGTCTCTGTGTCAGGATGGCTGGCTGTACCTGCCGCTGCAGACAGGGGGTGCTCAAGTTCATCCAGTCTTTACGCAGACTCGTTTTTGGGACCCTCACTAAAGGTACTGCACCCTCCTCAACTAACACTCCTTTAGCTCTTCTGCTTTTTTTCATTAGCTAGTGTAATAGGGACATTAGCTAGGGTAACAGTGACATTAGCTAGGGTAACAGTGACATTAGCTAGGGTAACAGTGACATTAGCTAGTGTAATAGTGACATTAGCTAGGGTAACAGTGACATTATCTAGTGTAATAGTGACATTAGCTAGGGTAACAGTGACATTAGCTAGGGTAACAGTGACATTAGCTAGGGTAACAGTGACATTAGCTAGTGTAATAGTAACATTAGCTAGGGTAACAGTGACATTAGCTAGTGTAATAGTGACATTAGCTAGTGTAATAGTGACATTAGCTAGGGTAACAGTGACATTAGCTAGTGTAATAGTGACATTAGCTAGTGTAATAGTGACATTAGCTAGGGTAACAGTGACATTAGCTAGGGTAACAGTGACATTAGCTAGGGTAACAGTGACATTAGCTTGGGTAACAGTGACATTAGCTAGGGTAACAGTGACATTAGATAGGGTAACAGTGACATTAGCTAGGGTAACAGTGACATTAGCTAGGGTAACAGTGGCATTAGCTAGTGTAATAGTGACATTATCTAGTGTAATAGTGACATTAGCTAGGGTAACAGTGACATTAGCTAGGGTAACAGTGACATTAGCTTGGTGCTGGGTCAAGCTTGAGGCTGACAGTAGTGAACAGTGGTGTCACATCCATCCAGTGATGCCCCGTTGTTGCCCCGTCATCGCCCCTGAGGAACTAAGTGATGAGCTCAAGTTGTGACACTGGCGTATCCTCTGTTTACTCCCCCTAGGCAACTTCTGTGTCTTTACTCTCTACCTCCCCCTCCTGTTTCACCAGGTCCTCTCCTACGCCTGTCCTTTATCCCTGCATTTTCCTCTCTCCTTACCTCCTTCACACAGCTATCTGATTGTATCTCCCTCTGGTATCAGTGGCCTGCTGTCTCTATCCCTCACCTCCTATCCCCACATCAGCAGAAAAGCGCTGCATGGTGTGTCACTATGGCAACACAGCTCAGGGAGACCTGACAGATCCCTAAATGCTGCTCTATTTCTATATACAGCACTTGACCACTCTGACTAATAAAGATCCTCTTATCACATACAGTCTATTGTCCACTTTATCGTCCTCTTCTTCACACACTGCCTGCTCTACCTGGTGTCTGCAGAAGGCTGTGAGAGTGGCTGGAGGCACGGGCTCTGGCTCCTCAGGTTCAGCAACCTTTTATTGAGCTTCTTCAATGGAGACTAATCAAATCATTCAGACGCTGGCCATTAGTCTATGTTCTCAATGATATCACAGGCTGGAAAAAGTGAGAACAACCTGTTCACTTTCTCTGGGCTGCAAAATCTACACTAGCCAATCCATCACTGTCAAATGAACCAGGCAGTATTAGATGGCAGTTAAATTAAACCACAATTGTGAACATTTCACTGGAGCTAAGACTTTCTGACAGGGCCTGATAACACTCAGTGGTAGTTGAGCAGTCCCTCTAACTGACAGTTTTGGTTTGATGCTTGGTAATGCAAGTGTTGAGAACTAAGCATAAAGGCTGGCCTGTTCCTGGCACTACTGTCAGAGTCTCTCTGTCTCTCTCTCGAAACTTTCAAATTTCTTGACATTTTCCACAATGACTGACCTTCATGTCTCAAAGAAATGATGGACTGTCTTTTCTCTATGCTTATTTGAGCTGTTCTTGCCATAATATGGACTTGGTGTTTTACCAAATAGGGCTATCTTCTGAATACCACCCCTACCTTCTCACAACCCAACTGATTGGCTCAAATGCATTTTAAGAAGGAAATAAACTGTACATATTTACAGCTGTAACAATGATAAGTGTCAATTGGGGGGTTGGGGCAGGATAAATGTTTTTGACTGTCTCCACAGTGGCAATGTTGATGAGGATGTGAGAGTGCCCAACCTGGTTCCTCCTGAAGTCCACAATCAACTCCTTTGTTTTGCTGACGTTGAGGGAGAGGTTGTTTACCTCATTTTTGCACTCAAGCCTTGCCCAAGGTCATATCCACATATTTTCCAACTAGTCGGCTCGACCCAGCGACCTTTCGGTAACTGGTCCAACGTTAGGCTAACGTGTGTGTGTGTGTGTGTGTGTGTGTGTGTGTGTGTGTGTGTGTGTGTGTGTGTGTGTGTGTGTGTGTGTGTGTGTGTGTGTGTGTGTGTGTGTGTGTGTGTGTGTGTGTGTGTAGACACACGAGCAAAAACCTGTACACGAGCAAAAACTATCACACATGGACAAAGAGACTCAATAACTGAAAAAAAAGAGTCCACAGAAACGGCCTGCAACAGTTACAATCAGCCATTGAAAATATGCTAATTGTGAGCTGTTTCCCAGTTTCCCATGGCAACCCTAATCTAGGTGCCACGGTCGGTTTAGCATGGTCAGTTTAGCATGGCCTATCGTGGAATGGTGTGTCTCTGTTTGATGGTATTTTTCAGTGAGCAAAAACAAGACTTGCTCTCTTGTTTTTGACCCTGCTTTACAGCTCTATGTGGTACAGTAAGATCTGTGTGGCACAGTAAGATCTGTGTGGTACAGTAAGATCTGTGTGGCACAGTAAGATCTGTGTGGTACTGTAAGATCTGTGTGATACAGTAAGATATATGTGGTACTATAAGATATGTGTGGTACAGTAAGATCTATGTGGTACTATAAGATATGTGTGGTACAGTAAGATATATGTGGTACTATAAGATATGTGTGGTACAGTAAGATCTATGTGGTACTATAAGATATGTGTGGTACAGTAAGATATATGTGGTACTGTAAGATATGTGTGGTACAGTAAGATCTATGTGGTACTGTAAGATCTGTGTGATACAGTAAGATATATGTGGTACTGTAAGATATGTGTGATACAGTAAGATCTATGTGGTACTGTAAGATCTGTGTGATACAGTAAGATCTATGTGGTACTATAAGATATGTGTGGTACAGTAAGATCTATGTGGTACTGTAAGATCTGGAGGAAAATGAAAAAGTGCTTGACATTTTTTGAAAATCGATCAATCTGGCCCTTTTGGAAGTAAAACCAGAAGTAAAACCATTCCCTCACGCTCTGGCGAAAAGCATTGTTACCTGAGTGCTTTTTACCTTTCGGGGGTTTGTGTGTGTGTGTGTGGCCACATTACTTTTACTTTAATGCTGTATCAGCCTTCAATGTGATATTTCAACATAAGCTTGTCTTTGTGCCTGCTCTGCCTTTGTGGATTGTGCAAAGCAGTGTGTGTGTGTGTGTGGGGGCGCGTGTGCACATCTGTGTGTATGTGTGTGTGTGTGCATATATGTTTCAGTGTGTGCGTGTGTGGATTCTAAACCTGAATTCATGCAGGACTAAGACCTTCCTCTCACTACCCTCTCCTTGAGGCTAAAGACACAATTGAAGTGTCAGTTTACAAGATGTTCTTTACTGTTTCCATTTCAGGCTTCTTTATCTTTCTCACCCTCTCCCTCCAACTCTCTCCTGTTGATTTCCTTATGTTCCAGTATCTTTCCTTTTTTACTGTACCCTCTGTCCTTTCATCCTCTCATTACAAATACGTTTTCTTCTCTCATTGGCACAGCTGGAATGTTCTGATGCCAAATTTTCTCCGGCAGTGCCTTATGTAAATGTAACATTAGATCCAACATTTTTTCAGGCTCACAACACTACCACCCTTCTCTTCCACCTCTTCTCTTTCCTCACACAATGAGTAAATAATGAGAACAAGATGATTGTGTGTGTATACAGGTATTTACATAGGTTTGTGTGTATTTCTGGATTTGTGTGTATGTGTATGCCTGGGGTGCATCGTGACCTCAGCCATAAACACAGGCTGATAGGACCTGACCTGAGTTGCCACCTATCTGCAGGACTGGCTAAGGTGTCTCTTATCTGCAGTGTGTATGGTGCTGGCTATGGTGCCTTTTATCTGCAGGCTGCATGGTGCTGGCTAGGGTGCCTCTTATCTACAGGCTGCATGGTGCTGGCTAGGGTGCCTTTTATCTGCAGGCTGCATGGTGCTGGCTATGGTGCCTTTTATCTGCAGGCTGCATGGTTCTGGCTATGGTGCCTTTTATCTGCAGGCTGCATGGTGCTGGCTAGGGTGCCTTTTATCTGCAGGCTGCATGGTGCTGGCTGGGGTGCCTCTTATCTGCAGGCTGCATGGTGCTGGCTAGGGTGCCTCTTATCTGCAGGCTGCATGGTGCTGGCTAGGGTGCCTCTTATCTGCAGGCTGCATGGTGCTGGCTAGGGTGCCTCTTATCTGTAGGCTGCATGGTGCTGGCTAGGGTGCCTTTTATCTGCAGGCTGCATGGTGCTGGCTAGGGTGCCTCTTATCTGCAGGCTGCATGGTGCTGGCTAGGGTGCCTTTTATCTGCAGGCTGCATGGTGCTGGCTAGGGTGCCTCTTATCTGCAGGCTGCGTGGTGCTGGCTAGGGTGCCTCTTATCTGCAGGCTGCATGGTGCTGGCTAGGGTGCCTCTTGTCTGCAGGCTGCATGGTGCTGGCTAGGGTGCCTTTTATCTGCAGGCTGCAGGGGCTGGCTGGGGTACCTAATATCTGCAGGCTGGAGGGGCTGGCTGGGGTGTCTCCTATCTACAGGCTGCAGGGTGCTGGCTAGGGTGCCTTTTATCTGCAGGCTGCATGAGGTTGGGAGGGGTGCCTCCTACTGTATCTGCAGGCTGCAGGGGCTGGCTGGGGTACCTCATATCTGCCAGGGGCTAGCTGGGGTGTCTCCTATCTGCAGGGGCTGGCTGGGATGCCTTCTATCAGCAGGCTGCAGGGACTAGCTGGAGTGCCGTGGGACTGCTCCTCTGCTACACCAGTCATCCACTCAGCACACACAGAAACACTCAGAGAGAGCAGGTGGAATGAGAGGAGTGAAAGTTATCGAAATATTGAGCAATGGAGTCATAAAATGAGAGAGAGAGAGACCACAGATACAATTAGCTTGTTAGCGACTGGAGTGTACAACAGGTACTTCTCTCTCGACCTTGGAGGAAACCCTACCTAACTTAGACTCAATGGATTCTAACAAAGATTTAATTCGTTTCAAAAACCACCTGCAGGATGACCCCATCTTCTCTGATAAAAGTCAGAGAAAGCATTTAGTTTGGCCCATTACACATCACTGCTCAGCGCTCACTGTCCATTTGAGCTTTCAAATTAAACACACATATTTAAATATGTTGATAATGACACATACATGTGGTCTATTGCTATATGTCTATTGCTATTGCAAATCACTATGAACTCCCCCCCCCCCCTCTATGTTTATAAGCCTGTATTACATTTAATGGCAGCGGGGGTACTATAAACTCTTAAAATGACTTATGACCTCCTTGGCCCAACGCCTATCAATTCTTTACAATCACAACAGGCCCAAGACAACAGTAAAGGTCCATGTTTTCTATTCAACCAATTGATATTCATTAAGAATGCATGGTCCATTAATTAAAGGACATTTTTGTGTCTAAGGTTAAAGCAGCTATATGATATTCCTGTGTTTTTACTCTGGATTGAGAAAGATATTTGATCCGACAGAATTGTCACTTTATTCTGTCCTTGTACATTGCTCCAAATGTGAAGACAAGGTATAACTATTTCCTAGAACACCAACACCTCCATACGGGACAAGCTAAACACCTTTTTCTCCCGCTTCGAGCATAATGACTCTGAGCTGATGAGGAGAGCCCCTGAGGACAACGGGGGATACGTCTCCACGGAGGATGTATGGAAGCCATTCAAGCGTGTTAACTCTTGCAAGGTATCCCCAGCCGCACCCTCAGAGCATGTGCAGACCAGATAGCTGTTGTGTTTTCAGACATTTACAATCTCTCTCTAGCTCAGGCTGTTATCCCAACCTGCTTCAAGATGCCGACAATCATCCCTGTGCCCAAGAAAGGGAAAGTAACTGAACTGAATGACTACCGACCCTTAGCACTCACTACTGTCATCATGAAGTGCTTTGAGATGCCAGTCATAGACCACATCACCTCCTCCCTCCCCGACACACTCGACCCTCTCCAATTCACCTACCGCACTGACAGATCCACAGATGACACAATTGCCATTGCACTGCACACTGCCCTCACCCACCTGGACAAAAGGAATGCATATGTGAGGATGCTGTTCATCAACTACAGCTTGGCCTTCAATACCATAGTGCCCTCTAAGCTCATCACAAAGCTCTCTTCCCTATGCAACTGGGTCCTAGATTTCCTGGCGGGCTGGACCCATGTGGTGAAGGTGGGCAACATTATCTCCTCCACACTGATCCTCACCACTTGGGCCCAACAAGGGTGCATCTTCAGTCCCCTCCTGTACTCCATGTATACCCATGAATGCGTTGCCTCATTCAGTTTCAACTCCATTATCAAGTTTGCTGACGACATGACAGTGCCAGGCCTGGTTACCAACAACAATGAGTTGTTGGCCAATTGTGCACCGCCCTATGGGACTCCCATTGTGATACAGCCTGGGATCGAACCAGAGTCTGTAGTGACGCCTCTAGCACTGAGATGCAGTCCCTCTGATTTACTTACCTGCACTGTTGGAGCTCGGAGCAAAAGAAGTTCACTGTACCCTGTGATTACATCGATGAATGTGACTAATAAACCCATCTAATATAATGTATTTATATAGCCCTTCGTACATCAGCTGATATCTCAAAGTGCAGTACAGAAACCCAGCCTAAAACCCCAAACAGCAAGCAATGTGTTGAAGCACGTTGGCAAGGAAAAACTCCCTAGAAAGGCCAAAACCTAGGAAGAAACCTAGAGAGGAACCAGGCTATGAGGGGTGGCCAATCCTCTGCTGGCTGTGCCGGGTGGAGATTATAACAGAACATGGCCAAGATGTTCAAATGTTCATAAATGACAAGCATGGTCAAATAATAGGCCTGGGACAGATAGCACAGTGAACAGGTCAGGATTCCATAGCTGCAGGCAGAACAGTTGAAACTGGAGCAGCAGCACGGCCAGGTGGACTAGGGACAGCAAGGAGTCATCATGCCAGGTAGTCCTGAGGCATGGTCCTACGGCTCAGGTCCTCCGAGAGAGAGAAAGAAAGAGAGAAAGAGAGAATTAGAGAGAGCATATTTAAATTCACACAGGACCCCGGATAAGGCAGGAGAAGTACTCCAGATATAACAAACTGACCCGAGCCCCCCGACACAAACTACTGCAGCATAAATACTGGAGGCTGAGACAGGAGTGGTCAGGAGACACTGTGGCCCCATCCGATGATACCCCCGGTGATACAAGTCCAAACAGGAAGGATATAACCCCACCCACTTTGCCAAAGCACAGCCCCCACACCACTAGAGGGATATCTTCAACCACCAACTTACCATCCTGAGACAAGGCGGAGTATAGCCCACAAAGTTCTCCGCCACGGCACAACCCAAGGGAGGGGAGCCAACCCAGACAGGAAGATCACATCAGCGACTCTACCCACTCAAGTGACGCACCCCTCCTAGGGACGGCATGAAAGAGCACCAGTAAGCCAGTGACTCAGCCCCTGTAATAGGGCTAGAGGCAGAGAATCCCAGTGGAAAGAGGGGAACCGGCCAGGCAGAGACAGCAAGGGCGGTTCATTGCTCCAGAGCCTTTCCGTTCACCTTCACACTCCTGGGCCAGACTACACTCAATCATATGACCCACTGAAGAGATGAGTCTTCAGTAAAGACTTAAAGGTTGAGACCCAGTTTGAGTCTCTCACATGGGTAGGCAGACCATTCCATAAAAATGGAGCTCTATAGGAGAAAGCCCTGCCTCCAGCTGTTTGCTTAGAAATTCTAGGAACAATTAGGATACCTGCGTCTTGTGACCGTAGCGTATGTATAGGTATGTACGGCAGGACCAAATCAGAGAGATAGGTAGGAGCAAGCCCATGTAATGCTTTGTAGGTTAGCAGTAAAACCTTGAAATCAGCCCTTGCCTTGACAGGAAGCCAGTGTAGGGAGGCTAGCACTGGAGTAATATGATCACATTTTTTGGTTCTAGTCAGGATTCTAGCAGCCGTATTTAGCACTAACTGAAGTTTATTTAGTGCTTTATCCGGGTAGCCGGAAAGTAGAGCATTGCAGTAGTCTAACCTAGAAGTAACAAAAGCATGGATACATTTTTCCGCATCATTTTTGGAAAGAAAGTTTTAGATTTTTGCAATGTTACGTAGATGGAAAAAAGCTGTCCTTGAAACCGTCTTGATATGTTCGTCAAAAGAGAGATCAGGGTCCAGAGTAACGCCGAGGTCCTTCACAGTTTTATTTGAGACGACTGTACAACCATTACGAGTAATTGTCAGATTCAACAGAAGATCTCTTTGTTTCTTGGGACCTAGAACAAGCATCTCTGTTTTGTCCAAGTTTAAAAGTAGAAAGTTTGCAGCCATCCACTTCCTTATGTCTGAAACACAGGCTTCTAGCGGGGGCAATTTTGGGGCTTCACCATGTTTCATTGAAATGAACAGCTGTGTGTCATCCGCATAGCAGTGAAAGTTAACATTATGTTTTCAAATGACATCCGCAAGAGGTAAAATATATCGTGAAAACAAGTGGTCCTAAAACAGAACCTTGAGGAACCCCGAAATTTACAGTTGATTTGTCAGAGGACAAACCATTCACAGAGACAAACTGATATCTTTCCGACAGATAAGATCTGTCCATGTAGACCAATTTGGGTTTCCAATCTCTCCAAAAGAATGTGGTGATCGATGGTATCAAAAGCAGCACTAAGGTCTAGGAGCACGAGGACAGATGCAGAGCCTTGGTTTGATGCCATTAAAAGGTCATTTACCACCTTCACAAGTGCAGTCTCAGTGCTATGATGGGGTCTAAAACCAGACTGAAGCATTTCGTATACATTGTTTGTCTTCAGGAAGGCAGTGAGTTGCTGCGCAACAGCCTTTTCTAAAAATGTTGAGAGGAATGGAAGACTTGATATGGGCCAATAGTTTTTTATATTTTCTGGGTCAAGAGAGGCTTTATTACTGCCACTTTTAGAGAGTTTGGTACACATCCGGTGGATAGAGAGCCGTTTGTTATGTTCAACATAGGAGGGCCAAGCACAGGAAGCAGCTCTTTCAGTAGTTTAGTTGGAATAGGGTCCAGCTTGAAGGTTTAGAGGCCCTGATTATTTTCATAATTGTGTCAAGAGATGTAGTACTAAAACACTTGAGTGTCTCTCTTGATCCTAGGTCCTGGCAGAGTTGTGCAGACTCAGGACAACTGAGCGTTGAAGGAATACGCAGATTTAAAGAGGAGTCTGTAATTTGCTTTCTAATAATCATGATCTTTTCCTCAAAGAAGTTCATGAATTTATTACTGCTGAAGTGAAAGCCATCCTCACTTGGGGAATGTTGCTTTTTAGTTAGCTTTGCGACAGTATCAAAAATAAATTTCGGATTGTTCTTATTTTCCTCAATTAAGTTGGAAAAATAGGATGATCGAGCAGCAGTAAGGGCTCTTCGATACTGCACGGTATTGTCTTTCCAAGCTAGACTTCCAGTTTGGTGTGGCGCCATTTCCGTTCCAATTTTCTGGAAGCTTGCTTCAGAGCTCGGGTATTTTCTGTATACCAGGGAGCAAGTTTCTTATGAGAAATGTTTTTAGTTTTTAGGGGTGCAACTGCATCTAGGGTATTGCGCAAGGTTAAATTGAGTTCTTCAGTTAGGTGGTTAACTGATTTTTGTCCTCTGACATCCTTGGGTAGGCAGAGGGAGTCTGGAAGGGCATCAAGGAATCTTTGTGTTGTCTGTGAATTTATAGCACGACTTTTGATGCTCCTTGGTTGGGGTCTGAGCAGATTATTTGTTGCGATTGCAAACGTAATAAAATGGTGGTCCGATAGTCCAGGATTATGAGGAAAAACATTAAGATGCACAACATTTATTCCATGGGGCAAAACTAGGTCCAGACTATGACTGTGACAGTGAGTAGGTCCAGAGACATGTTGGACAAAACCCACTGAGTCGATGATGGCTCTGAAAGCCTTTTGGAGTGAGTCTGTGGACTTTTCCATGTGAATATTAGAATATTATCTGCTATGACTACAAGGTCCGATAGGAATTCAGGGAACTCAATGAGGAATGCTGTATATGGCCCAGGAGGCCTGTAAACAGTAGCTATAAAAAGTGATTGAGTAGGCTGCATAGACTTCATGACTAGAAGCTCAAAAGACGAAAACGTAAATCTTTTTTTTGTAAATTGAAATTTGCTATCGTAAATGTTAGCAACACCTCCGCCTTTGCGGGATGCATGGGGGATATGGTAACTAGTGTAACCAGGAGGTGAGGCCTCATTTAACACAGTAAATTCCAGTAAATGTTTCAGTCAGGCCAATCACATCAAGATTATGATCAGTGATTAGTTCATTGACTATAATTGCCTTTGAAGTAAGGGATCTAACATTAAGTAGCCCTATTTTGAGATGTGAGGTATCACGATCTCCTTCAATAATGACAGGAATGGAGGAGGTCTTTATCCTAGTGAGATTGCTAAGGCGAACACCACCATGTTTAGTTTTGCCCAACCCAGGTCGAGGCACAGACACGGTCTCAATGGGGATAGCTGAGCTGACTACACTGACTGTGCTAGTGGCAGACTCCACTAAGCTGGCAGGCTGGCTAACAGCCTGCTGCCTGGCCTGCACCCTATTTCATTGTGGAGCTAGAAGAGTTAGAGCCCTGTCTATGTCGGTAGAATCTAACTTCTAATTGCACAAATTACATCCCTTGGAGTCGTGAAGTGTTATTTTTAGCAAATCTGTCCATAGGACTTTCGCAGATCTGATTTCCTCAGGCATATCTAAACAACTGAATTAATAAATAAAATAATACCAAGCTAATTACCATAGACGTGCTTGAGCTGTATCAGTTACCATGGTTATGGTTAAGAGTTATTTTTGAAAGACCTTTCAGGGGTTGTGAGGGGGAAGCTTGAGGGAGTGAAGCGAAACATTGAAGTGGGAGTGAGGGCAACAAGAGTGGTGCTGCTGACTACATCTTCTGCCCAATCACTCAGCTCTCTCCCAGAGGAGTATGGGTAAAGGTGGGCGATTCTCTGGAGAGACCATAGTAGCATAAACTGAAAACAGACTCACACGCTTGGACACACACAGAGATACAGACACATTCTCTCACGAACAGGCAAACACAATGAAGAGTCTTACGCACGCAGACACACACACACACCGGTACCCACACAACACATGCCAAACTCTCATGGGCCCACACACCTTGATACACTCACATCTATGTTCAAGGTCTGATCATGCATATTGTCATACACTTGGGTGAGTTTAGGTAGAAGACCTGGACTCAGGTCCCATTGTGTGTGGTGTGGGACCACAGCAAGCCCATTTCCCCCCTCCATTACATTCTATCCCTGACCCTTATGTATTCAACAACCCTCCCTCTTACCCCCCACTGCTCTCTCTCTCAGTCATCTGACTCTGCCCTTCAAGACATGCTCACTGTGACTCAGCCTTCTAAACAGTACATCGTGGACCACTCTCCTTTCCTCTCCTCCACTTACAACACCTCCCCAGTCCCCACTCTGGTTTCTACACCTCCCCAGTCCCCACTCTGTTACAACACCTCCCCAGTCCCACCTCTGTTTCAACACCTCCACAGTCCCCACTCTGTTTCAACACCTCCCCAGTCCCCACTCTGTTTCAACACCTCCCCAGTCCCCACTCTGGTTTCTACACCTCCCCAGTCCCCACTCTGTTTCAACACCTCCCCAGTCCCCACTCTGGTTTCAACACCTCCCCAGTCGCCACTCTGTTTCAACACCTCCCCAGTCCCCACACTGGTTTAACACCTCCACAGTCCCCATTCTGGTTTAACACCTGCTTTCTACATCTCCCCAGTCACCACTCTGTGGATCTATTGAAGAAACATCTCAAGACATCAGTCAGGAAGTTAAAGCTTGGTCGCAAATGGGTCTTCCAAATGGACAATGACCCCAAGCATACTTCCACAGTTGTGGCAAAATGGCTTAAGGACAACAAAGTCAAGGTATTGTAATGGCCATCACAAAGCCCTGACCTCAATCCTATGGAAAATGTGTGAGCAGAACTGAAAAAGCATGTGTGAGCAAGGAGGCCTACAAACCTGACTCAGTTACACCAGCTCCGTCAGGAGGAATGGGCCAAAATTCACCCAACTTATTGTGGGAAGCTTGGTGAAGGCTACACGAAAAGTTTGACCCAAGTTAAACAATTTAAAGGCAACACTACCAAATATGAATTGAGTGTATGTAAACTTCTGACCCACTGGGAATGTGATGAAAGAAATTAAAGATGAAATAAATGATTCTCTCTACTATTATTCGGACATTTCACATTCTTAAAATAATGTGGTGATCCTAATTGACCTAAGGCAGGGAATTTGTTCTGAGATTAACTGTCAGGAATTGTGAAAAACTGAGTTTAAATGTATTTGGCTAAGGTGTATGTAAACTTCCGACTTCAACTGTATACAGTGGCTTGCGAAATTATTCACCCCCTTGGCATTTTCCCTATTTTGTTGCCTTACAACCTGGAATTAAAATAGATATTTTGTCGGGGCGTTTGTATCATTTGATTTACACAACCTGCCTACAACTTTGAAGATGCAAAATATTTGTTTTGTGAAAAACAAACAAGAAATAACACAAGAAAAAACTGAAAACTGGAGTGTGTATAACTGTTCACCCCCCCAAAGTCAATACTTTGTAGAGCCACCTTATGCAGCAATTACAGCTGCAAGTCTCTTGGGGTATGTCTCTATAAGCTTGCCACATCTAGCCCCTGGGACTTTTGACCATTCTTCAAGGCAAAACTGCTCCAGCTCCTTCAAGTTGGATGGGTTCCTGCTGTTGTACAGCAATCTTTAAGTCATACCACAGATTTTCAATTGGATTGAGGTCTGGGCTTTGATGAGACCATTCCATGACATTAAAATGTTTTCCCTTAAACCACTCGAGTGTTACTTTAGCAGTATGCTTCAGATCATTGTCCTGCTGGAAGGTGAACCTCCGCCCCAGTCTCAAATCTCTGGAAGAGTGAAACAGGCTTCCCTCAAGAATTTCCCTGTATTTAGCACCATCCATCATTCCTTCAATTATGACCAGTTTCCTGGTCTCTGCCAATGAAAAACATCCCCACAGCATGATGCTGCCACCACCATTCCTCACTGTAGACATGGTGTTCTCGGGGTGATGAGAGGTGTTGGTTTTGCGTCAGACCAAGCATTTTCCTTGATGACCCTAAAGCTCAATTTTAGTCTCAATTTGGCCTATTTTGTGTATGTCCATTACATGAAATCCAAATAAAAATCTATTTAAATTACAGGTTGTAACAAAATAGGAAAAACGCCAAGGGGATGAATCTTTTTGCAAGGCACTGTTTATATATACAGTTCCAGTCAAAAGTTTGGACACACCTAGTCCTTCCAAGGTTTTTCTTAATTTTTTATATATTTTCGACATTGTAGAATAATAGTGACGACATAAAAACTATGAAATAACACATTTGAAATCACGTAGTAACAAAAAAAGTGTTAAACAAATCGAAGTGTATTTTATATTTGAGATTTTTCAATGTAGCCACCCTTTGCCTTGACGACTGATTTGCACACTCTTTTTTATTTGAGTTACTGTTTGTTTTGGCAAATGTTTCTTTCAAACGACGCAACCGTATTTTCTTCTAACGTGGTTCCTGCTATCGATATTTGCAACCTTTGTGTACGTGTGCTGCTTCTGTGAGCCACAGCCGAGGCGTTCATATTTGAAAAACTTTCCTTCACACCACCATCGGTTGTGTAACGCAACACATAAGACATTTGGGCTACATTGCTGATGTCTGTCATCTCTTCAACCATGATGGTTACAAAGGGGGTTTTCTTCAATTCTTCCTTCATATCATTAAATTCAGGTAATCAGGCTACGGTAGCCGTAGCCAAATGGCAGTTTAACGTGCTGTCGTACTCAGCCAAGAAATCCAGTATTTCCAAGTAGTTTCCCTTATTAGCTGATTCTTTACCCTCATCATGTCCTCTGAATGTTAATTATTGCTTGCCTAAAAACACAACTGTGTGCCTGACTTTATCATTGTGGGCAAGTGTCTCATTGCACCACTGCTCGTTAAGAAGGTCTACTCTTGCTTCCCCAAATGTTTTTAAGCTCACTGTAGCTCGCAGGTGTGAAGTTGAGTTTTGGTGTCGAAGTGCTGGCTTTGTCAAACAGGCTAAATCTTTGAAACCAGTTGTCCAGGTTGAGCTATTATCAGTGCTGAAGAGAAAGCAATTCCAACTGTAAGCTTTTTTGTCAGCTCACGGCCGGTTATCCACGGATGCGCTCATAATTATTAACTTGAAAATACCTTTCAAAACTATTTTCTCGTTGCACCAAATAGGCATTGCAGGAGTTGGTCTCCCAGTCTGTATAAGATTGAACTTTTCATAAAAAGTTTGTCTTGAAAAGGTCAATTCTAACAATTGAGCCACCCCATTGTCCTCGATTACTCTCTCTGCATTTGCCATCACCATCGTTACATACACTCACTGCAAAAAGCTAGCCAGTTAGCTAGGCTTAAGCGTGAGAAAACAAGATAATGCTCGCTATTGGCTCTGAATTAGTGACTTATACTTAGGCTTTGAGAAATCATACAATTATCCCACCTATTACAAGACAATCTGTGATTGGTTGAATCTACTGTCATTTCAAAATGCTGCTCTAATTGAAGTCAATGTCTTCTTTTTCCAACACAAACTGAAGAAATTCAATAAGAAGACCATTACAATTAAGACAAAAAAAACATTAAATCAATGGAAAACAAAATTACAAATTATAATATATAAAAACACATACAGATTTGTATCTATCCTAAGGCCCTCTCTGAGGGCGTAGAGGGCTCTGATGGTTCCCCACTGTCAGATACTGATCCTGTCATTGACTAGATCTTCACTGCCCATTTCTCACCCCTGTTCCTAGTTGTAGGCTCAAACATAGGTGTTATTTAATTATGGGGATTGTACAGGAGGGTATGGCACTACGCTCGATTCGGTATGGTATATAGTATAGTACTTTATAGTATGGTATGGCAAGGTACACTACACAATTATATAGTGTAGTATAGAATGAGACAAATAGAGGGAAGAAATGCACTCTTTGTGTTCTATTACGTCGGTTAAGTTGTTGTACTTCCGGTATTCCATTCAATCATAAGGAAATGAGAGATCATTGGCTTGATGTGATGATGACAGGAGAATGATTAAAGCTATTATATTGGGTCGATATATGATTAAATAGAATATTGTTATATTTCACATTTGATTACATATTGCGATTGCAAGACTACACTCTATTTGAACTTTACAAATCAAAACTGTGCAGTTTTATCAGTTAGGCTGTATCAAAATGTTGGAAATGAAGTCTAAGTGAATTATCTAAGCCATGTTTTTTCGCCACAACAAAGATTATTTAATGAGAATCCGACTATAATATATTAAATAAGCACAAAAATTGCACGGGCTGGAATTATTTAGTCATTAACGCCACAAAGTGATTACAGTGCCTTGCGAAAGTATTCGGCCCCCTTGAACCTTGCGACCTTTTGCCACATTTCAGGCTTCAAACATAAAGATATAAAACTGTATTTTTTTGTGAAGAATCAACAACAAGTGGGACACAATCATGAAGTGGAACGACATTTATTGGATATTTCAAACTTTTTTAACAAATCAAAAACTGAAAATTTGGGCGTGCAAAATTATTCAGCCCCTTTACTTTCAGTGCAGCAAACTCTCTCCAGAAGTTCAGTGAGGATCTCTGAATGATCCAATGTTGACCTAAATGACTAATGATGATAAATACAATCCACCTGTGTGTAATCAAGTCTCCGTATAAATGCGTTAAAAGCGCAGAGAGCATCATGAAGAACAAGGAACACACCAGGCAGGTCCGAGATACTGTTGTGAACAAGTTTAAAGCCGGATTTGGATACAAAAGGATTTCCCAAGCTTTAAACATCCCAAGGAGCACTGTGCAAGCGATAATATTGAAATGGAAGGAGTATCAGACCACTGCAAATCTACCAAGACCTGGCCGTCCCTCTAAACTTTCAGCTCATACAAGGAGAAGACTGATCAAAGATGCAGCCAAGAGGCCCATGATCACTCTGGATGAACTGCAGAGATCTACAGCTGAGGTGGGAGACTCTGTCCATAGGACAACAATCAGTCGTATATTGCACAAATCTGGCCTTTATGGAAGAGTGGCAAGGAGAAAGCCATTTCTTAAAGATATCCATAAAAAGTGTTGTTTAAAGTTTGCCACAAGCCACCTGGGAGACACACCAAACATGTGGAAGAAGGTGCTCTGGTCAGATGAAACCAAAATTGAACTTTTTGGCAACAATGCAAAATGTTATGTTTGGCGTAAAAGCAACACAGCTCATCACCCTGAATACACCATCCCCACTGTCAAACATGGTGATGGCAGCATCATGGTTTGGGCCTGCTTTTCTTCAGCAGGGACAGGGAAGATGGTTAAAATTGATGGGAAGATGGATGGAGCCAAATACAGGACCATTCTGGAAGAAAACCTGATGGAGTCTGCAAAAGACCTGAGACTGGGACGGAGATTTGTCTTCCAACAAGACAATGATCCAAAACATAAAGCAAAATCTACAATGGAATGGTTCAAAAATAAACATATCCAGGTGTTAGAATGGCCAAGTCAAAGTCCAGACCTGAATCCAATCGAGAATCTGTGGAAAGAACTGAAAACTGCTGTTCACAAATGCTCTCCATCCAACCTCACTGAGCTCGAGCTGTTTTGCAAGGAGGAATGGGAAAAAAATTCAGTCTCTCGATGTGCAAAACTGATAGAGACAAGCGACTTACAGCTGTAATCGCAGCAAAAGGTGGCGCTACAAAGTATTAACTTAAGGGGGCTGAATAATTTTGCACGCCCAATTTTTCAGTTTTTGATTTGTTAAAAAAGTTTGAAATATCCAATAAATGTCGTTCCACTTCATGATTGTGTCCCACTTGTTGTTGATTCTTCACAAAAAAATACAGTTTTATATCTTTATGTTTGAAGCCTGAAATGTGTCAAAAGGTCGCAAAGTTCAAGGGGGCCGAATACTTTCGCAAGGCACTGTATATCGGATATGGCCATATTTGGAGTAGCGTATCATAGAAGAGGTCTCAACCTTAATTACAATTGTCTACAATGCTGCCACCTGTTGGTCATGAATTGGCACCACAACAACTTATTACAGGCACTGCTACACTGTGTGTGTTTGTGTGTTTTCTGTGTACCGGTGTGTGTGCTCTGTGTTTATATGCTTTATGTGATGAGTATGTATGCTTCATTGTAATGCACCTCTTAAAATATCAACAGATTTGGTAGTGAAACACTGATCTATTAGAGATTCAACTCTCAAATACAGAAACCAGAGTTTTCAAAATGTGAAGAAAATAGAGCAATACATTCTTCTCCTTTGCTTTTTGTCTGGTGAGACTCATTTTATCTAATTTTGCCACCAGATGGCAATGTGCTCCTGTCCTATCAGTGGTCATGTCAGAAAGTAGAATACCATGAATGAGAAATAATATTCTAAACAAATAGTATATTATAGGAATGGGGAATCATTTGAATTTAAATAATTTGTGTGTGTGTGTGTGTGTGTGTGTGTGTGTGTGTGTGTGTGTGTGTGTGTGTGTGTGTGTGTGTGTGTGTGTGTGTGTGTGTGTGTGTGTGTGTGTGTGTGTGAGAGAGAGAGAGAGAGATTTTGAATTGAAAAGATGTGGACAAGAAAATGTTCAGACTGTGTGTCAGAGAGAGAGAGAGAGAGAGAGAGCGAGAGAGAGAGAGAGAGAGAGAGAGAGAGAGAGAGAGAGAGAGAGAGAGAGAGAGAGAGAGAGAGAGAGAGAGAGAGAGAGAGAGAGAGAGAGAAATAGGCTTTTGTTGGGGTTGTATACTGTACATGTCTAATAATGAGGGGGGAACTTCAGGAGGGGAGGCAGGGTACAGAGAGGATGAGAGGATATAGATGTCTGCGGGAGAGGTGGGAGGAGTGCTTGATTGATGAGAAGTGAAATATGCTCTCTGTTAGGAGCTGGAGCAAGATATGTATGGCATGGTGATCTCATGTTTGTGGCGCTCATAGTGGCCGGGGACTTTAATGCAGGCAAACATTTTTACCAGCATGTCACGTGCAACCAGAGGGAGAAAAATCCTAGACCATCTTTACTCCACACACAGAGATGCATACAAAGCTCTCCACCGCCCTCCATTTGGCAAATCTGACCATAATTATATCCTCCTGATTCCTGCTTCAAAGCAAAAACTAAAGCAGGAAGTACCAGTGACTCGCTCAATACGGAAGTGGTCATGCTAAGCTACAGGACTGTTTTGCTAGTACAGATTGGAATATGTTCCGGAATTCATCCAATGATGAATCCTGTAGATTTGTCTAAAGCTTTTGACACTGTAGACAATGCGATACTTTTGGGTAAGCTGTCGTCAATAGGACTGGGACTGGATGCCTGTCGTTGGTTTCATGACTATCTAAAGGATAGAAGTCATGCTGTTACAGTCGACGGCATCCAGTCGGAGACATTGGAGTTGGTTAAAGGGATACCACAAGGTTCTATACTTGGTCCATTACTGTTCACTCTCTACATAAACAATATCAGTGATGAGATAAGAAAGTGTCAAATTAATTTATACCCTGATGACACTGTCATGTACTCTATCGCTTCAACCAAGCATTATCACTATTGGAGACAGATTTTAAGATATTACAAGGGTCTTTTATACAACTGAAACTTGTTTTAAATGCAAAGAAAACACATTTTATGATTTATAATAGGTTCAAAAAGTTGGTTGAAAATACACTTGCACTGTACATGTTTACATGATCATTTCAATCTATGCATTATTATTTTTATTAAACTGACACTGACAAGCTTAGATGGTTCTCGAATTAATCAGGTCTCTGCATATAAATACTTAGGGATATGGTTGGATGATAAACTGTGTTTTAAAATGAATGTTGATGAACTTTATAAATGGCTAAAAATCAAGCTAGGCTTCCTCCATAGAAACAGGACATGTTTGTCCTCTACAAATAGAAGACAAATTGTACAAGCTACTTTTATGTCTGTTATAGATTATGGGAATATTATCTACATGCATGCTACGGCATCAACACTTAAATCGCTGGATGCTACTTATCATTGCGCACTTAGGTTTATTATGGGTGTTAGCTACAGAACTCACCACTGTGTTTAATATCAAAATGTGGGTTGGACTTCGCTGTCCATGAGACGAGAACAACATGCTCTCGTGTTTGTCTATAAAGCACTTCTGAATGAACTACCTTCTTATTTTTCATCACTCATCAATATTAGAATTAGAATTCCTAAAACCAGGTCTCAAGCATGGATGACACTTGAGGCCCATGCGATTTCCACAGAGTTGGGTATGGCTGCCTTTTCCTGTTACGCTCCTTGCCTATGGAATAGCCTGCAGACTAACTTAAACTTGAGACTCTTGTCCCCCTGTCGCCCAATTTAAATATTTATTGGAGGATTTTTATTTTTGTATTGCCTGTAACTGTTTCGGGTAATGCAAGTTCTTGTGCTGTTAGGAGAATAACCTGTTAGGGGAATAACCTGTTAGGGGAATAACCTGTTAGGGGAATAACCTGTTAGGGGAATAACCTGTTAGGGGAATAACCTGTTAGGGGAATAACCTGTTAGGGGAATAACCTGTGTGTAAATGTAATAATCTGCTGCTGTATGTTTTTGTGTTATCTGTGATTGTTTTGTTTGTCTTGGTGTAGTTTCTTAATCATTGTACATAAACTGTATGTGTAAACATGTACAGTGCCTTGCGAAAGTATTCGGCCCCCTTGAACTTTGCGACCTTTTGCCACATTTCAGGCTTCAAACACAAAGATATAAAACTGTATTTTTTTGTGAAGAATCAACAACAAGTGGGACAAAATCATGAAGTGGAACGACATTTATTTCAGTTTTTAACAAATCAAAAACTGAAAAATTGGGCGTGCAAAATTATTCAGCCCCTTTACTTTCAGTGCAGCAAACTCTCTCCAGAAGTTCAGTGAGGATCTCTGAATGATCCAATGTTGACGTAAATGACTAATGATGATAAATACAATCAACCTGTGTGTAATCAAGTCTCCGTATAAATGCACCTGCACTGTGATAGTCTCAGAGGTCCGTTAAAAGCGCAGAGAGCATCATGAAGAACAAGGAACACACCAGGCAGGTCCGAGATACTGTTGTGAAGAAGTTTGAAGTCGGATTTGGATACAAAAAGATTTCCCAAGATTTAAACATCCCAAGGAGCACTGTGCAAGCGATAATATTGAATGGCCATCTTTTTAAGTGGGAGAACTTGCACAATTGGTGGCTGACTAAATACTTTTTTGCCCCACTGTACATGTCCCAACCAGAAGCCATGGGTTACATACAGGCAACATCTGTATTGAGCTAAAGGCTAGAGCTGCCGCTTTCAAGGAGTGGGATCTCTGAATGATCCAATGTTGACGTAAATGACTAATGATGATAAATACAATCAACCTGTGTGTAATCAAGTCTCCGTATAAATGCACCTGCACTGTGATAGTCTCAGAGGTCCGTTAAAAGCGCAGAGAGCATCATGAAGAACAAGGAACACACCAGGCAGGTCCGAGATACTGTTGTGAAGAAGTTTGAAGTCGGATTTGGATACAAAAAGATTTCCCAAGATTTAAACATCCCAAGGAGCACTGTGCAAGCGATAATATTGAATGGCCATCTTTTTAAGTGGGAGAACTTGCACAATTGGTGGCTGACTAAATACTTTTTTGCCCCACTGTACATGTCCCAACCAGAAGCCATGGGTTACAGGCAACATCTGTATTGAGCTAAAGGCTAGAGCTGCCGCTTTCAAGGAGTGGGAGACTAATCCGGACACTTATAAGAAATCCAGCTATGCCCTCAGATGAACCATCAAACAAGCAAAGCGTCAATACAGGATTAAGATTGAATCCTACTACACTGGCTCTGACGCTCGTCTGATGTGGCAGGGCTTGAAAACGGACAACAAAGGGAAACCCAGACTCGAGCTAAATTACTTTTATGCTCGCTTCGAGGCAAGCAACACTGAAGCATGCACGAGAGCACCAGCTGTTCTGGACGACTGTGTGATAATGCTCTCGGTAGCCAATGTGAACAAAACCTTTAAACAGGTCAACATTTACAAAGCCGCTGGGCCAGACGGACTACCAGAACATTTACTCAGAGCATGTGCGGACCAACTGTCAAGTGTCTTCACTGACATTTTCAACCTCTGCCTGACCGAGTCTGAAATACCAACATGTTTCAAGCAGACCACCATAGTCCCTGTGCCCAAGGAAGCTAAGGTAACCTGCCTAAATGATTACTGCCCCATGGCACTCACGTCAATAGCCATGAAATGCTTTGAAAGGCTGGTCATGGCTCACATCAACAGCCTCCTCCCAGACACTTTAGACCCACTCCAATACCACCGCATACCACCCCAACAGATCCACAGCTGACGCAGTCTCAATCACACTCCACACTGCCCTTTCTCAGCTGGAAAAAAGGAACACCTATGTGAGAATGCTGTTCATTGACTACAGCACAGCGTTCAACAGCATAGTGCCCACAAAGCTCATCACTAAGCTAAGGACTCTGGGACTAAACACCTCCCTCTGCAACTGGATCCTGGACTTCCTGACGGGCCGCCTCCAGGTGGTAAGAGTAGTCAACAACACGTCTGCCACTCTGATCCTTAACACGGGGGCCCCTCAGGGGTGTGTACTTAATCGCCTCATGTATTCTCTGTTCACCTATGTCTGCATGGCCAAACACGACTTCAACACCATCATTACATTTGCTGATGATACAACAGTGGTAGGCCTGATCACCGACAACAATGAGACGGCCTATAGGTAGGAGGTCAGAAAACTGGCAGTGTGGTGCCAGGACAACAACCTCTCCCTCAATGTGAGCAAGACAAAGGAGCTGATCGTGGACTACAGGAAAAGGCGGGCCGAACAGGCCTCCATTAACATCGACGGGGCTCTACGGGGAGCGGGTCGAGAGTTTCAAGTTCCTGTTCCTATTTCCCCTCAGGAGACTGAAAAGATTTGTCATGGGTCCATAGATACTCAAAAGGTTCTACAGCTGCACCATCAAGAGCATCCTGATCAGTTGCATCACTGCCTGGTATGGCAACTGCTAAGCATCTGACTGTAAGGCACTACAGAGGGTAGTGCGAACGGTCAGTACATCACTGGGGCCAAGCTTCCTGCCATCCAGGACCCCCCCTCTTGTACACTGCTGCTACTCTGTGTTTGTTTGTTACCTATGCATATGCTTCGTCCCCACCTACATGTACAGATTACCTCAACTAGCCTGTACCCCTGCACACTGACTCGATACCGGTGCCCCCTGTATATAGCCTCGTTATTGTTATTCTTATTGTGTTACTTTTTATTATTACTATTATTATTATTTTTAGCCTACTTGGTAAATATTTTCTTCTTCTTGAACTGCACTGTTGGTTAAGGGCTTGAAAGTAAGCATTTCAGGGTAAAGTCTACACTTGTTGTATTCGGCACATGTGGCAAATAAAGTTTGATTTGATTTCATAGTTATGTATGATTTAATGTATTTATCTGTATATGCTGGTGGTGTGTTGTGTGTGCATATAAAGCAAATTATTGTAAAGTTGAGAGAGAAATCGTATTTTGTTGGGGTTGTAAATGATCAAGTGTCAAGTACACATGTGTAAATCAATATTAAGAAATGAGGGGGAACGTAGAGAGAGATATACAGGCTCCTCTTCTCTACCCTCCTCTCCTTCTAACTCCTCTTTGCTGGTTGGTGTCCTCTCCTCTACACTCCTCTCCGCCTAACTCCTCTTTGCTGGTTGGTGTCCTCTCCTCTACCCTCCTCTCCTTCTAACTCCTCTTTGCTGGTTGGTGTCCTCTCCTCTACACTCCTCTCCGCCTAACTCCTCTTTGCTGGTTGGTGTCCTCTCCTCTACCCTCCTAACTCCTCTTTGCTGGTTGGTGTCCTCTCCTCTACCCTCCTCTCCTCCTAACTCCTCTTTGCTGGTTGGTGTCCTCTCCTCTACCCTCCTCTCCTCCTAACTCCTCTTTGCTGGTTGGTGTCCTCTCCTCTGCCCTTCTCTCCTCCTAACTCCTCTTTGCTGGTTGGTGTCCTCTCCTCTATCCTCCTCTCCTCCTAACTCCTCTTTGCTGGTTGGTGTCCTCTCCTCTCTGTCAGGACCCGGTGTGACGAGAGGGAAAAAGAGAGCAGAGCAGGAGAGGGATGGATGTTAAGGTTAAAATGAGGGAGTGTGGGGGAGAGTTACAGGAAGATGAAACGATGAGGGTTCTTGTGTGGACAGATTAAAGGGGGTTCAATTGAGGCCCAGCATCACTGAGGCTTGTTATGGCAGCTGACAGTACCATCCACATAGACAGGGGAAAGTCTCATAATTTCCCCCTGATCTCCAGCACTCCCTCCTCTCTTTCGGAGGATATTTTCTCGTCAGATCATCAGTTTCTCTATTCCCCTTTCTCCGTGGAGCCATCTTTTTCCCTAATTTAAACTGTTTCTACCAACTCATAACATTTTCTCTCTCACATCATTACACCATCCAAGGACGACGACCCACAGCGAGAAAGTGAACAAATGTTGTAGTTTTTAATTGTCCCTTCCAGTGCACTCCGATCTCCACTGTATTGTCCTGTGTGATCCCTCTGTTCTCCCTGTAGGGGGAGATTTAGTCAGTGATACACAGATTAAAACATCCTTTCACCATCCTCCCAGAGGTTTCTAATTAACTATCTCATTTAATCTATATTTAATCTTCTTAATCTTCTCAGCTCTGGGCCCGTATCCACAAAGAGTCTCAGAGTGTGAGTACTGACCTAGGATCTGTCCAGATAACATTATTCATTATGATCTAAAATTCAAAACTGATCCAAGATCAGCACTCCTACCCTGAGACGCTTTATGGATAAGGGCCCTGATCTCTCCTCAGTGTCTGAAGAGCACTGGGCGTGTTCGACTCGCATCCCTGACAGATACATACAATAGCTAGTGTGGACAGTTGTCATTGGCAAAGGGTAGGGGAACTAACTCTGTGAATACTGTTGTACTGAAACTGAGCGTGTGTGGAGACAAAGGGCAGGACATGGTCAGGAGCATTCTGGGATGTGTTAATTAATCTACTCTCAACTTTTCATTATAAAGTACCGGTGTAGTTTGTTGCATTTGAATGAGCCTGTTGGCCAACTTTCCAAGTACTGTATGTTGTGTTTATTAGTGCTGTTGACTTTCATGAACGAAAGATGAGGGAGGAAGGGTTCTTAGGAGGGAAAGAGAAACCATTGATCTACCACAAAAAAGGGTTTAACAATAATCTCGTCTCCTTCACGTATTTAGGGATTGTATGAGATAGTGGGCACTGAAGAATTGAGACGAGAAGGAGAGAAGTACAAACTGTGTTAATCAAATGTGCATCCCAGGAAAAAGTGCATATGTGAAAATCCACAAGATAGTAAAGGAGGGGGAACTAGAGAGGAGGATTCAGGGAGCAGAAAAAACAGTCAGAGAGAGGGAGAGAGGAAGAGTGAGGATCACAGACTTTTGAAACAAAGACAATGCTTTACAACAGAGAGGAGCATGCACTTGTGTATTAGAGCAACAGAGACTGAGAGGTATAGAGAACAGAATTACAGAGAGGAACTCAGAAAGACAGGGACGGAGAGAGGTAGAGAACTCAAAAATCTTGAGAAGAGGAAGAGACATTGAGATGGGGGTTGTGCTGGGGACTTTCCCCATGCACACCAAACAGGTTGACTACAGAAGACGAGGTATGAGAATGTATCATCATATACATGGAAGTGTGTGTGTGTGGTGTGTGTGTGTGTGTGTGTGTGTGTGTGTGTGTGTGTGTGTGTGTGTGTGTGTGTGTGTGTGTGTGTGTGTGTGTGTGTGTGTGTGTGTGTGTGTGTGTGTGAGAGAGAAAGTGTGTACGTGCGTGTGTGTGTGTATGTGAGTGTTTGTGAAATGACCAAGTCAATAGCGCAGCACTCTCCAAGAGACCGATTTCAGGGTGTGAATTGAGCCTGTTCACTTATTGATCATTGATTTTGTTTATGAGGTTTCAGGACATTAGTCTTTACACAAATGTAAACTTTGATGTGAGCGGACTGTTTGCATTTGTTATAGAGGAGGTACTTTGTGTGAGTGTGTTTAATACAGTATGAGGGTCCTGTGAGTGTGTTTAATCAAGTTTGAGGGTGCTGTGAGTGTGTCAATACAGTATGAGGGTGCTGTGAGTATGTTCAATACAGTGTGAAGGTCCTGTGAATGTGTTTAATGCGGTGTGGGGGTCCTGTGAGTGTGTTCAATACAGTGTGGAGGTCCTGTGAATGTGTTTAATGCAGTGTGGAGGTCCTGTGAATGTGTTTAATGCAGTGTGGAGGTCCTGTGAATGTGTTTAATGCAGTGTGGAGGTCCTGTGAATGTGTTTAATACGGTGTGGGGGACCTGTGAATGTGTTTAATACTGTACGAGGGTTCTTTGAGTTTGTTTAGTACAGTATGAGGGTGCTGTGAGTGTGTTTAATCATGTATTAGGGTTCTGTGAGTGTGTTTAATACAGTATGAGGGTGCTGCGAGTGTGTTTAATACAGTATGAGGGTGCTGTAAGTTTGTTTAATACAGTATGAGGGCGCTGTGAGTGTGTCCAATACAGTATGAGGGTACTGTGAGTGTGTTTCGTACAGTATGAGAGTGCTGTTAGTGTGTTTAATACAGTGTGAGGGTCCTGTGAGTGTGTTTAGTACAGTTTGAGGGTCCTGTGAGTATGTTTAATACAGTGTGGCGTTCCTGTGAGTGTTAGGGGAGTTAGTGACCAAACTGAGCATGTTTTTAGGGCAATGTGTGTGTGTGTGTGTGCGTGTGTGTGTGTGTGCGTGTGTGCGTGTGTGCGTGTGTGTGTGTGTGTGTGCATGCGTGCGTGTGTGTGTGTGCGTGCGTGTGTGTGTTTGTGTGCGAGAGAGAGTGAGAGAGATGTTCAGGTGTTGTGCTGGTGTTTCTGTGTCTTTTCTCTATGAGCAGTTATCTAAGTGTTACTGATCGGCTTTTTCAAAAACCATTATCTCTTAATTGTTACTATTGGCTGTGAGCTGTTTTTCATGAAGAAAGAGAGGGAGAGAGACCGGGGTGATAGAAAGCAGAGAAAAAGAGGGAAGAGGCTGTAAACAAGAGATAAGAATGGGAGATACAGTATGAGAATGGTGGGAGAGGCCGATGGTTACACACCCATTAATATTCATGCCTTGATGTTTAATTAAACGCTACTGCATGTCTGCTAAGATTCTGTTTCAAGTCAACCAGGGCACTCACGTACCATGCAATCCATTCCATGCATACACACTCACACACACTCACACAGGGTTGGGGTGTAATTCATCACATGTAAGATTACAGAAAACTACATGATTACTTTTTGGATTCCTTTTAAATTCAGAAAGGATGTTTGCGAGAAAAAAAACATTATGATGCTTTGTTTTTTCAATGACATTCAATTCAGCGTTGAAAAAAGGTGCAGGTTTAAGTTTGTTCCACCTGAGCGAGTCTGACCACAAGTCAGAGACCACTATGATGACACAGCACATGCGTTTGATGGATCCTTTTTGTCTTCTTCTAGGGGAAAGTAATCCAAAAGCAACTGCAAGTAATCCGATTATGTTACTGAGTTTGGGTAATCCAAAAGTTACGCTGCTGACTACAATTTTGGACAGGTAAATAACTAGTAACTAATGGATTACATTTAGAAAGTAACCTACGCAACCATCCATGCGTACAAGTGCAAAAACACACACACAGACACACACACAGACTTAAAACATTCTTACTTTAGTAACTAAGAGACTAACGTTAGCTTGTGTGTAACCTGTTGTCTTTCAGATGGTTGGCTATACTAACACTGCCTGATCATTTACTTCTACTGGCTATGCTGACATACTGTACATGACAGTGTTTCAAACTAGTGGAGCAACACTGATCTATTGTCAGTACTGAGATTAGTACAAAGGGCATCTGACAGAGTCCAAGGACATAACACAAACTGATGTAAAGGGAATACTGAATGTATTAGCTATTGATATCAAGGGTAGTTGTCTGTTGGATCTCTTCTCATCATAGTTGCATAATTTAACCATTTGATGTATCTATGGACTTTGTTTTTGCCCAATTGAGAGGGAATGCATTTTAAACAATGGGAGATTTTTTACAGCACTGACACACACATATACATATACACACACACACACACAGAGAGAGAGAGAGAGAGAGAGAGAGAGAGAGAGAGAGAGAGAGAGAGAGAGAGAGAGAAAGAGCCAGAAATAGGCTTTTGTTGGGGTTGTACATGATCAAGTGAATACTGTACATGTCTAATAGTGAGGGGGGGAACTTCAGTAGGGGGAGGCGGGTACATAGAGGATGAGAGGATACAGATGTCTGAAGAGAGAGAGAGAGAGAGAGAGAGAGAGAGAGAGAGAGAGAGAGAGAGAATTTATGCTGTTGGTACAGAGTTAATGGGATTAGACATTCTGGGTAAAAACACAAAACCCCTAAGAATGTTTGAAGCCCTTGATTCAAATCCCCTGGAGCTTGCTGGTGGGAATTTTAACTCCCCCCTCTCTCTCTCTCTCTCTCTCTCTCTCTCTCTCTCTCTCTCTCTCTCTGTCTGTCTGTCTGTCTGTCTGTCTGTCTGTCTGTCTGTCTGTCTGTCTGTCTGTCTGTCTGTCTGTCTGTCTGTCTGTCTGTCTGTCTGTCTGTCTGTCTGTCTGTCTGTCTGTCTGTCTGTCTCAAAATGAAGATAGGGGTGCTGTTGCATGCTTCTGAGTCCTGGATCCTGAGTAGACTGGTTATGGTTCATTTCTTTGTTTCTGTGTATGCCTGGTTCATATTAACTTCTTTAGTGAGGAACCTGATTTTGATTGCCTGTTTAAAACCTCTTTGGGATAGGGGGAAGTATTTTCACGTCCGGATGAAAAGTGTGCCCAAAGTAACCTGCCTGCTACTCAGGCCCAGAAGCTAGGATATGCATATAATTGGCAGATTGGGATAGAAAACACTCTAAAGTTTCTAAAACTGTTAAAATAATGTATGTGAGCATAACATAACTTATTTGGCAGGCGAAACCCAGAGGACAAACCATCCAGGCACCTGGTTGCAGTTCCTATGGCTTCCACTAGATGTCAAAGGTCTTTAGAAATTGGTTCATGTTTTTCCTTTGAGAAATGAAGAAGTACGGCTGTACTTTCCAAGCCAAGTGGACTCTTTTGTTTGGTGCGCGCGACCTGGAGCTCGCTCCACTTTGATTTTATCCGCTATTGAACACAGTATATTCCGTCTTACATTTTATCGATTATTTATGTTTTATGATACCTAAAGTTGGATTAGGAAAGTTGTTTGAAATGTTTGGACCAAGTTTACAGGTAACTTATTAGATCATTTGTAGTCATGTTGGGCGAGTTGGAACCAGTGTATTTCTGAATCAAACTAGCCAAATAAATCACAAAATGACCATTTGTGATGTTTCTGGGACATATTGGAGTGCCAACAGAAGAAGATCTTCAAAGGTAAGGTATGAATTGTAGCGTTATTTCTGACTTTCATGTCGCACCTGCTTGGTTGAAATATGATTTTCATGTGTTTGTATGATGGGGCGCTGTCCTCAAATAATCACATGGTTTGCTTTCGCTGTAAAGCCTTTTTGAAATCTGACACGGTGGCTGGATTAACAAGAAGTTAAGCTTTATTTTGGTGTATTGCACTTGTGATTTTATGAATGTAAAATATTTCGATTAATTTAATTTGAATTTCGCGCTACGCTAGCGGAACGTCAAGCCGTAACAGGTTTAAGGACTAAATAGACTGGGTTATAGTGGTTGTGAGAGGACTGTCTATTAATGGAGTGTTAAGAATCAGACACAGCTGCCTAGGTTTGGTAGGCTCTGAATTTCCAAATTTTTCTCCTACACATAATTCAAGCCCAGAGGGGATTCAGTCTTTCTAACTACTTACTACTCAACGAGCTGTGTAAGGCCATAAGCAAACAAGAAAATGCTCATCCAGAAGTGCCACTCCTAGTGGCCGGGGACTTTAATGCAGGCAAAATTAAATCCTTTTTACCTAATTTCTACTAGCATGTCACATGTGCAACCAGAGACGCCACACACAGAGACGCATACAAAACTCTCCCTCGCACCCCATTTGGCAAATCTGACCATAATTATATCCTCCTGATTCCTGCTTACAAGCAAAAACTAAAGCAGGAAGTACCAGTGACTCGCTCAATACGGAAGTGGTCAGATGAAGCAGATTAATACGCTACAGGACTGTTTTGCTAGCACAGACTGGAATATGTTCCGGGATTCATTCGATGGCATTTAGGAGTATACCACCTCAGTCACCGGCTTCATCTATAAGTGCATCGACGACATCTTCCCCAGAGTGACCGCTCATACACTATCATTCAGAAGTTTGGGGTCACTTAGAACTGTCCTTGTTTTTGAAAGAAAAGCCAATTTTTTGGTCCATTAAAATAAGATAAAATTTATCAGAAATACAGTTTAGACATTATAAATGTTGTAAATGACTATTGTTGAAAAAGTGTATCACTTTAAAAGCCTAATTGATCATTAGAAAACTATTTTGCAATTATGTTAGCACAGCTGCAAAATTTTGTGCTGATTAATGAAGCAATAAAACTGGCCTTCTTTAGACGAGTTGAGTATCTGGGGCATCAGCATTTGTGCGTTCGATTACAGGCTCAAAATGGCCAGAAACAAAGGCCTTTCTTCTGAAACTCGTCAGTCTATTTACATTGATGGGGCTGTAGTGGAGCGGGTCGAGAGTTTCAAGCTCCTTGGTGTCCACATTACCAACAAACTATCATGGTCCAAACACACCAAGACAGTTGTGAAGAGGGCACGGCAACACCTTTTCCCCCTCAGAAGACTGAATAGATTTGGCATGGGTCCACAGATCCTCGAAAAGTTCTACAGCCGCACCATCGAGAGCATCCTGACAGGTTGCATCCCCACTTGGTTCGGCAACTGCTCGGCATCCGACCATAAGGCGCTACAGATGGTAATGCGTATGGCCCAGTGCATCACTGGGGCCAAGCTTCTTGCCATCTAGGACCTATATACTAGGCAGTACCAGAGGAAGGCACAAAAAATTGTCAAAGACTCCAGTCACCCAAGTCTTGGACTGTTCTCTCTGTTACCACATGGCAAGTGATACCGGAGCTCCAAGTCTAGGTCCAAAAGGCTCCTTAACAGCTTCTACCCACAAGCCATAAGACTGCTGAACAATTAATTACATTTTCACCCGGACTATTTTTCATTGACACTGCTGCAACTGCTGTTTATTATCTATGCATTTTTCTCTTTACCCCATGCCTACATGTACAAATGACTAACCCCCGCACATTGACCCTGTATATAGCATCGTTATTGTTATTTTATTGTGTTACTTTTTCTTTTATTTATTACTTTAGTTTATTTAGTAAATATTTTCTTAACTGTATTTCTTGAACTGTATTGTTGGTTAAGGGCTTGTAAGTAAGCATTTCACTGTAAGGTCTAAACCTGTTGTATTTGGTGCATGTGACAATTAAAATTGTATTTGATATTACCCCCTCTCTATTTCTCTTCTCTCCCTATTCCCCCTCTCTGAATACTAATTGTGCCCATCGTAATAATGCAGTTACTTATATATTCCCACAGCATGTAGAACCATGACAGTTATGTCAAACAATATTCACCACTCGAATGCAACAGAGATCGGGTTGAGTAGAATCCCGCCATGTGCAGAGGAAAGACTATATTAGTCTATAATAGGCCACAATGTGCTCTGCAGACAGAAATTCACCATCATTGGGAGGAATTGGAATCTCAGTCCTCGGAAAAGTTTGTTTTCTTATAATTAATTAGGATGTGAAGTTTTGAGTTGACTTGAAGAACATCCCCTCCCTCTCCTTCTTTTTCTCTCCTTCTTTTTCTTTTTCTTTTTCTTTTTCTCTCTCTCTCTCTCTCTCTCTCTCTCTCTCTCTCTCTCTCTCTCTCTCTCTCTCTCTCTCTCTCTCTCTCTCTCTCTCTCTCTCGGGTCATGTCAACCCTCTCACTTAATTGTATTTTAATAACAAATATATTTTACCTATATTTAACTAGGCAAGTCTTTTCAGAACAAATACTTATTTACAATGACGGCTTAATGGGACTTAATGAGAACAAACGTCAGACAAGCAGGTGGCCAAAAACAAGCAGCTATTTATACAGACCATTAGAGATAGAGAAGGACACTCCAGCTGGAGGACTGGGCTGCCCTCTGAGACACACACACAGCATGTGCACGCATGCATACGCGAGTGTGTGTTTACGTGCGTACATGCATACACAACTCTGTGTGTGGGTGGATGCATGGGATTGTGTATATGTTTTTTACATAAAATCAGTCGTCATTATAAGTTCCTTCATTATCTTTTTCTCATGAAATGAAGAATCCACATCTCCCCTCCTCATCCCTCCTACCTGGCTCTGACATGCTGTTCTCAGGCAAAATACACATAACATGCAACACCAAGGCAGGACACTGCCATATGTCGAAGCAATCATGCAGTGTGTGTGTGTGTGTGTGTGTGTGTGTGTGTGTGTGTGTGTGTGTGTGTGTGTGTGTGTGTGTGTGTGTGTGTGTGTGTGTGTGTGTGTGTGTGTGTGTGTGTGTGTGTGTGTGTGTGTGTGTGTGTGTGTGTGTGTATGTGTGTGTGTGTGTGTGTGTGTGCTAGTGGATTAGAAATACAGAGAGCTCTAAGGTAACAGGAGGAGAGGCCCACTTAGCTTTAGATATTCCACTCTGTCATAGGGTAGACATGGAGGGAAGGTCATATGGAGAGAAGATGCTGCACCATAGTGAAATGTGGACAGTATGGAACACTCTCAGCATTACGTACTCTACATCCATGCCATTCATTGTATGGGGGTGTGAGCACAGCAACAGTTATTGACACTGCATAACAACAGGGTGTGGAGAGAGAGGGAGAGGGTGGGAGGGAAGGATGGAGGAAGGGAGAGGGAAGGAAGGAAGGAAGAATGGAGAGTGAAAAAGAGGGAAAGAGAGAGAGTGGTGACCGAGGAGTGGAGAGAAGGGTGGGAGGGGCATGGAGAAGCAGGAGCAGCTTGTGTACGTTTGGGGAAGGAGAATTTGAGCTATATTTCATTCACACAGAAACGACGGTAAAGGAACAGGGGCACCACCATAGAGAGAGCCAACGTTGACCAGACTGAGAGACGAGACAAGAGGGGGGCAGGGGCTTATTCAGAGAGATAGGGAGGGAGAAGGACAGAAAAGGGAAGATAAATAGAGAGAAGAGGACTGCTCAGTCGTTTGTTTGAACAAGCAGATTTTCACGGCAACAACATGGGCGCAGTGGTGGGCACTTTGACCATGCAGACCAAGCAGAGGAGACGACCGTCCAGAGGTACGTCAACAACATCAACCAGACAGACAGAGAGACAGACACAACAGAGACAGACAGACAGACAGACAGACAGACAGACAGACAGACAGACAGACAGACAGACAGACAGACAGACAGACAGACAGACAGACAGACAGACAGACAGACAGACAGACAGACAGACAGACAGACAGACAGACAGACAGACAGACAGACAGACAGACAGACCAGAGAGACAGACAAGCAGACAGACCAGAGAGACGAGGACAGAGAGACAGAGAACGACAAACTAGAAAGACAAGACACATAGAGGGACAACCAAACAGAATAGAGCACCTGAACTACACACTAATGACTGAGGGAATAACCATCAGCTTGGCTGTGACATGTCTTAGTCTCTATAGTAAGACACATACTTAAAGCTGGTATGTACAATGATATGATATTATAATCTATTGGATCATTCTCTGTGACTTCATTGTTTAAATCTGATGGTCAATGATTATCGATTCAGATCATAACTCATCACAATGAGATGATAATATGACAATATAAGGGAGATCTTCTTGCTTAGAACAAGTCTTAGACTGCTTTCTTTGCAACATTATATTGCATTATACTTGTGGGCTTCACAAACGTTTACCTTCTCTAATATGTCTGATAGATAGACAGACAGATAAGTCAATAAGGAGGCAAATAAAGTACAATAGTCCCACATAAATTAATTCCATTACTGCTCATAGACAAACATAGAGGAATGAGTTCCACTCGTGCTGCCCTAAAGGTTGTACACTAACAAGTGTGGACAAAATGAGAAATCAGGGGACGGCAAGAGTGAGACTGACTAACAGAGAAAATAAGAGAGAGATGGATAGCATTGCTAACACAAGTTTAAACAGAGACTGAGGAACAGTGATCAGGGGAGACCGCTGTGAAATATGTGTCATTTCTTGCTGTGGTGCACGTGGCTGTACCACAGTCATGGTTGAGAGATGCCCTTGAGAAAGACAGGGTCCAGAATCATTGCCCATGACTCAATGGTTTTTCATTACAGCGTGTGTACGTGTGTAAGCTCTTGCTTGTGTGTGCACAGATACGCATGCATGTGTACTCGGTAGAGAAAGAGTGTGTGTGGGTGTGTTTGTGTGTGAGCATGTACATTAGCACTCTGCTCACATCTCATAACTCTTCCTTTCCGTATGCTTGAGAGGGCCGTTGTCATGGAGACTACAGGGTTGTGGGGGCATAAGGGGAATGTGAACAATACTCTGTGGTGCCTTTTGGATGGATGATGAAGTTATGGAGCAGGGTTCCCAAACTTTTTCACTCAGTCCCCCCTTCCAGCGTTGGAAAAGATCCTGCGGCCCACATCTATTTCTATGGGCACAAGCACTGTTCATGAGATAAACTGTTCACACCCCTCTTGTTGGCAGAAAGAAAACTAATAGCAGGTTTAAGCCTTATTTCCTGCAATTCGACACATTTTGTCATGTGGTGCAGAGAACATTTTGCAGTTTTAAGCAAATTTTCTTGCATTTCTATACTTTTTTCCATGTCTAATGTGTATTTATGTAATATTTGAGTGACTCAAACGTTACTACAAAATCTATGGGCTAAAAAACCTAGCTATGGCTTCTTGATCTGGACATTTTTGACAAGTTATAAATAGCTCTCTAAGTTATGCAATGACTAACATGACCAGAGTAAAACTGATGATGCACTATCCAATCTACTATACCAACTTTCAGTTGTTTTAGGGGGGACACACTGTGACCATTTCCAAACTGTTGACTATCTAAAACATTTTAATGCTATATTAGTTATGGCTTGGGGCTAGGGTTGCCAATTCTGCATGCATACATCATCTCATTAGCAATCATCTAGGAGGATTGATCTCCTTGATTAAAATCCTGTCAGTGATTAGGGCTGATGTTAGTTTTGATCATGTGACCTTGATTCCCAGAGATTAGACGCAGTGATATATTCAGATTAATCTCAAAAACCACTTGGCAACACATAGTAAATGATTTGACCATCACTAACACATCTAATCCCCTTCAACAGTTTGTGAGAGAAAAACCTCCTTCAGACAGCTTGTTTTCTACTAGGGAGGAGAGATGGAGTGTGTGACACAGAGGTGCTTATAGCATGTCAGATACACAGTCACCTTGTGCCGCCTTGGGGATCTAGACCCTTACTGATTATGTACTCATCTCTGACACTCTCTCTGACTGTCTGATTTACCCACAAACTTGTGTCCAGACCTATTTCCACAGAGGTTTTATTTGGTCCTGTTGCCAAGGGACTCAGTAATGGGAATGTTTGTCTTTCAGTTAATTGGGTTTATTTTTCAGTGATGTGTAGTTTTGAAGCTCTGTCCATAGGCTATGTTGTGCATTAGTAATCAGACTGTAGTTGTGTCAGTATTGTAGTTGTGTAGGATAAAAGTATTGAGGCCATGTTAGTATTGAAAGGCCAAGCTGGTTTCTCCATGTAACCAGGCTGTCCCATCTTCCAAAAACTCTTAGAAAAAAGGAGCTATCTACAGTAGAAGCCTGAAAGGGTTCTTTGGCTGTCCCCATAGGAGAACCCTTTTTGGTTCCAGGAAGAACCCTTTTCACAGAGGGTTCTACATGGAACCCAAAAGGGTTCTACCTAGAACCAAAAAGGGTTCTCCTATGGGGACAAACGAATAACCCTTTTGGAAACCTTTTTTTCTACGAGTGTAAACTGGATTCCTCTATTGTTCTCTGCCTCCATGTGTTTGTGTCGTCCTCTCCTCTCTTTCACTCTCTCCCTCTTTTTTTCTTCATCACTAAAGCTTGCCTCCTTTTCACACATTCACTCTGTCCTACCACCCACTATTTCCTACCCTCTTTTCATCCTCTTTCATTCCCACTTTATCTCTCTCCCCTTTCCCTAGCTCTGTGTTAGTTACTCTATAAGTAATTAACTGATGTTATTCAGGTTGTCCTCTGTACTCTTTTTCATGATTACTGGTATGTGTGGTGTGAGTGTGTGTGCCTGTTTGTGTTATAGGAGTAGCTAGTTATCTGCAGCAGAGCAAGGGCTTTCTGAGGTGTGTGTATGCTGTAGAGTTTTATAGTAAATAGCCTGTCAGTATCCATTATGTAAATCTTGTTCAGTCAGGCCGACAGTAAAGAAACACACAGAACAATAAGCCAGCCACACCAGCATTCAGTGAAGCTCTCCTTACCAATGTTGGTTTACGTAGGAGGAGGTCTTACGCATGCACTTTGCTGGTTTATGTGTTCATCTTTTTAATACATGTATTCAATTAGTGCCTGTGTTCAAAACATGTTGGAAATCTGTCTGTCTCTATTTCAAAAATAAATGTCTAAAATGTCAGAGATTCCAACAGTGAGCGAGGGAAAGATTGATAGAGAGATTGGTGAGAAGGACTGAGAGAGTGTATTGACCAAAAGGTAAGGTGGAAATTAAAACAAGAGGAGTAGAATAACCAATATTGGAAGAGAGCGGGACCAGGATAGAGAAGGGGGATAAATTCTCACCAGTCGTTTGAAGAATTTGTCAATTTCACAGCAATCACGGTGAATTAACTTCACATAGAGTGTGATAAAGATATTCCTCGTAACAAAGTTAGTGAGGAAGGAGTGTCTTTGTGAGAATGAGTCTGTGATGAGTATGTGAAGTCTGTCTCCTGAAGAAGAGCCCTCTAACGTGTATGCTTCATTACCTCATTATCTTTAATCCAGATGATCATAAACCTGTAGTCTGTCCTCTTCAACTGCATGATCAGTTTTCGTACCAGTGGAGGCTCCTCAGAGGAGGTACCATCCTCCTCAGCAAATTTCATAAAAATAACAATAGTAAAAACATTTTAAAAGTTAATGTTTTTAGATAAAACTATACTAAATATAATCACGTCACCAAATAATTGATTAAAACACATTTTGCAATGAAGGTCTACAGTAGTCTCAACAGCACTCTGTAGGGTAGCACCATGGTGTAGCCAGAGGACAGCTAGCTTCCGTCCTCCTCTGGATACATTCAAGAGGCAAAACCTAGGAGGCTCATGGTTCTCATCCCCTTCCATAGACTTACTCAGTAATTATGACAATTTCCAGAGGAAATCCTCCAACCTATCAGAGCTCTTGCAGCATGAACTGACATGTTGTCCACCCAATCAAAGGATCCGAGAATGAATCTAGTACTGAAATCATTAGCTACAGCTAGCTAGTACTGTAGTGCATAAAATGTGGTGAGTAGTTGACTCAAAGAGAGAGAAAGACAGTAGTTGAACAACAACAAAAAAAATCAAAATGAAGGAGAAGCAAGAGAGAAATATATTTTTTTACTTTCAGTTTCACAAAACGTTACTTAGCTAGCAAATGCAGCTAGCTAGTTTAGCCTACTGTAACACCCTGAATTAACAGAGGGATTCTATGTTAGCTAGCACACTATGACTTTCCAACACAGCATTGGAACTCTTCCAAGTCAATGTAAGCTTTTGGTTTTACAAATATACTGCAATGAGGCCCGTCGGTGTAACTACTTACTGACTGTACACTGCAATGTTACTGTATGAATGTAGCGCGTTGACTAATGTTTTAGTCCCATTAGATATGCTGACTATGACATTACTTTAGCTAATATGGTGACAACGATGTAAGCTGTGTGTAACGGTTTGGCTTGGAAAGGTTTTTTTGACAGTCACATACAGCTGATGTGTTGTGCATTGAAGTCCACAAGCGAAGTGAAGAGGTAAGAGGAGAGTGCATAGATACAAGAATGACTACAACGTGCCTGCTATGAAAGTGAACTGTGTTTACATGTGATCAGGGGTGTATTCATTCCGCTGATTCTGTTGAAAAACGTTTCTTAAACGGAAGCAAACGGGACAAAATGGGGATAAACATACCTGAATTTGTTCAATAGAAACTCTTGTTTGCAACTGTTGAACTAATGATTACACCCTATATCAGCTAGATGCAGGCAAGAGTGTGCAAGGCTGTATTGAATGTCACTGGCTGTCCATGTGTCACTGTCTGTCACCTTAAATTTGTCTCTCGACCTGTATGCACCTACGTTGTAAAATGTAATTCATAGGCTAGGTTGTAGTAACCTCAGGATGGATACAGGGAAAATTCTAGCATCATGTTGTAGCCTAAACCTATCACTGTTACATTGAATGACAGTCATCCAATATGCTGTAATAGAAATAAGGCTATGCTCATTAAAAAAAATGTCCTCCCTCATCTTAAACGGCACTGTCCGCCACTGTTTGGTACTGATACGTGATCTGAATTCACTGACATCCTCATTTGATCAGTTCAAGTATGGATTCAAATTAAATCACATCTCCCTGATACAGTAATGAGCAGAGGATTTAACCCTCTAACAACCAAAACACAATATATCAAGATTCAATATGAGCTGTACTGCACAAATGGATTCAACGGATAAAGAAATGCCTATCCAGCAAGGGTGTCCAGATTGGTAGAGTGGTGATTACACAGTGTGTTAAGGGACCTATTACCAAGGAGCTGCGTGTAGGAGCTAGGCACTAAAGACCACTCCACTCTTCACCCAAACAGAGCGATGGAGTGTCATATGGTCCGTTCCCAAATGATTACCACACAAAAGTATGTAGAACTATGATGTGAAAGAGGTACAGACAGACACCCATTGTGATGCAGTGTGAATCATTAGGAGTTACAGGAAGGTCAGTACAGCAGTCAGTAAGTCTTTTCAGTCTGAATGATGGGAGGGGGGTGGGCTCACTGACGCCCCCTGCAAAGTACCACCTTCCACATGGTCCATTTCCCCTGCATCAGTCTCATTTCTTTCATGTTCATGTCCCTCCCTAGCACCCTTTCCCTCCCTCGCACCCTGTGTGTGTGTGTGTGTGTGTGTGTGTGTGTGTGTGTGTGTGTGTGTGTGTGTGTGTGTGTGTGTGTGTGTGTGTGTGTGTGTGTGTGTGTGTGTGTGTGTGTGTGTGTGTGTGTGTGTGTGTGTGTGTGTGTGTGAGCACATGCATATGTGAGTGTATAGATTAGATTAAACTTTGTTGTCATTGAACAAGTACAGTACAACGAAATGCAGTTGTACTTCCGTGCTTCTACACCTGCATTGCTTGCTGTTTGGGGTTTTAGGCTGGGTTTCTGTACAGCACTTTGAGATATCAGCTGATGTACGAAGGGCTATATAAATAAATTTGATTTGATTTGATTTGATTTGAGTTAGCATCTAAACAGAAGCGCAAATAAAAGAGTACAAAAAATGTACAAGTGTAACAATTAAGTACAATGTATATCATTAAGTAGGATGTATAAATGTGCAATGAAGGCAAATGGCAAGTACAAATGGCAAGCCTAATGTGCAATGAAGGCAAATTGAAAGTGCAAGGAGGCATGCAATTGAAATGCAGAAATAGCAGCAATGAGGTTACCGAGGTACACATGTACAACTGAATAAAGTCCTTAATCAGACTTTGCAAAGCAATATCAGAGTCCAGTAGTACCGTGAAGAGTGCAAAGAGAGTAATACAACAAGGTCCCTGAGAGGCAGTACTAAGTGGTGGGTGGGTGGATGTGGCTAGTGCCGTGTCACAGAGTTCAGTTGGAAAGAGACTGTTCTTGAGCCTGCTAGTGCAGGAACGTAGAGACCTGTACCGCCTGCCTGATGGTAGGAGGGCAAACAGTTTGTGGCATAGATGTGAAGGGTCCCTGATCCAGCTCCCTGCCATTGTAGACCTCCAGCACAAGTGGTGTCTGCGTAGGGCGCGGCATCATCAGGGACCCTTCACATCTATCATTCCATTGTGGTCTTTTCCCCCCTCAGCAGTTTCCCTCTCCTAACAGTTGGACTGTATATAAAGATCGCCCAACCTCATAATTAGCTACCAAGAAGCCATTTCAGGCTATCAATCAAGTCAGAGTAGCTACTCACTGGGCACACACTGGTTGAATCAACATTGTTTCCACCTCATTTCAATGAAATTACTTTGAACCAATGTGGAATAGACTTTGAATTGATGTCTGTGCCCAGTGGGTAGTTTGTCTAACTACTGTATCTTACCTGGCATGCCTGCTGGCAAGGTTGGTAGACTTTAGAAAAACTAAACTAAATGTACTGAATAAGACTCACAATCCTTTCATTCTTTTACCCAGATGTTAGCAGCGATGCAGAGAAGAATATTTAGTTTCTTAAAAAATAGAACCACCAGTCGGATACAGGCAACTCAGATATGCAGAAAAATAGACATACTGTATTTTTTACATAGAATGATGCATAATGATTATGGCTCTAGATTGCAGGAAAGAGCTTTTTGAAAATGCCAAATTCTCCAATTTACGGACAGGGAGGGGTTCCCGGACCACCCTCAAGCCTTCCTCACATACTTTGTGCCCCATCAGATTTTTGGAGTGCGTGACGCCCCTATGTTTGTTCTGAGAGGAGCACTGATGTGTCTGTTTCCTCTCCTACAGTATACCAGAGGCTGTCTGAGTGATAAACAACCCCCCTGAGAGGACACCAGCTCATCACATCATTACCCAACATCCATCTGTCTCTGGCACCCAAAGCACAAAGTTACCATCAGTACAGTTCCCCAAGTCAATGAAGGGAGTCCAATTTGCCATACCTCTCATCCCTCCTCCCTCCCTTCAGGATGACATGCATCCTTCGAAACACAACCCAGCCAAGCCACACTGCTTCTTGACACAATGCCCACTTAACCCAGCCACACCAATGTGTCGGAAGAAACACTGTACACCTGGTGACCGACCCGCCACAGGAGTTGCTAGAGTGTGATGGGACAAGAACATCAGCCAGCTGCGACAGTCCCTGGACCTGAACCAGGATCGCTAGTGGCACAGTTAGCACTGTGATACAGTGCCTTAGACAACTGCGCCACTCAGGAGGCCCAGGTTGATGTTTATGAGTCTTGTCCAGGAGGCAGAACTAAGTAATTTCCACTAGATGGGCCAGCTGCAAAGTCAAAATTGGCTATATTGTAAAAATTCCTGAAACCAAACATTTACATTTTGGTCTTCATTTAAGGTTAGGGTTAGGCATTAGGATTAGCGGTGTGCTTAAGGTTAAGGCTTAAAAAAAAATCTGATTTTGTGTCTGTGCCAGGTAGTGACACTCTGCAGAGCTACCTCCAGAACAAGATTGATGACAAAAAATGCTAACCTGCTCCCTCCCTCCTCAAAGGCGGCCGCATGCTTCCAGGTACAGTTTGTGCATATACTATGACTTCATTTTGCGATGTTTTTGTTCGTTTTGGAGTTCGGTTAGGGTTCGTCGGCTGTTCGGGCACACAACATTTTTTCTCAAGGACCAGCCGAAGTTTGGAAGCCGAAGTCTACACCCCTCTGTAATATTCATATGTGTAAACATACTGAATTGTAATTGGATGCATTTTACCGCCATATCATACTGTGCTATGGTTGGTTAAGACTACCCAAATGGTTAGGTCATCGTCAGTTTGATCCTGGTTGGCGATACGTGAACATGCCAGTTATAGCTAGCTAATAAAGAGCTACGTTAAGAAATATCCTGTAGTACTGCATTTTATAATTTTGTACAAAGTGTGCACCTTCGTCCTTGATTGGTCAACTGTAGGGTTGACACGAGTTTCTGCTTTTTGTTGATTTAGTCCGAAACTATGTGGATTCGACATGACAAACGACAACATTGAGCATCGATTGACTGAGGAGGTAAAGAAGTACCTTCTCCACTGCATTATATAAAGACTAGCATGTAAATGCCAATTCATGGAGGGAGATTGCGGAGACACTGGGGTCCGACCCAACCACTTGTTCAAAAAATTGGGGAAGAGTTTGTGACAAGTTCGACAATGCAAAGAAAAGAAACAAGGGCCGCAGTGGAGATTCCGGTGGAAAGGCTACTCCAGAAATGTTGCTGCTGGCTTGTTTGGCACGTGGAGCATGGGAAGACTGAAAGCAACATGCCATCTTCACCAAAGGATGGGGTATGTTATTGTATGTTATATTGTAGTCGGCGAAAAGAGTAGCCATGTTTTGCTAACAGTAGCTAGCAAGCTAGCGCTAGCTATTTGGCTGGCTAGCAGCGTACACAGGCAGGGATAGCAAGCAAGCCAACCAACCAAACTAAAGATCTTTACAACTTTTGATCCAATGCCATTTTGTCATAGAAAGAAAATAATTTTGTTTGAGCAAAGTTGAGTAGCTAGGCCAGGCCAGGCCTACTCAACTCTGCTCAAATGTTTGCAACAATATATAGTCTATTGTAGTCTCGGTTAATGATATTCGATGTTCATTAATGTTTTGGATGTGTACTAAATAGCCCTTTACTTTTCTTTTTCAACGCTCAAACACCAGTGAATGGAGACAGCACCTGGTTTGTTCTCTGCGCCCCAGCATTGCCTTTTCACTGGCCCCAAGCACTAGCTCTGCCATCAGTGCTGTCTGGTGATCAGCCCCCAGTCCATATCCTGCACAGATTTGCAGTGCAGAATTAGAAACAGTCTCCATGCAGGACCTGGGAAGCTCTATCCTGAGCCCACCTCAAAGACGTACTTCACTGGATTGCTCCTCACCGATGCCACACAGCATCAGCAGTGGTAGCAGGGGTGTGAGAAGAAGGGAGAAAAGAGCTGCAGACACAGTCCTTGACACATCACTCGCAAAGGCATTGGAAATGATTGAAGACATGCAGTGCGATCGGAAAGTATTCAGACCCCTTGGCCTTTTCCACATTTTGTTACGATACAGTCTTATTGTAAAATTGATTAAAACCTTTTTTCCCTCATCCATCTACACACAATACCCCATAATGACAAAGCAAAAATGGATTTTGAGACATTTTTGCAAATGTATGCAAATAAAATCACATTTACATAAGTATTCAGAACCTTTACTCAGTACTTTGTTGAAGCACCTTTGGCAGCAATTACGGCCTCAAGTATTCATGGGTATGACGCTACAAGTTTGGCACACCTCTAGTTTCTCCCATTCTTCTCTACACATCCTCTCAAGCTCTGTCAGGTTGGATGGGGAGCGTCTCTGCACAGCTATTTTCAGGTCTCTCCAAAGATGCTCGATCGGGTTCATGTCCGGGCTCTGGCTGGGCCACTCAAGAACATCCAGAGACTTGTCCCGAAGCCACTGTACTTAGGGTCGTTGTCCTGTTGGAAGGTGAACCTTCGCCCCACTTTGTCCCGTTCATCTTTCCCTCTATCCTGACTAGTTTCCCAATCCCTGCTGCTAAAAACATCCCCACAGCATGTAGCTGCCACCACCATAATTCACCATTGGGATTGTGCCAGGTTTCCTCCAGACGTGACACTTGGCATTCAGGCCAAAGAGTTCTATCTTTGGTTCATCAGACCAGGGAATCTTATTTCTCATGGTCTGACAGTCCTTTAGGCGTCTTTTGGAAAACCAAGTGGGCTGTAATGTGCATTTTACTGAGGAGTGGCTTCTGTCTGGCCACTCTACCATAAAGGCCTGATTGGTGGAGTGCTGCAGAGATGGTTGTCCTTCTGGAAGGTTCTCCCATCTCCACAGAGGAACTCTGGAGTTCTGTCAGAGTGACCATCAGGTTCTTGGTCGCTTCCCTGACCAAGGCCCTTCTCCCCCGATTGCTCAGTTTGGTTGGGAAGCCAGCTCAAGGAAGAGTCATGGTGGTTCCAAACTTCTTCCAATTAAGAATGATGGAGGCCATTGTGTTCATGGGGACCTTCAATGCTGCAGAAATGTTTTGGTACCCTTCCCCAGATCTGTGCCTCAACACAATCCTGTGTCGGACAATTCCTTCGACCTCATGGCTTGGTTTTTGCTCTGACATACACTGTCAACTATGGGACCTCATATAAAGAGCTGTAATGCCTTTCCAAATCATGTCCAATCAATTGAATTTACCATAGGTGGACTCCAATCAAGTTGCAGAAATATCTCAAGGATGATCAATGGAAGCAGGATTCACCTGAGCTCAATTTCGAGTCTCATAGCAAAGGGTCAGAATACTTATGTAAATAAAGCTTTTCTGTTTTTTATTTTTCATGATTTTGCAAAATAGAAAAATAAATCTAAACAACCATCCCACTCCTTCAGTCACATTCAAATCACATCCCTACACAGACTCAGGTGCCTGTTAGGATGGAACATTTAGGCCATTTGGGCCTCACAGGTGCCTGTGAGGACAGAATAGGCAGCCAACACGTGCTCAGCATATGTGGGAACTCCTTCAAGACTGTTGGAAAAGCATTCCAGGTGAAGCTGGTTGTGAGAATGCCAAGAGTGTGCAAAGCTGTCATCAAGGCAAAGGTCGGCTACTTTGAAGAATCTCAAATAAAATATATTTTGATTTGTTTAATACTTTTTTGGTTACTACATGATTGCATATGTGTTATGTCATAGTTTTGATGTCTACAATGTAGAAAATAGTACAAATAAAGAAAAACCCTGGAATGAGTAGGTGTTTCCAAACTTTTGAAGTGCCATGATATTGAAATGCCGAAGTCGGTATGCTTTGTTTATTGGTTGTATGGTGCATTGGCATAGAAACCTGTTGTCGGAAAATTCATTGAATATATTTTATATAATTATGTTGAAAATCTGATTTCCCCTTAGCTGATCATTGTCGGTAGCCAGTTCTGATCGTAGTGTAATGAAACAGGCAAAGAGAGTGAGCTCATCTCTGGTGGTTGGCGAACCCCCAACCTTCTGGCCTGTAGCCCTGTGTGGGATCAACTGTGCCACAAAAGCTTGCTGAAGTGGTGAAGTTGATATCCGCGTTTATGAACATAGGGTTACTACAGTTATTGTTTTTGTGATCGTAAACATTATCTGTAATTAATTCTATGGGGGGAGGGTTTTCCATTTATTTTACTGTACAAGGGGAGGATCTTATGAAAATATATTTTGCATTGGGGAGGGGGGGGTGCATTTTTTTAATGACACATAAAGTTGGAACAGCCCCTCCCCACAATACATTTTGATCTGTCCCTTATATAAACATACAATGAATCTCTATCTATCTAGACAAGATTGATGATGAGTTGGAGATGACCATGGTGTGTCACAGGCCTGAGGGTCTGGAGCAGTTGGAGGCCCAGACCAACTTCACCAAGAGAGAGCTACAGATCCTCTACCGCGGCTTCAAGAATGTACGCACAGCCTTCTTCCTTTCTTTACTGTCTGTCTATCTGTGTCTTCTTTTCCTCTCTCTTTCTGCCTGTCTTTACTCTATCTCTCTCCCTGCCACTTATGTATACTCCTGCTTATGTTGATTCTCATCTTCACAAGTGTTTGTCAAAGCTCTGTTCTCTTTCATCTGCGACTCCAATATGTAAATGATTTTAGCTTCGCGCCTTCATCACTTCATATGGTGCTAATCAGATTGTACGGCCTGCAGCCAGAACAACTAAGCCTATCATACACCATAGCAACAATTACATGCTGCATTACCCATATAAACCAAACATTTTTTAAATAAAATATATATAAACATATATTCTCTACATACACACATGCTCAAATACCCACCCACACATTGACATACACCCACATACAAGTTATATGGAAATTGCTAGTTAATTTCCAGTTAATTAGCTGTCGGATTTGATTGACGCTAATTCTCTGTAACCATGGGTGGTACCATTCGAGTGTAAATGATTGGTTGATCTGGCCGTTACCCAGAAGAAGCTGCATTATTTTAGCTTGAAATAGTGTTTTCACATGGTTTCCACAGGAGTGTCCGAGTGGAGTGGTGAATGAAGAAACATTTAAACACATCTACGCCCAGTTCTTCCCCCATGGAGGTACAGTACAGCCAGATACCTCTCATTTAGACACATAACATGACTTTCCTTACTTGTTTGGGACTCGTTTACTAGCACTACTATGGGGTTATAAAATCTCACGCCTGTATCTGGTTGTGTTGCAGATGCCAGCACTTACGCTCATTATCTCTTCAATGCATTTGACACAACAAACAATGGATCCATTAAGTTTGAGGTAAAAACCAAACACCATCACTATTACTCAGTGGACAGTTTAAATCAGGGGAGGCAACTAGATTCAGCCGTGGGATGATTTTTGTTGGAGCCGATGGACGGGGGACCAGAACATATTTATAATAATTTGTACACTGCAAATTGACCACAACTAAGCCCAAAAAGATATTGTAATTTGAAAATAAAAATACATTCATACCTTGATTACATTGAGATACAATCATATAATGTATTTCTTTTATTCGTGGGAATACTTTGGAACAAAGAAAAAAAGAAAGAAAATCCCCCAAAAAATAAACATGTTTTTTTTTCTTTACTGAAAATTTTTGGGCGCCAAAATAAATCACTCGTGGGCCACCTGTTGCCGACCCCAGCTTTAAATGAAGGAATATGAAGAATTATGTCTATCTTATTCACTCAGTCTTTACTAAGTATTTTATCTTTAATCTCGCTCATGTGGTGACTCTCTCAGGAGTTTGTAATGGGACTGTCTACACTGCTGCGGGGCACTATGAGAGAGAAGCTGGAGTGGACTTTTCATCTTTACGACATCAACAATGATGGATACATTAACAGAGAGGTCTCTGTTTGTATTTACATGTCAGTTATGTATTGAAAGATTCACATATGAAGTAATCTTGTTTTAATACCGTTTGTATTTATGTGTTTCAGGAGATGACTGAGATTGTGAGGGCCATTTACGACATGATGGGGAAATATACCTACCCTGCACTCAAGGGAGATGTCCCTAAACAGCATGTGGATGCTTTTTTCCAGGTGACTTGATATCCTAGAGTATAATGTAATATTAAAGCACATGCATACTCTACCCCTTAGTAGGGCACAACAGTTTAAACCACATAACAATTTCATACTTACCTAAAAATGTACATTTCACTCACTTTTTCCCTTCCCACAGAAAATGGATAAAAACAAAGCTGGAGTTGTGACTTTAGAGGAGTTCATTGTCGCATGCCAGGAGGTATGTATAGAACATGCATGTTTATACATTTTATATTGCTGCTGGTGTCCACAGTGCATTCGGGAAGTATTCAGACCCCTTCCCTTTTTCCACATTTTGTTACATTACAGACTTATTCGAAAATGAATTAAATAAAACAAATGATCTTAAATCTACACACAATACCCCATAATGATGAAGTGAAAATAGGCTTTTATAGATTTGAGCTAATTTATTAAATATATATATATTTTAATATTTTTTTTATTATTGAATATTATTAAAACATACAATCTACGTGCAGTGAAGTTGCTCAAAATTTACATTACAATCAGTCATCTAACCGGCTCTTGTCCAGAGCGACCCACAAGAGCAACCAGGGTCAAGCACCTCACCCAAGGGCACGTCTCCCACCAAGTCAAAATGGGGACCCGAACCAGCGACCTATCGGCCTCCGGCCCAAGCTCCCAACCGCCAGGCCACCAACCATCCAAGATCCTCCAGCAGTTCTCAGAGAGCTGCCCTTCAACCATCCGAGCTGCAACATTCTGTCTTACCATCTTTCTCCTCTTCTCCCCTCAGGATGAAATGATGATGAGATCCATGCAGCTCTTCGAAAATGTGATGTAAAAAAGGAGCCGATGGAAGGAAGGAGAGAATTAGATAATGAGAGAGATTGTGTGTGTGTTTCAGTGCATTCGTGTGAGTTCATGTGCGCATGTGCGTGTGTCCACACATGTTTGTTTATCCGTGCGTGTCTGTCAGAGTGGATGAATGTGGATGTATATCTATCTCTCTCATCCTCTCATCTAACTTGTCAGCATTCATATGTTTGCCAAATAATGTCTCTGCCTGGCTACCTGCCTGGGTATGGATCAGATGAAGCCAGAACCGCTGAGAGAACCCTGCTGAGCCTGGGAGTATGCAAACGAATTACCTGGAAAATGCTTTCTGCCTTTTTATGTGACATAAAGGTTTGTAAATCAGATGATCATACAATATAGACTGCAGTGTGACACAGCTGAGAAAACTCAAACCCATACGCTGCTCCCCGATTAGGCCTATGTGGAAACTCCTGAAAGACTCCTGACCCCTACCTGTCAAACACTGAAACTACGCCGGGATACTTTGGGTTCTTTTGACTCTGTTCTTTTTGCCAAAATAGATGCATGCTTGAGCCAGAGGGACTCCTCCCTCCCTACCATAGAAATAGAATCATGATTCTACGTGTATGCGCCCTACCAACCATTAGTTTGTCCAGGACTTGGACCTTTAAACTCATTCATTCAGTGATTGATTTATCGATAGCTATGATCTACATATCTGCTTATTTATTAATGTGTTTATGCTCGAAAAATATGAGGTTGTCCTAATGTATTATTTGTTTGTTTTAATTGTTGTTTCTGTTTCACTGTTGTCGTGGTGACCTCTGTACCTCTGTTGGCTTGGCTGTCGCACTCCTGTCTATCCTTGTAATTGTGTCTGTCCCTGACTGATGCCTGTTCTACTGTATGCTTATAAATACACCTAATAGACTTGGTTTATGACTGATGATACATCCTCTTGTATGATGGCTGGATCAAACTAATGATAGAAAATTAACATCTGGGTAACTCAACGTGAAAGGTGTTGGTCATTGGTGTTTTGACTTGTCTGTTGAAGTGTGTAGTGAGGGACACAGGAGTTAAGCTAAACCCCCAAACTCATCACAGGACAAAATCAACATTCTTCTAATGTGAAACAACTATAATTTTTCTTCAACTAATTACTAATTTGTGCTGACTTTGTCAGTTCCTCCTCAGTGTACATTATGGCAAATAGATACAGTGCATTCGGAAAGTATTCAGACCCCTTCCCCTTTTCCACATTTTCTTGTGTTACAGCCTTATTCTAAAATTATTTAAATTATTTATTTGTCTCGTCAATCTACACACAATACCCCATAATGACAAAGCAAAAACAGGTTTCTAGAAATGTTTTCTAATTTATTAAATATAAAAAACACATTATTTACATAGGTATTCAGACCCTTTGCTATGAGACTCGAAATTGAGCTAAGGTGCATCCTGTTTCCATTGATCATCCTTGAGATGTGTCTACAACTTGATTGGAGTCCACCTGTGGTAAATTCAATTGATTGGACATAATTTGGAAAGGCACACACCTGTCTATATAAGTTTTCACAGTTGACGGTGCGTGTTAGAGCAAAAACCATGCCGTGAGGTCGATGGAATTGTCCGTATAGCGCAGAGACAATATTGTGTCGAGGCACAGATTTGAGGAAGGTAACCAAAATATGTCTGCAGCATTGAAGGCCCCCAAGAACACAGTGGCCTCCATCAAGTTTGGAACAACCAAGACTCTTCCGAGAGCTGAAGAAGGGCCTTGGTCAGGGAGGTGTCCAAGAACCCAATGGTCACTCTGACAGATCTCTAGAGTTCCTCTGTGGAGATGGGAGAACCTTCCAGAAGGACAACCATCTCTCAGAACTCCACCAATCAGGCCTTTATAGTAGAGTGGCCAGACAGAAGCCACTCCTCAGTAAAATGCACATGACAGCCTGCTTGGAGTTTGCCTTAAGGCACCTAACAACTCTGAGACCATGAGAAACAAGATTGTCTGGTCTTATGAAACCAAGATGGAACTCTTTAGCCTGAATGTGAAGTGTCACGCCTGGAAGAAACTTGGCACCATCCCTACAGTGATGCATGTTGGTGGCAGTCATCAGGATCGCAGACTGGAGCGAAGGTTCACCTTCCATCAGGACAATGACCATAAGCACACAGCCAAGACAATGCAGGAGTGGCTTCGGGACAAGTCTCTGAATGTCCTTAAGTGGCCCAGCCAGAGACTTGAAGAGACCCAGCCTGGACTTGAACCCAATCTAACATCTCTGGAGAAACCTGAAAATAGCTGTGCAGCGATGCTCCCCATCCAACCTGACAGAGCTTGAGAGGATCTGCAGAGAAGAATGGGAGAAACTCCCCAAATACAGGTGTGCCAAGCTTGTAGCGTCATACACAAGAAGACTCAAGTCTGTAATCGCTGCCAATAAAGTACTGACTAAAGGGTCTGAATACTTATGTAAATGTGATGTTTCAGTTATTTTGTATAAATTTGCAAATGAATAGTTGAGTTTGTAAAGTTTGAAAAGAGGAAAAAGTGAAGTTGTCTGACTATTTTACAAATGCACTATAGATATATATTGATTATGTTGCAATTATTTTTGCCTCAGGTTTCAAAGGGGTAAATAATGATGAATGATAATCAGCGCTTAAAACAATCTGAATATAAAATGTAACAAAGAGGTTCACCTCATACAATACTCTATCTTTGACTGAGACAGATAGGAGAGAGCTTAAGCTTTCATGTTCTGTTGTACATTGCAAATGCTACCAATAAAATGTTTCGAGAAAATGTGTGTGTGTGTGCACAGAGGGAGAGGAGAGAGAGGGATCTCTGGATTAAATAAAATATGAAGTTAGTCAGTCAAATGAAATGACATTTTATTGGTTACATACACATATTTAGCAGATGTTATTGCGGGTGTGGCAAAATGCTTGTGTCCTAGCTCCAACAGCACAGTAGTATCTAACAAAACACACAACTCTAAAAGTAAAATAATAATATTAAGAAATATATAAATATTAGATCAAGCAATGTCGGAGTGGCATTGACTAAAATACAGTAGAATAGAATATAGTATATACATATGAGATGAGTAAAGCGGTATGTAAACATTATTAAAGTGGTCAGTGATTCTAAGACTATGTATATAGGACAGCAGCCTCTAAGGTGCAGTGTTGCGTAACCGGGTGGAAGCCGGCTAGTAATGGCTATTTAACAGTCTGACAGCCTTGAGATGGAAGCTGTTTTTCAGTCTCTCGGTCCCAGCTTTGATGCACCTGTACTGACCTTGCCTTCTGGATGATAGCGGGGTGAACAGGCCATGGCTCAGGTGGTTGATGTCCATGACTACCTTTTTGGCCTTCCTGTGAAGTCGGGTGCTGTTGGTGTCCTGGAGGGCAGGTAGTATCAAATAATTTTATTTGTCACGTGTCGAATTTAACAGGTGTAGGTAGACCTTACCGTGAAATGCTTACTTACAAGCCCTTAACAAACAATGCAGTTCAAGAAATAGAGTTAAGAAAATATTTACTAAATAAAGGGAAGACATTTTATAAAACAAAAAAGTAACAAGAAAATTAAATAACAATAACGAGGCTATATACGGGGGTACCGGTGCGGGAGTACAGGTTAGTCAAGGTCATTTGTAAAGTTACCATGCATAGATAAACAGTTTGCCTGCGGTGATGCGTTGGGCAGACCACACCACCCTCTGGAGAGCCCTGCGGTTGCGGGCGGTACAGTTGCCATACCAGGCGGTGATACCAGGTAGTGATAATGTTTGTGAGGGTTTTAGGGGCAAGACTATTTTTTTCAGCATTCTGAGTTTGAAGAGGCACTGTTGCGCCTTCTTCATCACACTGTTTGTGTGGGTAGACCACTTCTGATCGTCAGTGATGTGTACGCAGAGGAACTTGAAGCTTTCCACCTTCTCCACTGCGGTCCCGTTGATGTGGATAGGGGTGTGCTCCCTCTGCTGTTTCCTGAAGTCCACGATCAGCTCCTTTAGTTTTGTTAACATTGAGTGACATGTTATTTTCCTGGCATCACTCTCCCAAGGCCCTCACCTCCTCACTGTAGGCTTTCTCGTCATTGTTGGTAATCAGGTCTACTACTGTTGTGACGTCTGCAAACTTGAGGATTGAGTTGGAGGCGTGCATGGCCACGCAGTCATGGGTGAACAGGGAGTACCCTTGTGGGGCCCCAGTGTTGAGGATCAGCGAAGTGGTGTTGTTGTTTCCTACCTTCATCACCTAGGGGCGGCCCGTCGGGAAGTATGGTGTTGAATGCTGAGCTATAGTCAATGAACAGCATTCTTACATAGGTATTCCTCTTGTTCAGATGGGATAGGGCAGTACGACGGCGATTGCATCGTCTGTGGACCTATTGGGGCAGTAAGCAAATTGAAGTGGGTCTAGGGTGTCAGGTAAGGTAAAGGTGATATGATCCTTAACTAGCCTCTCAAAGCACTTCATGATGACAGAAGTGAGTGCTACGGGGCGATAGTCATTTAGTTCAGTTACCATTGCTTTCTTGGGTACAGGAACAATGGTGGACACTTTGAAGCAAGTGGGGACAGCAGACTGGGATAGGGAGAGATTAATATGACCAGCCAGCTGGTCTGTGCATGCTCTGAGGACGCGGCTAGGGACGTCATCTGGGCCGGCAGCCTTGCAAGGGTTAACACCCTTAAATATGTCTGCTGTCCGGACCTCTGGCAGTCTCTATGGGGGTGCCACAGGGTTCAATTCTTGGACCGACTCTCTTCTCTGTATGCATCAATGAGGTCGCTCTTGCTGCTGGTGAGTCCCTGATCCACCTCTACGCAGACGACACCATTCTGTATACTTCCGGCCCTTCTTTGGACACTGTGTTAACAACCCTCCAGGCAAGCTTCAATGCCATACAACTCTCCTTCCGTGGCCTCCAATTGCTCTTAAATACAAGTAAAACTAAATGCATGCTCTTCAACCGATCGCTACCTGCACCTACCCGCCTGTCCAACATCACTACTCTGGACGGCTCTGACTTAGAATACGTGGACAACTATAAATACTTAGGTGTCTGGTTAGACTGTAAACTCTCCTTCCAGACCCATATCAAACATCTCCAATCCAAAGTTAAATCTAGAATTGGCTTCCTATTTCGCAACAAAGCATCCTTCACTCATGCTGCCAAACATACCCTTGTAAAACTGACCATCCTACCAATCCTCGACTTTGGCGATGTCATTTACAAAATAGCCTCCAATACCCTACTCAACAAATTGGATGCAGTCTATCACAGTGCAATCCGTTTTATCACCAAAGCCCCATATACTACCCACCATTGTGACCTGTACGCTCTCTTTGGCTGGCCCTCGCTTCATACTCATCGCCAAACCCACTGGCTCCATGTCATCTACAAGACCCTGCTAGGTAAAGTCCCCCCTTATCTCAGCTTGCTGGTCACCATAGCATCTCCCACCTGTAGCACACGCTCCAGCAGTTTTATCTCTCTAGTCACCCCCAAAACCAATTCTTTCTTTGGCCGCCTCTCCTTCCAGTTCTCTGCTGCCAATGACTGGAACGAACTACAAAAATCTCTGAAACTGGAAACACTTATCTCCCTCACTAGCTTTAAGCACCAACTGTCAGAGCAGCTCACAGATTACTGCACCTGTACATAGCCCACCTATAATTTAGCCCAAACAACTACCTCTTTCCCAACTGTATTTAATTTTAATTTATTTATTTATTTTGCTCCTTTGCACCCCATTATTTTTATTTCTACTTTGCACATTCTTCCATTGCAAAACTACCATTCCAGTATTTTACTTGCTATATTGTATTTACTTTGCCATCATGGCCTTTTTTGCCTTTACCTCCCTTCTCACCTCATTTGCTCACATTGTATATAGACTTGTTTATACTGCATTATTGACTGTATGTTTGTTTTTACTCCATGTGTAACTCTGTGTCGTTTTATCTGTCGAACTGCTTTGCTTTATCTTGGCCAGGTCGCAATTGTAAATGAGAACTTGTTCTCAACTTGCCTACCTGGTTAAATAAAGGTAAAATAAAAAATAAATAAAAATAAATGTCTTACTCATGTCGGCCATGGAGAAGGAGAGCCCACAGTCCTTGGTAGCGGGCTGCGTTGGTTGCACTTTCCTGACAGTGGGTGAAGAAGGTGTCTAGCTTGTCTGGAAGCAAGACATTGGTGTCCGTGATGTGGCTGGTTTTCCCTTTGTAGTCCGTAGACCCTGCCACATATGCCTAGTGTCTGACATGCTGACCACACCGCGTGCGTAGTGTGTACGAGCTTTGTAAAATAAATGTACACAAACATGTTATCCAATCATTGCTCCAACACTGCTCGCGAGTGTCTGCGTAGCCAGGCTCTAAAATAGAACTTTGTTCTATTTGTTGTGCTTGACACGCAAGAGCCGCCTCTCCCATCTCCTCGTTGGTTTTTAGGAGCATATACCAACGTGCCATCTTCTCATTGGTTTTTAAGAGCATATACCCATGTGGGTGATTGAAGATGAACTGAGGTCCACAATCCAGTCCTGTTGGTAGTGCACCTTAAAACTGGCTGCCAACCGCCATATAAAGTCCAAAAAATAAGAAGCCCGAAGGAGGAGAGATTACTGGAAATTAACTGTGGGATTAATCGTAGAGGAGTGGAGGACCTTGTGCATTTCAGGTAAAATAACAACCCGATGTTAATATCCCAGGACAAATTTGCTAACAACAGCAAGCAACTAGCTAAATTGCCATACATGTTGTTGTTTTTTAGCTGTCCCCAAATTAATATAGTTGGTTCAGAGTTCGTTTTGACATTTCAACCTGTGGCTCCTGATCGTGTCTGGTGTTGGTAGACAAAATCAAGAAGCGGGATGGCGGACGCAGGTCAGCGGTCTGGTCAGCGGTTGAATTGCGACTCCACTTTGTCTCTAATGATCATGAATATTTATAAATACGCCTCTTTCAGTAAATAACTGTGATGATTGGGCTATACCAAAGAAAATCTTCCATCAATCTAGAAAGGAGGTGTGGCCATTGAGTCCGTGTAACGTATGTCTGCGTTGAAAGAGATATTTCATTTCATTTCGGAAGAGCCCGCTGTTAGTAATCAAATTGAACGGGATGGACGAGGAACAAATGGGGCCACAGACCTTTCTCTATGGTGAGATGTTTTTTTTAAGTAACATAATTTGGTGTTTTCAGTGTAGTTTCAAATCCATGTCAACTAGTTAGCAAGAAAAAGAGCTGTTCATCAGACGCCAACATCGCACGAGGTAGCTACACAGCCAGCACTATGGCTAGCTACAGTAACTAATGTTAGTTAGCTAAAATTAATTGGGCGATGTGAGTTTCGTCAATGTATTGTTCAATAACGTTACGATTTCTGAATACAATGTCATTCGTTACAATGCTTGGGAATGGAAATTATGTACCCAGTTGTCAGCTTGGTAGATAGCCACGAGACATGGACGGTATTATAGTAGTTAGCTTGCAAACCATCTTGAGACCTTTTTTTAGAAGTTCGCTAAATTGGGTAATGCTTTCATCATATTGGTTCCCTGGTTGATTTAATTTGTTGTGGTAGTTGGGCCAGACTGATAAGTTCACATTGCTGGACAAATTTGACATTACAGGCGATGTTCCACAAACTACGGGGCTAGCTAGTTGGCCCTCCATGCGTCTGAACACGTGTTTAAAAGATGGCGCACAAGGCCGTCTAGAAACGTGCTCATGCAGTGCAGCAAGATGTTAACATTGCCTAAGTTTCTAGTTTTGGCTAAAGCTGTTTTAACTAGTTACCTGTGATAATTGATCCACTTTCATTAAGGTAACATGTTATTGTTAAAGACGTGGCATTAACTCCCAGATTGAAATGGTGATTGGACAATTAAAATAATACGTGAATTCCAAATGGTACATGTAGTTTGACTCGCATAATGTTCATAGCATCATGTCTAAGAGCTAGTTAGTTGCATTGAACACGTTCCCTTTGTCAGGGCTCCAAACTCTTCCAACCACGTGAGTATGTGACCCATATTTTGGCCTCACCTCAGTCACTTCAAACTGGGAGATGTCCAGTAATGGGCAACCTTATCCACAAGTTAACGGTTTGGGTGCATGCTTTTCCTTTTCCAGGAACGCAAGTGATTCAACATGGTATAGTCTTCAATTGAGTCGTTATTAGTTGCATCAGCCGTTTCACTGGCTGGAAAAACGCCTGAAGACCCACCATTTTATTACAGGATAAGAAATTGCCCAGCCCAACAATGCCATCAACTAAGGGAAAGGGGTACAATGTAGTATTTCCACATATGTAATTGACACTTTTTTTTCAATAGGGTGTGAGTTGAAATCTGGGAAGGATGTTGTCTTCAACCCAGAAGAGGATGACTTTGAGCACCAACTGGACTTAAGGATGGTGAGTGTTACTGGTGCTTATTTTATATAATGTGAATTGATGGCAATATTTCTGTTTAACCATTTCTTGTTATAGGTATGATGAACTTTATGTCTCCTGTTGATTGGTCTTAGGTGTGTGTGGACCCCAGCACCAAGGATGAGCTGCATGTTGTAGAGGTGGAAGGACAGAACGCAGAGGGTGAGAAGGTGAAGGCTGTGCTAGCTGCGCTCAAACCCTCCACCTTGCCAAGTGTGAGTAGTCAGTCGTCAATACTTCTATTCTATCCCTGAGTGGGAGATGGTGGTTGTATGGCCTTGTGTAGAGTTCATGTCTATTGAGCAGTTAATTGTGTGTTGCAGGTGTGTCTTAGTGGGTTCGCAATCACATCCCCAGCAGTTTTCCGTCTCAAGGCTGGTTCTGGTCCAATCCACATCAGTGGCCAACACCTTGTCAGTGAGTATTGCTTATCTCGGGACTATGTTACTCCCATGGTATCTTTGGTGCTGCCATGGCCTCTGTAGTCAGATGATAGTTGTTGAGATGACTTACTGATTTCAACACTGCATACCAAAAGACTGAAATATCAAATAAAGAGAATTATTTGATTTTTGTTTTAATGTCTTTATTAACTCCTCTAGGGTAGTGGGTAGCGTTTGGAATTCCGCATGCTACTCAGGCCCAGAAGATATTAATATAATATATTAATATAATTGGTAGATTTGGATAGAAAACACTAAAGTTTCCAAAACTGTTAAAATAGTGTCTGAGTATAAAATAATTGATTTGGCGGGTGAAACCCTGAGCGAAATCCATTCAGGAAGTAGGATTATTTTGTTCTAGTTTTCTATTCAGTGCCATTACAGTATCCATTTACTTAGGACTCAAATTGCAGTTCCTATGCCTTCCACCAGATGTCAAGTCTTTAGCAATTGTTTCAGGCTTGTATTCTGAAAAATGAGGGTGTAAGAGCAGTCTGAGTGGACCCTGCTGTGTCACAGAGCTTTTAGGCTAGCTAACAACCTGAGGATTGAATATAAACATTGTTTGACATGTTTCTAAACTTTACGGATGCAATTTGGAATTTGTCTGCCTGTTGTGAGTGCGTTTGAGCCTGTGGATTACTGAAAACTCACTAACAAAACAGGTTTTTGGATATGAAGAGACTTTATCGAACAAAAGGAACATTTATTGAGTAAATGAATCTCTTCTGTGTGCAATCATATGAAGATCATCAAAGGCGCGTGATTCATTTTCTCTATTTCTGACTTGGTGTAATTCTTCTACTTGGCTTGTTACTGTTTGTAATTATTTGTCTGCTGGGTGAAGTTCTCATAATCTTAACCTCTCTGGGATATGTGGGATGGTAGCGTCCCACCTGGCCAAAAGCCAGTGAAAATGCAGAGTGCCAAATTCAAATAAATTACTATAAAAATCTAACTTGAAATCACACATGCAAGATACCAAATTAAAGCCACACGTTGTGAATCCAGCCAACACTTCAGATTTAAAAAAAAGCCTCGTTTGCTTTCGCAGAAGAGCCATCTGAGGATAGCACCATAGTAAACAAACACTGACAAGCATATTTCAACCCACCAGGTGCGACACAAAATGCAGAAATAAAGATATAATTCATGCATTGCCTTTGAGCTTCTTTGGTTGGCACTCCAATATGTCCCATGAACATCTGAATGGTCCTTTTGTTCGATTAATTCCGTAGATATATATCCAAAATGTCAATTTATTTGGCGTGTTTGATCCAGAAAAACACCGGTACCAACTTGCGCAACGTGACCTCAACAGGTTACCTGTAAACTTTGCCAAAGCATTTCACACTACTTTTGTAATACAACTTTAGGGATTTTTTAAATGTAAATATTAGATACAATTGAAGGCTGGATGATCTGTTCAATACAGGAGGAAAACAAACTGTAGCTAGCTTTCAGGTCACGCGCCTCTAACAGTCCTCTTCACTCTAGCTTCGTTCTGAACAGTGTTCCTTCATTACACAAAGGAAAAACCTGTACCAATTTCTAAAGACTGACATCCAGGGGAAGTGGTAGGAACTGCAAGAAGGTCCCTTAGAAATCTGGATACCCATTGAAAAGAGGGACCTAAAAAAACACAAAAAAAGAATCTGAATAAATAAGTTCTGTTATACTCAGACATGATTCAAACAGTTTAGAAAGTTTTCTATCCAAATCTACTAATATATTGTCTTCTGGGGATGAGTAGCAGGCAGTTGAATTTGGGCATGCTTTTCATTCAAAATTCCAAATGCTGCCCCCTATCCTAGAGAATATGACAACTAACTTCTATCTACTCAAAGTTAACGTGTTGCTTTTCCACCAGTGATGGGAGGAGACCAAACTTTCGACGAGGACGACGATGAAGAGGAAGCGGTACAAATGCCCAAGAAAAGGGCTGCATCAGTACCAGCACTTAAATCTCAGGTTGGTCCCGGATACTGGCCTTTGATCCAACACGCCAACGGGGAAATAACTTGCATTACAAAATGTATATATCTGGTGCCCTAATATTGCATGGCCTCCCTAGTCAAAGATGATCTTTGTTGAGCTGATTTACTGATGCTTTTTCAACACTGCTTACCAAAAGACTGAGACTGAAGAGGGTCATTCCCATTTCTGAATGTTATCCACTCTTTAATCTTGCGTCACATCCTCACCTCATGACACTTACCATATCCTTCCCTTTCTCCTCTTCACAGAAGAAGATGAAGATGGATGACTATGAGGAGTAAGTGTAGTGTTTGACTGACTTAATCAATGTTCCATGGTGAGGTTTAATCTAGAGTTGATTTGTAACATCTCTTTAGGGATGATGATGAGGAGAGTGAGGCTGAAGAAACTCCTGTTAAGGTGAGTGCATTTATTTGCCCACCTGTAATGTTTAGTTTAGTTCAGCCTATTTTCATTCTACCTTTGAAAATGACACGAAACCTCTGTTTTACTCAGGTTAAGAAGACTCCGTCCAAACCTCAAACTCCTGCCCAGAATGGAAAGGGCCATAAAGCCAACACACCAGCTGGCAAACAGGTAGTCTTCTTCACACATCTTCTGCCCTACCATCACATTGTTTCTAGTCAAAGATGATATCTGTTGAGCTGATTTACTGATGCATTTTCAACACTGCTTACCAAAAGACTGAGACTGAAGATGACCACTCCTGTATCGGAGTTTTGTAGTGATGCATGTTAGTCATGTTACATGTCTTGTCTAACAAGTTCTCTGTTTTTCAGTCAAATATGCCTGGTGACAAAAATGGCCAGACCCCCAAAGCAACCCCTAAAACACCTCAGACCCCCAAACCAGTCCTCACCATCCCTGAGCTGAAGGCCAAGATGAAGGCGACTATGGAGAAGGTGGGTGTATGTGTTCTGTCTTGATGTATATATTATCTGGAAATGCACTTGCCTAAAGCAGAGATGGGATGAACTGATCTAGCTGATGTATGTTAAAGAACTGTTAACCAAAAGACTGACCGAACACTAGATTTAAGGGACACATCTGAATAACTATAGTAATGTCATATTTCAGGGAGTGAACCTGCCTAAACTCCAGCCCAAGTTCGAGAGCTTTGTGAAGAACAGCTTCAGAGTCACAGACACCAAGGTATGGTAATGCTCCCCAGGAACGTTGTGAAATTTGACCTGTCTGGAACTTAATGTGGTTCAATTGGAAGTTTGAAATGACAACCATAGTGCTGTTGGAAAACATCCTGGAAGAGCAATGAAGACAACTTGGTTTTGATCAGCAGTGAGAAACACCAGTACCTCTAAAGTTTTGGGCTCTCACTATGACATTATGATTTATGCTTTGGTAAATGTTTTTCCCATCTTTTTTCAGGCAATGGCTGAACTGTGGAAGTGGAGACAGACTGTGGAAGACAAAAAATAAATATTTTGGTAAACCTTTTCTGGTTTATTTTGCAACACCCCTCCTTGACCTGCTCTGGCCCTTCCCATGTCAATCAAACTTCTGCAGCCCGTCCAGTCCCCGGTGTACTGCTGTGGCACACCGACTAATATGGAACTAATGACTGAGCCCCTGACCCTCTCAGCACCACGACCCTCTCAGAGGGTGGGAGGGGTGATACTATTCCAGCTTTCATGTGGGTAGACCTGGGAAAACCCACTTGGAACATAACATTTTGTAAATGTGTAAAATACATACTTGCTACTGTTTGAATGTAGCATTTTTAAAGTCTGGTCAGTTGGTTTTGAAGGACTGTCCCTCTGGCAGTTTGGAAGGTATCTGTTCATGCATGTTCTTTTTGGGGGGTATGTATGTCATCCATAAGCTGTTGGGTGTCTGGATGCTCTTGTCCATCCCTTCCAGAGGGTAGGTTCCTCAGGGTCTGATATGTTAACATTGAACACTGAATTTAAGACAATATGTTAACTGGTCCAATCAGGTTTTAAGTCATGCTCATGGTTTTATATTTTGCTGTAAGGGTAGAGTGAAGCAGCTAACGCACCGGTCGGTGTCAAAGATGTCATCTGAAAGTTAATAAATAATTATATTGTATCATACCTGCTTTGTGACCTTGTAACTTCTGTTCTATTGAATTGCTATACAATGTAAAATTAACAGCTCTCTAGCCACAGGAATATTGATCTGCAATAAAAAATATTGGGGGAACACTTGCATTTTATTGACTACATGGTACAATATAATTGTGACCCCTCTATCTGCATGGCTGTTAATGAGCATAAGGATTAATGATGTGGATGGTGTTCCAGTTTAATACCATAATAGACTTAGTCTGAATTACAAAATACCTTATGGTTGATCAACTTTTGGCCTACTCTTAATACTGACCAAAAACTACAAAGTTGATTTTTCTTTGTTGCCCATAGCAACTGCAGAAAACTACAATTTGTGAATTAGGCTTTTTATTAGTCCTGTATGAGCGGAGAAACTCCCCACCCCAGAACATGGTCTGCACTGTCTCACTACTGCTGTCCACTAGGGGGGTCTGTACTAGGTCTCATTTGATTTTTTGCATACACAATCACTTGTCACATCCTCAAGGTCTCATCACTGTTATTGCAGAGTTTCCAACTTTGTCTCACATCAGGCTAAATGTCAATCTCCGTTTGGCAAACATTGCTGCGACTAGACAGCACTGCTATTCCTTGAAGGCCTGCCACCTCCAGGACCTCCATCACTGATCAAATATGATTTGTCACATACCCATGGTTAGCAGATGTTAATGCGAGTGTAGCGAAATGCTTGTGCTTCTAGTTCTGACAATGCAGTAATAACCAACAAGTAATCCAACAATTCCAAAACTACTGTCTTATACACAAGTGTAAGGGGATAAAGAATATGTACATAAAGATATATGAATGAGTGATCCTACAGAGCGGCATAGGCAAGATACAGTAGATGGTATCGAGTACAGTATATACATATGAGATGAGTATGTAAACAAAGTGGCTAGTGATACATGTATTACATAAAGATGCAGTAGATGATATAGAGTACAGTATATACATATAAGATTAATAATGTAGGGTATGTAAACGTATTAGGTAGCATTGTTTAAAGTGGCTAGTGATATATTTTACATAATTTCCCATCAATTCCCATTATTAAAGTGGCTGGAGTTGAGTCGGTGTGTTGGCAGCAGCCACTCAATGTTAGTGGTGGCTGTTTAACAGTCTGATGGCCTTGAGATAGAAGCTGTTTTTCAGTCTCTCGGTCCCAGCTTTGATGCACCTGTACTGACCTCGCCTTCTGGATGATAGCGGGGCGAAGAGGCAGTGGCTCGGGTGGTTGTTGTCCTTGATGATCTTTATGGCCTTCCTGTAACATCGGGTGGTGTAGGTGTCCTGGAGGGCAGGTAGTTTGCCCCCCCCCCCGGTGATGCGTTGTGCAGACCTCACTACCCTCAGGAGAGCCTTACGGTTGTGGGCGGAGCAGTTGCCGTACCAGGCGGTGATACAGCCCGCCAGGATGCTCTCGATTGTGCATCTGTAGAAGTTTGTGAGTGCTTTTGGTGACAAGCCGAATTTCTTCTGCCTCCTGAGGTTGAAGAGGCGCTGCTGCGCCTTCTTCACGATGCTGTCTGTGTGGGTGGACCAATTCAGTTTGTCTGTGATGTGTATGCTGAGGAACTTAAAACTTGCTACCCTCTGTTACCCTCCACTACTGTTCCATCGATGTGGATAGGGGGGTGTTCCCTCTGCTGTTTCCTGAAGTCCACAATCATCTCCTTAGTTTTGTTCACGTTGAGTGTGAGGTTATTTTCCTGACACCACACTCCGAGGGCCCTCACCTCTCTGTAGGCCGTCTCGTCGTTGTTGGTAATCAAGCCTACCACTGTTGTGTCGTCCGCAAACTTGATGATTGAGTTGGAGGCGTGCGTGGCCACGCAGTCGTGGGTGAACAGGGGGTACAGGAGAGGGCTCAGAACGCACCCTTGTGGGGCCCCAGTGTTGAGGATCAGCGGGGTGGAGATGTTGTTGCCTACCCTCACCACCTGGGGGCGGCCCGTCAGGAAGTCCAGTACCCAGTTGCACAGGGCGGGGTCTCGAGCTTGATGACGAGCTTGGAGGGTACTATGGTGTTAAATGCCGAGCTGTAGTCGATGAACAGCATTCTCACATAGGTATTCCTCTTGTCCAGGTGGGTTAGGGCAGTGTGCAGTGTGGTTGAGATTGCATCGTCTGTGGACCTATTTGGGCGGAAAGCAAATTGGAGTGGGTCTAGGGTGTCAGGTAGGGTGGAGGTGATATGGTCCTTGACTAGTCTCTCAAAGCACTTCATGATGACGGAAGTGAGTGCTACGGGGCGGTAGTCGTTTAGCTCAGTTACCGTAGCTTTCTTGGGAACAGGAACAATGGTGGCCCTCTTGAAGCATGTGGGAACAGCAGACTGGGATAGGGATTGATTGAATATGTCCGTTAACACACCAGCCAGCTGGTCTGCGCATGCTCTGAGGGCGCGGCTGGGGATGCCGTCTGGTCCTGCAGCCTTGCGAGGGTTAACACGTAACTGATGACAGACAGCTGCATTGTGTCCACTTCCCTGACTGAGGGATGACACCCTTTACTGAATGAAAGTCAGTAAGTTCGTAGGTTTGGGATGTCATTGTCTCATTCCCCTACGGGTCAGTATTGACTCTGGCCAGTAAAGGGGCTAGTGTACAAATCATCCCTTTGTCCGGCAGCCTTGGTTGTGTTGCATCCATGAGGGGTGATCTCATCTTCCCCCCCAGACCTGGAGACTTCCTGTATCAATAAACCTTAGCAGTTACGCTGTATTAATGGCTGCTCTCCCTAACGGCATCAGACTGTCAGGAAGAGGGTTAGGTACTGTTGCACCATCACGTTCAGCTCTACTGTGTGTGGCTATGAATAGTCCTACCCTACAAATAGCTATTGGTGATGCTGAGATATACAGTACCAGTCAAAAGTTTGCACACAACCTACTCATTCAAGGGTTCTATTTGGACTATTTTCTACATCGTAGAATAATAGTGAAGACATCAAAACTATGAAATAACACATATGGAGTCATGTAGTAACCAAAAAAGTGTTAAACCAAAATTTGTTTAATATCTTAGATTCTTCAAAGTAGCCACCCTTTGCCTTGACAGCTTTGCGCACTTGGCATTCTCTTAACCGGCTTCACCTGGAATGCTTTTCCAACAGTCTTGAAGGTGTTCCCACATATGCTGGGTACTTGTTGGCTGATTTTCCCTTCACTCTGCGGTCCAACTCATCCAAAACCATCTAAATTGGCTTCAGGTCGGGTGATTGTGGAGGCCAGGCCATCTGATGCATCACTCCATCACTCTCCTTCTTGGTCAAATAGCCCTTACACAGCCTGGAGGTGTGTTGGGTCATTGTCCTGTTGAAAAACAAATGACAGTCCCACTAAGCGCAAACTAGATGGAATGGTGTATCGCTGCAGAATGCTGTGGTAGCCATGCTGGTTAAGTGTGACTTGAATTCTAAATCAAATCATATTTTATTATTCACATGCGCCGAATAAAACAGGTGTAGACCTTACAGTAACATGCTTACTTACGAGCCCCTAACCAACAGCGCAGTTTCAAAAAATACGGAGAAGAATATGAAAAATAAGTAATATAACAATATATACAGGTGGTTACCGATACAGAGTCAAAGTGCGGGGACACTGGTTAGTTGAGGTAGTATGTACATGTAGGTAGAGGTAATTAAAGTGACTATGCATGGATGACAACAGAGAGTAGCAGTGGTGTGGAGGGGGGGTGGGGTGGGGCAATGTAAATAGTCTGGGTAGTCATTTAAGTAGATGTTCAGGAGTCTTATGGCTTGGGGGTGGAAGCTGTTTAGAAGCCTCTTAGACCTAGACTTGGCGCTCTGGTACCGCTTGTCGTGTGGTAGCCGAGAGAACAGTCTATGACTAGGGTGGCTGGATTTTTAGGGCCTTCCTTTGACATCGCCTGTTATGGAGGTCCTGAATGGCAGGAAGCTTGGCCCCAGTGATGTACTGGGCCGTTCGCACTACCCTCTGTAGTGCCTTGTGGTCGGAGGCCGAGCAGTTGCCATACCAGGCAGTGAGGATGCAGCTGTCAAAACTTTTGAGGGTCTGAGGACCTATGCCATATCTTTTCAGTCTCCTGAGGGGGAATAGGTTTTATCGTGCCAGCTTCACGACTGTCTTGGTGTGCTTGGACCATGTTAGTTTGTTGGTGATGAGGATGCCAAGGAACTTGAAGCTCTCAACTTGCTCCACAGCAGCCCCGTCGATGAGAATGGGGGCGTGCTCAGTCCTCTTTTTCCTGTAGTCCACAATCATCTCCTTTGTCTTCATCACGTTGAGGGTGAGGTTGTTGTCCTGGCACCACATGGCCAGGTCTCTGACCCGTCCCTATAGGCTGTCTATGTGTCATCGGTGTTGGAGTCGTGCCTGGCTGTGCAGTCATGAGTGAACAGGGAGTACAGGAGGGGGCTGAGCACGCACCCATGAGGGGCCTCTGTGTTGAGGATCAGCGTGGCGGATGTGTTGTTACCTACCCTTACCACCTGGGGGCGGCCCGTCAGGAAGTCCATGATCCAGTTGCAGAGGGAGGTGTTTAGTCCCAGGGTCCTTAGCATATTGATGAGCTTTGAGGGCACTATGGTGTTGAACGCTGAGCTGTAGTCAATGAATACCATTCTCACATAGGTGTTCCTTTTGTCCAGGTGGGAAAGGACAGTGTGGAGCGCAATAGAGACTGCATCATCTGTGGATCTGTTGGACGGTATGCAAATTGAATGTGGGTCTAGGGTTTCTGGGATGATGGTGTTGATGTAAGTCATGACCAGCCTTTCAATACACTTCAGTGCTACAGACGTGAGTGCTACGGGTCGGTCGTCATTTAGGCAGGTTACCTTAGTGTTCTTGGGCACAGGCACTATGGTGATCTGCTTAAAACATGTTGGTATTATAGACTCTGACAGGGAAAGGTTGAAAATGTCAATGAAGACACTTGCTAGTTGGTCAGCGCATGCTCGCAATACACGTCCTGGTAATCAGTCTGGCCCTCATGGCATCATGAGGCAGAAAATTGATGTGGATAGAATGAAGCAACATCTCAAGACATCAGTCAGGAAGTTAACTTCTTGCGTATCATTGGGAAGCTACTGTCCCACCTTGCCAACATCCGGGGAAATTGCAATGCGCGAAATTGCAGTGCGCAAAAATTGTAATATTAAACATGAATGAAATTACAAGTGTTATACATCAGTTAAAAATTTTACTTCTTGTTAATCCAGCCGCTTTGTCAGATTTCAAAAAGGCTTTATGGCGAAAGCACCCCATGTGATTATCTGAGGACAGCGCACCGCACAAAAAAAGCATTACATACATTTTCAACCAAGCAGAGGTATCACGAAAGTCAGAAATAGCGATAAAATAAATCACTTACCTTTGAAGATCTTCATCTGGTTGCAATCACAAGTGTCCAATCTACATAACAAATGGTCCTTTTGTTTGATAAAGTCCTTCTTTATATCCCAAAAAGTCAGTTTCATTGGCGCGCTTGACTAAGTAATCCACCCAGTTCCCTCGTTCAAAATGCATACAAATGAAACCCATAAATTACCAATAAACTTCTTCCAAACATATCAAACAATGTTCCTAATCAATCCTCAGGTACCCTAATATGTAAATAAATGATACAATTTAAGATGGAGAATACCGGAGACCATTACCGCAGATAAATAACAAAGTGCACACCCTCTCTGGAACGCGCAACAAACACTACAGCCAAAATGGGAGCCACTTAGAAAAACTACAAATTCTAGCTCATTTTTCAATCAAAAAACGAGCCTGAAACTCTTTCTAAAGACTGTTGACATCTATTGGAAGCCATAGGAACTGCAATCTGGGAGGTCTTCCTTTTATATCCCCATTCCCAGCCATTGTTATCAGTGGTGAGCTGAAAAACAAATTCTGGATGGATTGTCCTCGGGTTTTCACCTGCCATATCAGTTCTGTGATACTCACAGACATTATTGTAACCGTTTTGGAAACTGTAGAGTGTTTTCTATCCAATACGAACAGTTATAGGCATATCCTAGCTTCTGGACCTTAGTAACAGGCAGTTTACTTTGGGCACCTCATTCATCCAAACTTCTGAATACTGCCCGCTAGCCCAAAGAAGTTAAAGCTTGGTCGCAAATGGGTCTTCCAAATGGACAATGACCCCAAGCAGACTTCCACAGTTGTGGCAAATGGCTTAAGGACAACAAAGTCAAGGTATTGGAGTGGCCATTCAAAGCCCTGACCTCAATCATATAGTACATTTGTGGGCAGAACTGAAAAAGTGTGTGTGAGCAAGGAGGCCTACAAACCTGACTCCGTTACACCAGCTCTGTCAGGAGGAATGGGCCAAAATTCACCTAACTTATTGTGGGAAGCTTGTGGAAGGCTTTCCGAAACGTTGGACCCAAGTTAAACAATTTAAAGTCAATGCTACCAAATACTAATTGAGTGTATGTAAACTTCTGACCCACTGGGAATGTGATGAAAGAAATATAAGCTGAAATAAATAATTCTCTCTACTATTATTCTGACATTTCACATTCTTAAAATGAAGCGGTGATCCTAACTGACCTAAGAGAGGGAATTTTTACCAGGATTTAATGTCAGGAATTGTGAAAAACAGAGTTTAAATGTATTTGCCTGAGGTGTATGTAAACATCTGACTTCAACTGTAACTCTGGGTCTTCCTTCCCTGTCGCGGTCCTCCTGAGAGCCTGTTTAATCATAAGGCTTGATGGTTTTTGCAAAAGCACTTGATGAAACATTCAAAGTTCTTGAAATTCTCTTCTTAGTTGAGCTGTTCTTGCCATAATATGGATGTGGTCTTTTACCAATTAGGGCTATCTTCTGTATACCACCCCTACCTTATCACAACACAACTGCTTGGCTCAAATACATTAAGAAGGAAAGAAATTCCACAAATTATAAAGGTACACCTGTTAATTGAAATGCATTCCAGGTGACTACCTTTCACCTTTATTTAACTAGGCAAGTCAGTTAAGAACAAATTATTTACAATGACAGCCTACCCCGGCAACGCTGGGCCAATTGTGCACCGTCCTATGGGACTCCCAATCATGGCAGGATGTGATGCTGGATTTGAACCATGTACTGTAGTGACTCTTGCACTGAGATGCAGTGCCTTAGACCACTGTGCCAATTGGGAGCCCAAAGAGAATAGTTGAGAGAATGTTGCTGTCAGAGTGTGCAAAGTTGTCATCAAGGCAAAGGGTGTCTACTATAAAATATATTTTGATTTGTTTAACACTTTTTGGGGAACTACATGATTCCATATTTGTTATTTCATAGTTTTTATGTCTTCACTATTATTCTTTAATGTAGAAAATAGTAAAAATAAAGACCCTGGATTGAATAGGTGTGCCCAAACTTTTGACTGGTACTGTATGTTATAATTTGGTTTGGATCACATTCATAATGGACACAACACTCAGACCTGTCCATCTCCCCCAGGTCAGCTGAATGTGAGTCAGCAGCACTCAGGGAGAGGGGCTTTGATGGAGAGAGTCTTTTTATGGTCTCTGTGGATCTCCTCACCCCCTGTAAGTGCCTTAGATCTGTCTAATAGGCTAAATCTGCCCTGGTCAATGTGTTGTGTCCAAGAGAGCGTTAGTGATATGGATCTTTATGGTGCAGTTCAGTTTGCATTGAAGTTGTGTGTAATGACCATGTTGTGCAGATATTACATTGTATATGTAAACAACACAGTAGCTATGGAGACCAATAGAACGAAATACATAGAGTGATTCAAAGCAAAAACAAGATAAACTTTTTTGTCATTAGGTTTTAGTTAGTTGTTTACATATTTATCAAATACAAAGTATAATACATCGGGAGGCATCCTGTTATCATCCATCTGTTGCACTACCTCAAACATTCCCAGATGTCTCATAGGACTCAGGTCGAGTATGCCACCCTCATGCCCGTCCCAGTGAATGGGTATAGCCTGACATGAATAAAACAGCTTCCTCTTACTGGATTGCTTCTTGCCCCACTGGCACATGTTATTCTTCTAAAATAGCCCTTGAGCTGTGTATTAACCATTCAATTAAATATATATATTTATATATACAGTGGGGGGAACAAGTATTTGATACACTGCCGATTTTGCGGATTTTCCTACTTACAAAGCATGTAAGAGGTCTGTAATTTTTTATCATAGGTACACTTCAACTGTGAGAGACGGAATCTAAAACAAAAATCCAGAAAATCACATTGTATGATTTTTAAGTAATTAATTAGCATTTTATTGCATGACATAATTATTTGATACATCAGAAAAGCAGAACTTAATATTTGGTACAGAAACCTTGGTTTGCAATTACAGCGATCATACGTTTCCTGTAGTTCTTGACCAGGTTTGCGCACACTGCAGCAGGGATTTTGGCCCACTCCTCCATACAGACCTTCTCCAGATCCTTCAGGTTTTGGGGCTGTCGCTGGGCAATACAGACTTTCAGCTCCCTCCAAAGCTTTTCTATTGGGTTCAGGTCTGGAGACTGGCTAGGCCACTCCAGGACCTTGAGATGCTTCTTACGGAGCCACTCCTTAGTTGCCCTGGCTGTGTGTTTCGGGTCGTTGTCATGCTGGAAGACTCAGCCACAACCCATCTTCAATGCTCTTACTGAGGGAAGGAGGTTGTTGGCCAAGATCTTGCGATACATGGCCCCATCCATCCTCCCCTCAATACGGTGCAGTCGTCCTGTCCCCTTTGCAGAAAAGCATCCCCAAAGAATGATGTTTCCACCTCCATGCTTCACAGTTGGGGTGGTGTTCTTGGGGTTGTACTCATCCTTCTTCTTCCTCCAAACACGGCGAGTGGAGTTTAGACCAAAAAGCTCTATTTTTGTCTCATCAGACCACATGACCTTCTCCCATTCCTCCTCTGGATCATCCAGATGGTCATTGGCAAACTTCAGACGGGCCTGGACATGCGCTGGCTTGAGCAGGGGGACCTTGAGTGTGCTGCAGGATTTTAATCCATGACGGCGTAGTGTGTTACTAATGATTTTCTTTGAGACTGTGGTCCCAGCTCTCTTCAGGTCATTGACCAGGTCCTGCCGTGTAGTTCTGGGCTGATCCCTCACCTTCCTCGTGATCATTGATGCCCCACGAGGTGAGATCTTGCATGGAGCCCCAGACCGAGGGTGATTGACAGTCATCTTGAACTTCTTCCATTTTCTAATAATTGCACCAACAGTTGTTGCCTTCTCACCAAGCTGCTTGCCTATTGTCCTGTAGCCCATCCCAGCCAAGTGCAGGTCTACAATTTTATCCCTGATGTCCTTACACAGCTCTCTGGTCTTGGCCATTGTGGAGAGGTTGGAGTCTGTTTGATTGAGTGTGTGGACAGGTGTCTTTTATACAGGTAATGAGTTCAAACAGGTGCAGTTAATACAGGCAATGAGTGGAGAACCGGGGGCTTCTTAAAGAAAAACTAACAGGTCTGTGAGAGCCGGAATTCTTACTGGTTGGTAGGTGATCAAATACTTATGTCATGCAATAAAATGCAAATTAATGACTTAAAAATCATACAATGTGATTTTCTGGATTTTCGTTTTAGATTCTGTCTCTCACAGTTGAGGTGTACCTATGATAAAAATGACAGACCTCTACATGCTTTGTAAGTAGGAAAACCTTCAAAATCGGCAGTGTATCAAATACTTGTTCTCCCCACTGTATATGTATTGCTAGTGTTCCGGGTCTATCCTGTGTAAGAAGATAGGTCTTATCTAGTTTTGGATTCCCAGACAAAACTAAACACTACCCCAATAGAACAGCAAGCAGTCGATCCTACAAAATCTCACTTGTAGATATCTGGTTTTATAGATTCCCTTCTTATTTAAATGTAACCACTGCATGACCCCTAATTGAGTTTTAGAGTGATAATAAATTGTAATTGAAGCCTGTACGTGTACCTACATTCAGTGGCATTCTAGGATCAGTGTTGCCTATGTCCGCCAATACAAAAATCCTTCTTACTAGCAGGCCAGAGAGGAAACAATTCGATTTATTTCAAGATGGAAAAGGAGGATGATTAGATTGATTCCATGCAACAACAAATGTTTATATCTTCTCAAAAAATATTAGTGTATTCTCACTCTCTCCATTTCCCATCAATTTTCTCAGCAGACTGGTCAGCTTTTAGATGCAAGGGCACAGAGCTGGTAGTGTAATTAGTGGTGAATGAACAGATGGGACGTGGGAGGAAGAAATGTTCCAATCTGTGCTGCGTCAGTCAGTCAATATGTCCATTTGGAATTGTGGGGCTGGCTCAGTGATGTGTGTCGCATACATCGCCACAGGTCATAAGCTACCACCCATGACTTATCGGACACAAGGGCCCATGCAGCGTACGTTCTGTATGGCCATATCATATCAGGGTAGGAAACTACAGAGTTTTTGTTTCATCTTCAGACTCGCTTTGGCTATGTTCTGGAAGGACAATAATAAATCACTCAATTCACTGTGCTCACCGGTCAGTCACCTTGGTGCAGTGTCTTAGATATCAGTCAGTAAGCTTTTGGGCAAGTCAGAGTGTGTCCAGAGGGCCCCACCCTGTCCCTGTCACACTAGAGCGGTGACACGGCCCATCTTTCCTGCTTCCTCAGAAGCCCACGGCTGCAGGTTCTGCAGTGCGAACAGGGAGGAGTTGTGGATGCAGAGTGGATCGGATGGAACTGAGTCGCTCAGGGACTTCTGAAAGGCATCATGCTGCAGCTGGATCATCAGCCGATTGGCCTGCTGACGCTCCGCTTCCCTCTCCTCGGCCGTCTGTCGCCTGGCAACGAAGACAGGGCGGGTAGGTAGAGGATAGGGACAGACGCAGACAGGACACTTATTAAGATTCACTGTTAGAGGGCTTGGCTATACAGAGAGAAAATGTGAGGCTCCCAGAGACATCTGAATAGGGACACTGATGACAACCACCTGTCAGCAGCTATCACATGGTTGGTACAGTACAGCAGGAGAGACACCACACTGGCATGAGCCATAATGACACATGGGAGAAACCAGAGAGGACACTAACCAATGTTGCCAAACAAAACCAGATTGCACATGATTGCACTCAAGATGGAGCCACTCTTGCAGACAATCTTGCAGATAATATTTGTAACAGAACTTTTCAGTGAATATTTTATACTTTGTAGAAAGCACTATCAAAAATGTAACATATTGGTGTTATCCTTATTTTTAGGTAAATTTGCAAACATCAAATTGGTAGGCCTAATTTATCATTTGTTGTTTGACCTTTGACACGTTCCAACAGCAACCAGGTGTCAGTAAAGTAGCTGGAATAGAGTATCATCCCATTAATAATCACTTGTTTCCAAAAATATAAGAATGGTTGGTGTTTTTCAGTCCAATAAATCTAGCGGCAAATTGTTTCATAATACGCCTACAACTTAAATGCTAGGTTAGGATATGTTAAACTACGTTTCACAATGATATTACCATAAAATAGGCTAGTTACACTTGTTGGCTATATAACCTATGGTTTTCTTTGTCGAATAGAAATAATAATGCAGATACAGTGGCAAGAAAAAGTATGTGAACCCTTTGGAAATACCTGGATTTCTGCATAAATTGGTCATAACATTTGTCTGATCTTCATCTAGGTCACAACAATAGACAAACACAGTCTGCTTAAACTAATAACACACAGGCAAGTATACATTTTCATGTCTTCATTGAACACACAGTGTAAACATTCACAGTGCAGGGTGGGAAAAGTATATGAACCCTTGAATTTAATAACTGGTTGACCTTCCTTTGGCAGCAAAAACCTCAACCAAACGTTTTCTATAGTTGCGGATCAGACCTGCACAACGGTCAGGAGGAATTTTGGACCATTCCACTTTACAAAACTGTTTCAGTTCAGCAATATTCTTGGGATGTCTGGTGTGAACTGCTTTCTTGAGGTCATGCCACAGCATTTCAATCGGGTTGAGGTCAGGACTCTGACTAGGCCAGAAGGCGTATTTTGTATGTCCTCCCATGAACACCATTCTTGTTCTACGCATCATAGACTCGTCAACAGAGATGTTAGCATGTTACCAGAGATTTCTGTAAGACTTTAGCTGACACTCTAGGATTCTTCTTAACTTCACTAGGGTAGGGGGCACTATTTTCACTTCCGGATGAAAAGCGTGCCCAAAATAAACTGCCTTCTACTCAGGCCCAGAAGTTAGGATGTGCATCTAATTGGTAGATTTGGATAGAAAACACTCTAAAGTTTCCAAAACTGTTAAAATAATGTCTGTGAGTATAACAGAACTGATATGTCAGGCAAAAAAAGTCCATCCAGGAAGTGGGATTTATTTGTATTTTTCTATTTTTCTATTGAATGCCATTACAGTATCCATTGACTTAGAACTCAAATTGCACTTCCTATAGCTTCCACTAGATGTCAACAGTCTATAGAAATAGTTTCAGGCTTGTATTCTGAAAAATGAGGGAGTAAGAGGACTCTGAATGAGTGGACACTGCAGTGGCCCAGAGCTTTTTCATGCGCGGGACCGAGAGCGCGCCTTTCTTGTTTACCTTTTATATTGACTACGTTATTGTCCGATTGATTATAAACATCATTTGACATGTTTCTACGAATTTTACGCATACTATTTGGATTTTTGTCTGCCTGTTGTGGCTGCGTTTGAGCCTGTGGATTACTGAACAAAACGCGCGAACAAAACTGAGGTATTTGGATATAAACATGTACTTTATTGAACAAAACTAACATTTATTGAGTAAATGGGAATCTCCTGAGTGCAACCATATGAAGATCATCAAAGGTAAGTGATACATTTTATCACTATTTCTGACTTGTGTAACTCCTCTACTTGGCTGGTTACTGTTTGTAATGATTTGTCTGCTGGGCGTTGTTCTCAGATAATCGTATGGTATGCTTTCGCCGTAAAGCCTTTTTGAAATCTGACACCATGGTTGGATTAACAAGAAGTTCATCTTTAAACTGATGTATAACACATTTTTATAATGACTATTTCTGTTTTTGTATTTGGCGCTCTGCAATTTCACTGGATGTTGGCCAGGTGGGACGCTACCGTCCCACGTCCCCTAGTGAGGAACCTCATTGAGCATTCTGCACATTGCTCTTGCAGTCATCTTTGCAGAATGGCCACTTCTAGGGAGAGTAGCAACAGTGCTGAACTTTCTCCATTTATAGACAATTTGTCTCACTGTGGACTGATGAACATCAAGGCTTTTAGAGATATTCTTGTAACCCTTTCCAGCTTTATGCAAGTCTACAATTCTTAATCTTAGGTCTTCTGAGATATCTTTTGTTCGAGGCATGGTTCACAACAGGCAATACTTCTTCTGAATAGCAAACTCAAATTTTGTGAGTGTTTTTTATAGAGCAAGGCAGCTCTAACCAACATCTCCAATCTGGTCTCATTGATTGAACTCCTGGTTAGCTGACTCCTGACTCCAATTAGTTTTTGGAGAAGTCATTAGCCTAGGGGTTCACATACTTTCCCCAACCTACACTGTGAATGTTTAAATTATGTATTCAATATAGACAAAAAAATACAATAATGTGTGTGTTATTAGTTTAACCTGTTGCGACGAGCAATCCCGTATCCGGGAGCGTAATTATAGCCTCAAGCTCATTACCATAACGCAACGTTAACTATTCATGAAAATCGCAAATGAAATGAAATAAATATATTGGCTCACAAGCTTAGCCTTTTGTTAACAACACTGTCATCTCAGATTTTCAAAAATGCTTTTCAACCATAGCTACACAAGCATTTGTGTAAGAGTATTGATAGCCTAGCATAGCATTAAGCCTAGCATTCAGCAGGCAACATTTTCACAAAAACTAGAAAAGCATTCAAATAAAATAATTTACCTTTGAAGAACTTCGGATGTTTTCAATGAGGAGACTCTCAGTTAGACAGCAAATGTTCAGTTTTTCCAAAAAGATTATTTGTGTAGGAGAAATCGCTCCGTTTTGTTCATCACGTTTGGCTAAGAAAAAAACCCGAAAATTCAGTCATTACAACGCAAACTTTTTTCCAAATTAACTCCATAATATCGACAGAAACATGGCAAACGTTGTTTAGAATCAATCCTCAAGGTGTTTTTCACATATCTATTCGATGATAAACCACTCGTGGCGGTTTGGTTTCTCCTCTGTTCAAAATGGAAAAATGCACGCACCTGGAGATTACGCAAAAGTTTCGATGGAGGACACCGAGCGGACACCTGGTAAATGTAGTCTCTTATGGTCAATTTTCCAATGTTATGCCTACAAATACGTCACAATGCTGCAAACACCTTGGGGAAACGACAGAAAGTGTAGGCTCATTCCTTGCGCATGCACAGCCATATAAGGAGACATTGGAACACAGCGCCTCCAAAATCTGGCTCACTTCCTGTATGAAATGTAATCTTGGTTTCGCCTGTAGCATTAGTTCTGTGGCACTCACAGACAATATCTTTGCAGTTTTGGAAACGTCAGAGTGTTTTCTTTCCAAAGCTGTCAATTATATGCATAGTCGAGCATCTTTTCGTGACAAAATATCTTGTTTAAAACAGGAACGTTTTTCATCCAAAAATGAAATACTGCCCCCAGAGGTTCAAGAGGTTAAGCACACTATGTTTGTCTATTGTTGTGACTTAGACGAAGATCAGATCAACTTTGATGACCAATTTATGTAGAAATCCAGGCAATTACAAAGGGTTCACATACATTTTCTTGCCACATAACATACATAGAGGAGTCCTAGCCCAACATAAGATAGACTATAGGCAAAACGTGTTTTGGCATGAGTCAATTGGTTGGCCAACTGCAGTACATCTTACTTATTCAACAAATCAAACAGATGAAACTAGAGCCATAACAATAGTTGACGAAACTCATAAACCTAGCCGTATCAAACTAACTCTCTTAACATTGTTTATTGTATTCTGGTTTATTGCATTTGTTCCAAAAATGCTCTTTCCCCGATATAACATCACATTTTATTGTGTTGCCTACATTACATGTTATTGTGTAGCCTGCCCTGCAGTGTGTTTGTGCAAGTGATCCAGTTCATATTTGATAAGTTATTAAATGTGAATGTTTTATCGCCAACACTGTCAAGAGATATTTTCCATATACCACAACCTCTTTGATCCAAACACTTAGTCCAATATTAATGACACTCTATAGAGCTGAATGAAAGGTGTTTGGAAAAGTACAATCCATGGACTGTCCCCAGCCTTCTGTTCTGACTGTAGACGGTTATGGAAGGTTGGGTTGGTGAGGCTGAGCTGTAAGTGACAAAAAGGGTGTGAATATTCCGGTTAGGTTGAGTGCACATGAATTATTGGGTCTCCATTTGACACGTTCTGACCTCAGTTCCTTTGTTTTGTCTTTGTTTCTATGGTCAGGGCGTGAGTTGGGGTGGGCAGTCTATGTTTGTTTTTCTATGTTTGGTTTCTGTGTTCGGCCTAGTATGGTTCTCAATCAGAGTTGTCTCTGATTGAGAATCATACTTAGGTAGCCTTTTTTCCACCTGTGGTTCGTGGGTGTTTGTTTTCCGTGTGTGTATTTGTTGCCACACGGTACCGTTTCGGTTTTGTTCGTTTCACGTTTATTGTTTTGCAGTGTTCAGTTTATGTCTTTAAATAAACGTTATGGACACTTACCATGCTGCGCATTGGTCCTCCGATCCTTCTCGCTACTCAGAGAAGGAGGAATGCCGTTACAGAAACACCCACCACAAAAGGACCAAGCAGCGTGGTAACGGGCAGCAGCATCGATCGCAGGACTTCTGGACATGGGAGCTCGATCTGGACTATGTCACTACTTGGGAGGAGATAGACAGGTGGTCGGTCGACCCAGGGAGAGTGCCGGAGTCAGCTTGGGATTCTCTGGAGCAGTGTGAGGAGGGATACCTGCGAATGGAGTCAACACGGCAGCGCGGAAGGAAGCCCGAGAGGCAGCCCCAAAAATGTATTGGGGGAGGGCACACGGGGAGTGTGGCGAAATCAGGTAGGAGACCTGCGCCAACTTCCCGTGCTTACCAGAGAGCGAGAGAGGGACCGGGCAGGCACCGTGTTATGCGGTGGAGTGCACGGTGTCTCCGGTGCGTGTGCATAGCCCGGTGCGGTACATTCCAGCTCCTCGTATCGGCCGGGCTAGAGTGGGCATCGAACCAGGTGCCATGAAGCTGGCTCTACGCATCTGGTCTCCAGTGCATCTCCTCGGGCCGGTGTACATGGCACCAGCCTTACGCATGGTGTCCCCGGTTCGCAAGCACAGCCCAGTGCGGGCTATTCCACCTCGCCGCACTGGCCTGGCTACAGGGAGCATTCAACCAGGTAAGGTTGGGCAGGCTCGGTACTCAAGAGCTCCAGTGCGCCTTCACGGTCCGGTCTGTCCGGTTCCACCTCCACGTACCAGCCCTCCGGTGGCAGCCCCCTGCACCAGCCTGTCTCTCCGTCTACTCCCTACAGGTGCTCCCGCCTGTCCAGTGCTGTCAGAGCCTTCCTCCTCTCCTGAGCTGCCAGAGTCTCCCGTCTGTCCTGAGCTGCCGGAGTCTCCCGTCTGTCCTGAGCTGCCGGAGTCTCCCGTCTGTCCTGAGCTGCCGGAGTCTCCCGTCTGTCCTGAGCTGCCGGAGTCTCCCGTCTGTCCTGAGCTGTCGGAGTCTCCCGTCTGTCCTGAGCTGCCGGAGTCTCCCGTCTGTCCTGAGCTGCCGGAGTCTCCCGTCTGTCCGGTGCTGCCGAAATCTCCCGTCCATTCGGGACCCATGGCTAGGGTCCCCAGCCGGAGGTCGGCGGCGAGGGTCGCCGCTCGTAAGAGGCCACGGGGGCGGTTGAGGAGGCGGACAAAAACTGTGGTGAAGTGGGGTCCACGTCCCGTGCCAGAGCCGCCACCGCGGACAGACGCCCACCCAGACCCTCCCCTATAGGTTCAGGTTTTGCGGCCGGAGTCGACACCTTTGGGGGGGTACTATCATGTTCTGACCTTAGTTCCTTTGTTTTGTCTTTGTTTATATGGTCAGGGCGTGAGTTGGGGTGGGCAGTCTGTTTGTTTTTCTATGTTTGGTTTCTGTGTTCGGCCTAGTATGGTTCTCAATCAGAGGCAGGTGTCGTTAGTTGTTTCTGATTGGGGTGGCAGGGTAGCCTAGTGGTTAGAGTGTTGGACTAGTAACCGAGAGGTTGCAAGTTCAAATCCCTGAGCTGACAAGGTACAAATCTGTCATTCTGCCCCTGAACAAGCAGTTAACCCACTGTTCCTAGGCTGTCATTGAAAATAAGAATTTGTTCTTAACTGACTTGCTAAATAAAGGTTAAGAAGAAAATACTTAGGTAGCCTTTTTTCCACCTGTGTTTCGTGGGTGTTTGTTTTCCATGTGTGTGTTTTTTGCCACATGGTACTGTTTCGGTTTTGTTCGTTTCACGTTTATTGTTTTGTAGTTTTCAGTTTATGTCTTTAAATAAACGTTATGGACACTTACCAAGCTGCGCATTTGTCCTCCGATCCTTCTCGCTACTCCTCCTCAGAAGAGGAAGAGGAATGCCGTTACACCATTAGCATTGATAAACAGTTATCTAGGGCCTTAGCACACCTCTATAACGGGTATTAGAAATCTATGTTACTGGTGATATTGCAGTTTTATTCAAACTATAATTCTCCAAATTGGAAACTGACATTAGAAAGTGGTACCTAATGTTGTGTTAGCCACTGACAGAGAGTAAACCCAGACTAGATCGTCCTCTTTCTCCAGAGAAACCATTCAGAAAACCACTCATCCTCATCTCTCTTCCTCCCCTCTCCTTCTCCAGCTCAGTGTCTCACCTCCACTTGGTCCTGCGGTTCTGGAACCAGGTCTTGACCTGTGCGTCGGTCATCTTGAGGGTCTTGGCGAGAGCAGCCCGCTCAGCACTGGCTAGGTACTTCTGTCTGTGGAAGCGTTTCTCCAGCTCACAGATCTGCACCCGGGAGAAGGATGTCCGCGGCTTCTTCCTCTTCGGAGGGGTGCGGTTCTGGTAGGGGTGACCGATTCGCCGGGCCACTGTGAATGGTGTCAGTGCAGCTATGTGTGTGTAGGTGTGTGAGGAAGGGACATTGGACAAACAAAGAGAGCAGGTCATGCACAGGTTAACAGGATCTTGTGTTGTGTTCAGTTTGTTGAAGGACATTACATTCCGCATTGCAATATCTACATGTGATCTAAAAGCGAAATAAATTCACAGCTCATTGGTTTGACCTACTAATATACCCCCCTCCTCTCTGGAATGTTTGAGTGTTTTATGGGTCTTTAGAGGCCTATTTTCCCCATTGGATAATGCTATTCTAATTCTAATCCAAACAAAATCCATGTTCAACATATTTTTAAGTATTATCTATTTTTTTTCAAACAAAATGATAAATTCTGTCTAAGTCCATGGTTAGTTAAATACAAGTCAAAATCCAGATCTTTCATTTCCTCTTATACAATGGGTTTTTATAGTAGTTTATAGTAGCAGACAGATTGCTGTAGCAGTGGCATAATATTCTGAATATTTATAGGCCTATACATTGACAGTTAATTATGCTGAGGATGTCGATGAAAAGAGGTGAATGTTTTCACAATTCATTTCTGGTGTGGAGAGCTTCTTGCTTTTGTCACAAAATGCGGACAAAGAATCATATATAACCCCCCTGCAATATTAATGACACTTTACATCGTCATAGTTCCCCCCCAGAAGTCGACAAAGGTGCTGAAATATATTACAGGCCACCCACTGGAACACAGAATGGGAAACATTTACGTTTCAGATGAAGAGGTTCTCCTCTTTTTATTTTTTGGAGTGTCCCGATTATGTTATTACAACTAGACAATAAAATAACGGATAAGGCAAACAGTAGGCTACCATATTGGCCAATTATGTGTTTAGAATTCATTTCTGTTGAAAATAATAAGTAGTTGTAACTTAATAAGAATCATCTACTCTCAGTTACTCTAGATGTTCCATGTAAACATTTAGTTAAAAGAAATATAAACAGAAATCCAAAAAGCAAATAGATTAATTCATTAATAAATGCACATTGTGTTAGTCTATACCCCATTGTATAATAATAATACACTTATAATTGTAATATTTCCTATTTAGCAAAACACACACACTAATAACGGGGACTATGAAGAAACACACACACAGGCACAGACAGTCGCATACACACGCTAACACACGCACTCTACACACACCTACACACAGATTTTGTATTGTAGATATGTGATAGTAGAGCAGTGGCCTGAGGGAACACGCTTAATGTGTTATGAAAAGTGTTATGAAATGTAATGTCATGTAATATTTTAAATTGTATATAACTGCCTTTATGTTGCTGAACCCCAGGAAGAGTAGCTGCTGGGGCTAATGGTGATCCTTAATGAATACAAATACACGCACGCACACACAGGCACACACACACACACACACGCACACACAACTGTTCCTTCAGTAATTAGGTTTAGTTGCGGGAGACAAGTGGTGTAGCTAATAGCCAATATAAAGATGTCTGAAACACGTGTGCAATGTATCGTAGCAATTTCGATAAAAGCGCATCCCTCCTATCGATTTAATCAATCGAAATAGAAGCGAAATAATTATTGTTCAATGCGAGTCTACAATGTGTGTTTATTTCTTAAAATTACACTGGTTGCAATTTGATATTTGTGATCAGTTGATATTTGCTTGTTACATTTTGTGGTAAACCTGTAAGAAAGTTGTGTCTTGGTATAGTTTAATGGTGCAAATTGCAAGTATTGTAACTTGTGCCAAATGTACCGAGAACAGCCCTAATTCGGCGAGTATTTCTACAGGCCTACTCCACATTTAAAAGTCTTTTTATTGTTTTATGTCAAATCAAATCAAATTGTATTCGTCACATGCGCCGAATACAACAGGTGTAGTAGACCTTACAGTGAAATGCTTACCTACAAGCCCTTAACCAACAATGCAGTTTTAAGAAAAATAAGGGTTAATTAAAAAATAGATAAGTAAAAAAGAAACGTAACAAATACTTACAGAGCAGCAGTAAAATAACAATAGTGAGGCTACATACAGGGGGTACCGGTACAGAGTCAATGTGCCGGTTAGTCGAGGTAATTTAGGTAATATATACATGTAGGTGGAGGCTTTATCCTTTGAGTTAAACCTTACTTTGAAATATTACATAATATGATGAATAATTAAATGTTTAATTATTTCTGTTTTTCATCAAATATTTGTTTTTATGATGCTATTGTTGATTTTATTTCTGTGAACATGTAGCCCAGGCCTACATATTTTCCCTCAAAATAGAGGTTTCAGAATTAGACTAAAATTCAAGTTCATCTGGTGAACTGTTTAGACGAGCCCAGTATACTTTATTTATGGCCCAGTTCCATTCCGTTTAAACTCCATGGGTGAAATGAAAATTCATCTTTGAAAAAGAATAGGCTAGCATACGAAAACCCTGGATTTACCGATTTAAAATGGAAATGACCACATCCTGGTCAATTGGCCGACCTGCTGACCTATGTCCCAACTAGCCAATGTGCTTTTATGACCGTTTTCCCAGACATTAAGCCTAGCTACTCCTGGAGTAAGATAGTTTACCTGCGAATCTTTCCTTTGCGAATCTTTGGCTGCTCTCCATCCAGGGGAAGCTGATGCTCCCTAGCCCTGGTACCGCGCTGGCTATAGAAGGAGGCACTGCGGCGGCCAGCGGCCTGTGCGCCGGGACGCGTATCACCCCTCCTGGGGTGAAAGTCAAGTTCACTCCGTATGCACTTGATTCCTCGTATGACGATGCAAGGCCATGAAAAGAACCGGAAAGCGAAGTGAAGGGCGCTGCACTGGCTCCAGTTGGACTATCGAGGTGGTAACCTCCTCCACTTGTGGAGTTGCCAGTATCCGAACCACTCCGGGTTGTATTCTGTGATTCTTCCTGGTCGGTACCACTAAGAATCTGGTCAATGCCGAAACTAATAGGTTCATGCTGGGCAGGTTGTGGGGGCTGATTTACGCCACTGGGGCTTGTGCTTGGCGCCTGTTCCATTCTCGCTCCCAGAACCTTTCCAGTCCCTTTATGCAGTCCTCGGTCAGAGCCGATGATGCAAAGGGAACGACGTGTACAAGTAAAAATAGCTTATGTTGGGTTAAGCATCTAGATCTTTCCCTTTTAAAGCTCGTTTTGGAGTATGCTTTCTATGGCCTTCTATGGCAGCGAGTTTTCCACCATCCTTCGCGGCTCTGAAGGATCCGTCCATCTGAAATTTGAAGAAGTTTTAAACGTCGATTTTGCTGTGCAGGGCAATCGCTGCTTGGGACAATTGTCCTCTGCCCACACCCCCGCCGCAAGAATGTTTCATCTTTCCCCCTTCCTATTGGCTGGAGGAGCTTTTCCGCCACATCATTGGTTGAACTATTAACTTTAATTTTCTCAATTTAATGCGATCTAAGGGAACATTCCCAAGTGACATGCTTTCTTAAAAGGGGCACATTGTAGCGGATTCATTAATATCTTTATTGTCTGTATAGTCGACTCTCAATGATGCGTTGTTATAGTGTATCATAATGATGTGCATAATGATTATGCATGCATTCCTAATTAGACTAGTTCTACATGAGTGGTTTATCCAAATTCTGATTTGTATCATTTGAGTTTCTACTTTAAAAGTTCATAGCCTATTTTGTATTTTGATAGGTTATGGGTTTACTTTACAAACGTTATGCATTTGCTTTGGATCGAAAATAATGTAGGACTATTAATTACAATTAAGTGGAAGCCTACACAAAATAACAATAACAAAACGCGTTCATGCCAGCAAACCTATAAAGGAAGCATCATATTGGCATCGTCCCACACACCACTGGTGGTGGTGGCATGGTGACGATGGTCAATTCCGAATGGTCAATTCCGAATGGTCAATGCAAGCAAAATAAGAATGCGGGCTTATGCTTAATTGAGAAACATCGATACAGAGGCAACTGAGAGCTGCAGAATGTATTATCACTCGCCACTAGTCGTGGATTGGACACAACATAGGCTAAATTAATTTATTTACAGACCTTGCGCGTTGGCTTTTCATTGGGGCAGCGATTATCTTGATTATTGTGTATTTATTTAACTAGGCAAGTCAGTTAATTTTAAGAACAAACCATAATTTACAATGACGGCCTATCGAGGAACAGTGCGTTAACTGTCTTGTTCAGGGGCAGAACGAAATATTTTTACCTTGTCAGCTCGGGGATTCGATCAGATTCATATATCAACAGCGAATTTGAGCTTTGAGCTCGCAAGTCGAATTTGGGCAATGTACGCATCGGTTATAGTCGTTGATAGGCTGCTGATGAAGTTTAAATTCCACTCCAACGAAGCGGCTTGTCGTTTCAATGCTAAATATTGGGCTACGCATGAAGAAGGCATATGATAGCCTATAACTTGTATTAACCCTGATATGTACAAAATGATAGGCACGTAGACTATGGCTTTGTGCGTAAAAGCCATGGCTTCTTTTAGTTTGAAAATAACTAGACTATTAAAAATCACATGCATCGCAACCGTTTATTATGCCAATGTTTTAGGTTAGGCTATATGCTAGAATTAGGCCTGGTGTTTGGTCTATTTGATTCATAGAAAAATATTCCAATGTATCCTAATGATTCGTTCGTTATGCGAATTCATTTTAAATGAAGCTCATGTTTGTTTAGTTTTTTAAGATTTCGTGGCTTTATTTTGTGCGTCTGGTCAAGAGTGGTAGTGGGACACTTTATTTCCACTCCATGCGCCAACTGAATGGGGAGCACAGGACACCCGATCTGCTGACATAGGCTCTAAGTGGCTCCTTGGACCTGGCCGTGGCGATTATGCTCCTTGGGCCTGGCCGCGGCGTTTATGCTCCTTGGACCTGGCCGGGGCGATTGTGCTCCTTGGGCCTGGCCGTGGCGTTTATGCTCCTTGGGCCTGGCCGCAGCGATTATGCTCCTTGGGCCTGGCCGTGGCGTTTATGCTCCTTGGGCCTGGCCGCGGCGATTATGCTCCTTGGGCCTGGCCGTGGCGTTTATGCTCCTTGGGCCTGGCCGCGGCGATTATGCGCCTTGGACCTGGCCGCGGTGTTTATGCTCCTTGGGCCTGGCCGCGGCGATTACGCGGCGATTATGCTCCTTGGGCCTGGCTGCGGTGATTATGCTCCGCGGCCGAGGAAAAATCAGTTCACTTTGAAGTAGTTGATATTTTAAAGATTATTAGTAAGTGCTGATGTCAACCTGTGGCGTTAAGTGGTTGACATGGATAACCCTTCATGGCCAGTCCAGAGCCCTCCCTGACCCTTGCTTTATGTGCTATTTTAAGAATTTCCATTTATTGTTTCCAATGCATATTGCATAAACCTCCAATTTTAGTTTAATGTATTATGTATAGCGATTTACAGGAGCATTTAGGATTTAAGGGTCTGGCTCAAGGGCACATCGACAGATATTTCACCTAGTCAGTTCCTTCTATGTAGGGCATTGAAAATGCCTTGCAATAAATAGGGGGAACAACTGAAGGAAGAGGGAAAAGCATGCCACGTTCTATGTACGAGGGGAAAGCATGCCACATTCTATTTACGAGGGGAAAGCATGCCACATTCTATATACGAGGGAAAAGCATGCCACATTCTATATACAAGGGGAAAGCATGCCACATTCTGTATACGAGGGGAAAGCATGCCACATTCTGTATACGAGGGGAAAGCATGCCACATTCTATATACGAGGGGAAAGCATGCCACATTCTATATACGAGGGGAAAGCATGCCACATTCTATATACGAGGGGAAAGCATGCCACATTCTGTATACGAGGGGAAAGCATGTCACATTCTGTATACGAGGGGAAAGCATGCCACATTCTATATACGAGGGGAAAGCATGCCACATTCTATATACGAGGGGAAAGCATGCCACATTCTATATACGAGGGGAAAGCATGCCACATTCTATATACGAGGGGAAAGCATGTCACATTCTGTATACGAGGGGAAAGCATGCCACATTCTGTATACGAGGGGAAAGCATGCCACATTCTGTATACGAGGGGAAAGCATGCCACATTCTGTATACGAGGGGAAAGCATGCCACATTCTATATACGAGGGGAAAGCATGCCACATTCTGTATACGAGGGGAAAGCATGCCACATTCTGTATACGAGGGGAAAGCATGCCACATTCTATATACGAGGGGAAAGCATGCCACATTCTGTATACGAGGGGAAAGCATGCCACATTCTGTATACCAGGGGAAAGCATGCCACATTCTGTATACGAGGGGAAAGCATGCCACATTCTGTATACGAGGGGAAAGCATGCCACATTCTATATACGAGGGGAAAGCATGCCACATTCTGTATACGAGGGGAAAGCATGCCACATTCTGTATATGAGGGGAAAGCATGCCACATTCTGTATATGAGGGGAAAGCATGCCACATTCTGTATACGAGGGGAAAGCATGCCACATTCTATATACGAGGGGAAAGCATGCCACATTCTGTATACTCGGCCGTTAACCTCAAATCCCTCATTAAAATGTACTATTTGACAATCTGACTGCACACAGCAGAAGACACACAGGACGCACAATGTAAACTAAATGAAAAGCTGCTCCATTAAAGGCCAGAAAATAATATGGTAGAGAACAAGAAAACCCAAGTCAACCGAAACCTAAGAAATGGCATTCAACTTTAGAGTTTTATATACAAACGTAGTTAATATTTCATAAGAGGAGACAAGAGTGCCGCAGAAAAATAGCGAGAGACGGTAAACTTTCATTAAGCAGGTTATTTCGCTGGGAGGGAATTTCGGCTCTTTTCTCGTCCATTCCTTTTATTGCATTCATACTGATATCTCTCTCACTCCAACCCCACCTCATTCAACCCATTTCCCGCGCTCCGTCTCCCTCGTTCTGTGCTTTTTAAAACGTTGTAATAAAAACATACTAGATCCTTTCTAAATGCACTATTACTTATCATAGTCTTTTCATATTGTACCATCACGGGCGTTTTAGAGGCGCTATAAAAGCGCATCATTTATTATTCAAAAGTAGCGTAGTCTTTCTGCATACTTGTCTGCTGCGCTTTAGCTGCACGCCTGCCAGACTTCCCATTACCCATGCTTGGAGAAAATTGATAAAGGCAGACACACGCAATAAAAACAGCGCCAGGGGCGGTCTTGCACGCGCACCCTCATATGCAGATCGCAGTAATTAGGCTATTCTAACATCTTGAATGCACCTATTCTTTTATTTGTTTTTTGAAAGATGGATGGATTTCATGCTTTTTAATTGATTTAGGTCAATCCATCGGTTTGATCCCGATTAGTCAGTGGGTTTCAAAAGATGTTGAGACTATGAAGGGAACATAAGTGTCTCACACGTGCACCCATGGTTACACAGTTTGGCATGCTGGAGGTACAGTATGAGGTGACATCAACATGTGTTATAATAATGTACATTAATGTGTGTTTGGCTTGAACTCATTACATTACCACCCAACACATTGACATGCAGTTCAGTAATGTTAACATTATTAAACCGTAAAATCTCTCTGTTTCTTTCTGTGTCTGTGTGTGTGAATATTGTCCCCCCTTTTTTTTTACCACAGCTTGTGTTAGCTTCTTCCATTGGTGGCAAGTGTCAATACCACAATATAATTAAATGTAGAAATGGATTGAACAGAGCTATAGTCAGCAGATGAGAAAGGACATAGAGAACTGATTAGGTTGACAGTTGCTGCTTTTGCTGACTCTAAGTCGCTCTAAAATGTCAAATGTAAATGTAATGAATGAAAGTTGTGGTCAATTAACTCCTGTCATGGACACACACGAACACATGCTCACTTACTCCTCACACACACACACAGACACACAGACACACACAGACACACACACACACACACACACACACACACACACACACACACACACACACACACACACACACACACACACACACACACACACACACACACACACACACACACACACACACACACACACAGTTGTTCAAACAGCATCTGCTCTAAAAATGATGCATGCATTCCTTATTAATGGACTACAAACAACATGCAAACTAACCAAAACAAACATTTACACATGTTTTGTTCATCTGCCTGAGATTCTGAGAGTAAAACCAATCTAAGAGGTGAGTTTATGGAGGAACTCAGAAATGTTCACACCAATAATTTCTCCAATGCAAATGCAGTCCTAGTTATACAGTGCCTTCGGAAAGTATTCAGACCTTTTAACTGTTTCTTTCATTTGTTACATTACAGCCTTATTCTAAAAAGTATTACATTGTTTTAAAAAACGGAAATACCTTATTTACATAAGTATTCAGATCCTTTGCTATAAGACTCAAAATTGAGCTCAGGTGCATCCTGTTTCCATTGATCATCCTTGAGATGTTTTACAACTTGATTGGAGTCCACCTGTGGTAAATTCAATTGATTGGACATGATTTTGCACACACCTGGTCTCACAGTTGACAGTGCATGTCAGAGCAAAAACCAAGCCATGAGGTCAAAGGAATTGTCCGTAGAGCTCTGAGACAGGATTGTGTCGAGGCACAGATCTGGTGAAGGATACCAAAACATTTCTGCAGCATTGAAGGTCCCCAAAAGCACAGTGGCCTCCATCATTCATAAATGGAAGAAGTTTGAAACCACCAAGACTCTTCCCAGAGCTGGCCGCCTGGCCAAACTGAGCAATCGGGGGAGAAGGGCCTTGGTCAGGGAGGTGACCAAGAACCCGATGGTCACTCTGACAGAACTCTAGAGTTCCTCTGTAGAGATGGGAGAACCTTCCAGAAGGACAACCATCTCTGCAGCACTCCACCAATCAAGCCTTTATGGTAGAGTGGCCAGACGGAAGCCACTCTATCGAGGCAAAGATTAATGGAGAAAAGTACAAAGGGATCCTTGATGAAAACCTGCTCCAGAGTGCTCAGGACCTCAGACTGGGGCAAAGGTTCACCTTCCAACAGGACAATGACCCTAAGCACACTGCCAAGACAGCGCAGGAGTGGCTTCGGGACAAGTCTCTGAATGCCCTTGAGTGGCTTAGCCAGAGCCCGGACATGAACCCGATCGAACATATCTGGAGAGACCTGAAAATAGCTGTGCAGCGACGCTCCTCATCCAACCTGACAGAGCTTGAGAGGATCTGCAGAGAAGAATGGGAGAAACTCCCCAAATACAGGTGTGCCAAGCTTGTAGCATCATACCCAAGAAGACTCAATGCTGTAATCGCTGCCAAAGGTGCTTCAACAAAGTACTGAGTAAAGGGTCTGAATACCTATGTAAATATAATATTTCAGTTGTTTATTTTTAATAAATCTGCACAAATTTCTAAAAACCTGTTTTTGCTTGTCATTATGCAGTATTGTGTGTAGATTGATGAGGGATATAAAAATATATATATATATTTTTGAATAAAGCTGTAATGTAACAATATGTGGAAAAAGTCAAAGGGTCTGAATACTTTACGAATGCACTGTAGCCAGCAACAATACTTACATTTGTGTTTTGAAACATTCATTAAGTAATTGTATGATTAATCAAATATAATATAAATAGAATGGCTGTAAAGCAAAGGGAAGGCTTTAAATATAAACACCAGTTGTTTTGTTTTACAGCTGTCTTGTCAGTCTGATTACCTGTTGATAGTAGACATTGGACAGTACTCAAACTAATTTGGTAAAATAGGGACATAGTGCCATGTTATTGTTTGTGTATAGTTATTTGATTGTAATAAAAGTTAAATTAAAATAAAATGAAAAATAATGTTTTTGACCACAATTACTCAGGGAAATTGGAATATAAAGGTCATGTAAACTGCAGTGCGTTTCCCAATGTTATCAAATTGAAGTTTATCCTGAAATGATTAACCTAAAATTAAACTTTCTCAAGAAAGCAGAAATGTGATTTTGATTAGCAACAAGTCTGTTGTCACCGGGGTTAAGAAAAGGAACAATGCTGACCATTACCCTGGAAGTTTACAGAGTAATTCAATTACAATGACTGTGATGGTTCAATGGACAAAAACTGGTTAATGTACATCGTAATAATGCAGTCTTCCTCTAACAGTCTTCTAACCACCCCACAGCAAAAGGAGAGGAGGAAGAGGGAATAAGAGGATGCAGACCTCAGCATTTGTTCAGTCTGACTGTTAGTGTTGCAGAAATGCCTGCTGCACTTGATGATGGAGGCTGAAAGAAAAAAAGTAATCGCTACACAGTGGAAGGGAGACAGATAACGGTAGTGTGACTGACAGCTGTTTAAGACAATGGGCCATGGTTCAGAGTAACCTGCTCGTTGGGAGTATTTAAGGAACAAAGAGCAGAAAGAGGATCTGCCTGAGGGAGGGAATGGACACCCTCTCTGTCCCACTACCCCCTGAAGAGATCCCCTGCTTCTCTCTCTCTCTCTCTCTCTCTCTCTCTCTCTCTCTCTCTCTCTCTCTCTCTCTGTTGCGGCAGGGTACGAGGGTTGGTGGAGTGGAGATTGACAGGCAGACAGACTAACAGGTGAGTCATGTTTACAGGGCTGAGTTTGTGTGTGTGCATCACATTGCCAAGCTGAGCCCCCTTTGTCCCCGTCAGCAGAGCCATGCTCCATTGAGCCCAGTTTAGCACGCCACGCTCTGTGGAGACGAGCTGCAATCGGAAGCGATCTCTGTGTCTCCCTCATGGCTGCTCGTGTGTCTGTAAGCTTACTTAACACAGTGGTACATGGCTTTGGTTTCACTGAATGGCCCGGTCGCCTGAGAGAGCTTAGCACGTCACTCTGCAGACTGATGACACCAATGCAGGGTTGGTTGTGTCTCAGATCGGGATTTGGATAGTTGTCTTTAGTAGTTTTCTGCTTCTTGTCGTTGGGGATTTGTGCCCAAGGGTAGTGTGTGTTATTGGGTAGAGTATGATAGTGGAGATTGGATGTATTTGTTTCATGTTTGAGTGTCTCTGAGCTCTAGAACACAGTAGAACATGGAGGAGAGACGGGAGGGGTGTTTTAGGGCTGTAGTAAGGCATGGTATAGCACAACAGTGAGAATAATGAGAGGCACCATGTGAGATGTACAGTGTTGACATGAAAATAAATCCTTAACTCATATGTTTTTAAGGAAAGGCTTTCCATGAAAATGCAGATTTCATTTTCATGATTTGTTTTCTTATATCTAGATCTGGATTGAATAAAAAGTAGGGAGTTAGATTTAGGTGACAGGTTAGTGAAGGACAAGGTGCAGATCTCTGATGTTAAGAGCTGTGGAGTGCAGAACCGCTCACTTGATGGCTGAACGCGTGGCTGCTTACCATGCTAATGAAAAAAAAGGAAGAAGGGATGAGAGGTCGTGGGTCGGGGTGGGGTGCGGTGTTGAAAAGCAAAAGGGGGGGAAGGGTCATACTGACAGATATGGACCAATAATGTGTGTTACTTTGTGTGTGCTTGCGTGCGTGTGCATTAGTGTGTGTGTGTGTATGTGTGTGTGTGTATGTGTGCGTTCGTGTGTGTGTGTGTGTGTTTTGCTCACACCCGCCCACCGGGCATGGTATGTTTGTGTGTGTGGTATCAGTGTTGCCAGCGCTGTGTGCCTTGTCAACGGCACTCAATAAAAGACGATTATCCTCTCTTGTCGCTGTGCCTCCCTTTGTCCTCCTAACGACTGGCTTTTGACCTTCTCACCCTGCCTGCTGCCTGCTGGTGGGAGGGGGGGAGCCAGGACCAGCTGCCACCAGCAGCGGCCTCCCTCTCCTTGGCAGCAGCGTTACTCCAGCCCCCTGCTTACTCCTGGCCTGCTGGGCCCTCAGGGTGGAGCAAGCTGTTGAGCCACCAGTCTCCCCCTGCTGTCCCACCTGCCCTGCCTGGGGGCAGCAGCCCACTGAGCCGATAGCCCTGCCCTCTGTCTCTCCTGCCTCCATCCCCTATCTGAGTGCCACGCCTGGGGTGACCAGCATCCCACCAACTCCCTCATCCATCCATCTCTCTCATGTCTTTCTCTCTCGTCCTCCATCTACTCATTCCAACTCATAAATGCTCTCTTTATTCCACCCTTTTTTAGCACTTTGTTTGTCTATATCACTCATCTATCTCTTTCTCTTCATTTTCCTCTCTCATAACTCTCCAATTTTCATCTTAGCTTGAAATACCCCACAGAGGGATGGATAATATATCTGATAGAAGCAAGGTACTGTCAGTCCATCCAAACACTATGCATTTTGTGTGTGTGTGTGTGTTTATATGTATGTGTGTGATCAGCCATGAACTCCATTGATATTTTTTTGTAAATGCAGGATATCACCTGATATCACCTGAAGGCACACACAACCATGCTGTCATACTTACACACTGCTATTTCTAGAACACACACACTTGCATATCAGGAATGGAGAGGACCCCCACCCCTCATCACACACGCAAGCAGATACGCATACACACACAAACACATGCACGCACGCACGCAAACACACACACACACACACACACACACACACACACACACACACACACACACACACACACACACACACACACACACACACACACACACACACACACACACACACACACACACACACACAAACACAGACACACGCACTCACACACACGCGCGCGAACGCACACACGCAAACACACACACTCACACACGCACTCACACACACGCGCGCACTCACACACAATGCACACACACCTGTTTCAGTCCTGTCTCACTCTCCTCTCCTCTCCTCTCCTCTCCTCTCCTCTCCTCTCCTCTCCTCTCCTCTCCTCTCCTCTCCTCTCCTCTCCTCTCCTCTCCTCTCCTCTCCTCTCCTCTCCTCTCCTCTCCTCTCCTCTCCTCTCCTCTCCTCTCCTCTCCTCTCTCACACAACCATGATGGATGGGTCTCAAACACACACTTTATGAGCTCTGGATTCATCTGGAGTCAGAGCACTCTGATAGAGGGAGGGAGAGGGATGTAGCAGTGAATGAAGGAGTAAGGAAGGAGTAAGGATTTAGGGAATGGCCTGAAAGATTAGTGGATTTAATACAGAATCACAATTGGGTAAACTAAAGTTCACGAAAATGCAGAAATAAAAACATATGAATTTTGGCCTCATACATCAACAAGCTCTCACAGTCTAACTGCAGCATCCGACATTTGTCATAAACGTCACAAAGTTTAAGTTTAGGCATTAATTCTGAATGGTTAAGGTAAAGGTTAAGGTTCGGGATAGGGAAGAAAAAAAACTGGGATTGAACAAGTGACCCTCAGAGCCGCTCCACAACACCCTAGCAAACCCATAGTGGCTGGTTTTTGAAGTATTCTCCCAATGTCCTTCTTACCTGGATGGATGTCAAATTTCGCAATGGATGATGAGCGACCTGGCTGCATAAATCAAAATGCAATCCTAAAGACGCACTTAATGTACTGAGACTATCCATTTCCCTGGTGTGTCAGAGGCTGTGTGTAACATGTCCTGCTTGACTCCTCATTATCTGAGCCACTGAACTTTACCAGAACAAAGTTTAATCTCCGCCACACAGGGTCAAAGAGGCTCGAACAGGCAATAAAACCTCAGTTACTGTTGGTTACAAAGGACCCGAGAGACCTGGGTCTTGTAGTCCGCTGCTGATTCAATGAACATGCGTGTGTGTGTATGTGTATGTGTATGTGTATGTGTGTGTGGTTGGAGAGGTAGTCTCTCCTACTCACACTCTCCTTCCTCTCTCTCTCTCCTTCTCTTTCCTCTCTTCCTTTATTTCTCCCTCCCTCTCTCCCTCTCATAGCGATTATCGCCTGGAGGAAAATACAATAAATCAAGGAGGTGCTGAATGAACGCCATTCATCATATTCATTTTCCTGTCAATACAATTATGAAAAGCCTCTGGCCTTTTTCTCTTTCTCTGGAACTCAATTCTGCTTTGGGAAAATTAGTTTGTGAAGAGTGTGAGAGGGGATATCTCAAAAAATGTAGAAATTCCACATTGGTTGGAAATACCTTGTGTGAATATTGTCAGGGTGTATCTTTTGATGCAGAGTCTTTTCCAACCTGTCCCACCAGTGTCAGCCCCTCATCCTGTGGATATGTTGCGCAGGAAGCAGAGCACTGCCCCAGATGGACTGACACCCACTGGTCTAATGCAGTATTACAGTAAGTGCTAAGGTTTCCTTTCCAAGGCATGTCAATATGAATTGAGTGTTATGTGGAGCTCTCTCTGTGTTCTCTGTCAGCTACTGCATCCTAGCTTGTCAATTAGTGTGTTTGTCAATGGGTCAGTAAATCTCTGAGAATTTAAGTGAATATCACCCAGTAATGGCCTGAGTGATCAATACCATCTTAAGCCAATGAGAGAGAGGGAGAGGGAAAGAGAGAGAGGGGAGAAAGATAGAGCGAGAGAGGGGGTCAGAGGGCCAAAGTCCGAACTCTGACCACAGATTATACTGTACCACCTGTTCATGCAGCTGAATGCACTTTACAAATGTATGATGCAAGCTGTGTTATAGTTACTGTGAGATGCATCACATAGGAACATACTGTATGAATGAGAACTGTAGACGTGGGATGGGTAGCGATGAGAGGAAGGGAATGGAATGAGAAGCTGAAGTAAATCAAGGCTAGGGGGAATTCTGGTAGTCCATTTGCATTCCCGTTGCAAGTTAAATTATTAATTCCTCAGTTTATGCAGAGAGAGCGAGAGAGAGAAGAGGAAAGATAGATGGTGGAATGAGAGAGTGAGAAATGGAAAGAGAGATGGGAAGAAGAGGAGGGTGGGTGGGTGGGGCCAAGTAATAAAAGAGGTGACTCCAGGCTCTCTAGCTGTCCTCTTTAACATTTATTATCACACATCTGTAACTGGTTTCAATTGTAGTTTCAGCAGCAGTAAAAACCAAGCGTTCCTTAAGCCTCTTTAGCTTTCTCTCTCACGTTCACCCCTCTGTCTTCAAGTCTTCCTCTCATCTCAGGTATTTCATGAGGGCCACACTCTGACTCTAAACTTCAATATCATTTCCCTCCTCTGTCATAATATTTAGCTCTTTCATACCATTATTAATAAAGGCACAGATGGACAGAAGGATGACATAGAGACATTGTAAACAATTGAAAAGACAGATGAGAAAAAGTAAATATAAAGAGAGTGAGGAAAAGATGCAATGCTGATACAGCAGGGGAGGGGGGGGTGAGAACAATACTGATACAGTAGGGGGGTGAGAACAATAATGATACAGTAGGGGGATGAGAACAATAATGATACAGTAGGGGGATGAGAACAATACTGATACAGTGGGGGGTGAGAACAATAATGATACAGTAGGGGGATGAGAACAATAATGATACAGTAGGGGGGTGAGAACAATACTGATACAGTAGGGGGATGAGAACAATAATGATACAGTAGGGGGATGAGAACAATACTGATACAGTGGGGGGTGAGAACAATAATGATACAGTAGGGGGATGAGAACAATAATGATACAGTAGGGGGATGAGAACAATAATGATACAGTAGGGGGATGAGAACAATACTGATACAGTGGGGGGGTGAGAACAATAATGATACAGTAGGGGGATGAGAACAATAATGATACAGTAGGGGGATGAGAACAATACTGATACAGTAGGGGGATGAGAACAATACTGATACAGTGGGGGATGAGAACAATACTGCTACAGTGGGGGGATGAGAACAATACTGATACAGTGGGGGGTGAGAACAATACTGATACAGTGGGGGGGATGAGAACAATACTGATACAGTGGGGGGGTGAGAACAATAATGATACAGTAGGGGGATGAGAACAATAATGATACAGTAGGGGGATGAGAACAATAATGATACAGTAGGGGGATGAGAACAATACTGATACAGTGGGGGGATGAGAACAATACTGATACAGTGGGGGGGATGAGAACAATACTGATACAGTGGGGGATGAGAACAATACTGCTACAGTGGGGGGATGAGAACAATACTGATACAGTGGGGGGTGAGAACAATACTGATACAGTGGGGGGGATGAGAACAATACTGATACAGTGGGGGGATGAGAACAATACTGATACAGTGGGGGATGAGAACAATACTGATACAGTGGGGGATGAGAACAATACTGATACAGTGGGGGATGAGAACAATACTGATACAGTGGGGGATGAGAACAATACTGATACAGTGGGGGGATGAGAACAATACTGATACAGTGGGGGGATGAGAACAATACTGATACAGTGGGGGGATGAGAACAATACTGATACAGTGGGGGGATGAGAACAATACTGATACAGTGGGGGGGATGAGAACAATACTGATACAGTGGGGGATGAGAACAATACTGATACAGTGGGGGGATGAGAACAATACTGATACAGTGGGGGGTGAGAACAATACTGATACAGTGGGGGGGATGAGAACAATACTGATACAGTGGGGGGATGAGAACAATACTGATACAGTGGGGGATGAGAACAATACTGATACAGTGGGGGATGAGAACAATACTGATACAGTGGGGGATGAGAACAATACTGATACAGTGGGGGGATGAGAACAATACTGATACAGTGGGGGGATGAGAACAATACTGATACAGTGGGGGGATGAGAACAATACTGATACAGTGGGGGATGAGAACAATACTGATACAGTGGGGGATGAGAACAATACTGATACAGTGGGGGGATGAGAACAATACTGATACAGCGTGGGGATGAGAACAATACTGATACAGTGGGGGGTGAGAACAATACTGATACAGTGGGGGGGATGAGAACAATACTGATACAGTGGGGGGATGAGAACAATACTGATACAGTGGGGGATGAGAACAATACTGATACAGTGGGGGATGAGAACAATACTGATACAGTGGGGGATGAGAACAATACTGATACAGTGGGGGGATGAGAACAATACTGATACAGTGGGGGGATGAGAACAATACTGATACAGTGGGGGGATGAGAACAATACTGATACAGTGGGGGATGAGAACAATACTGATACAGTGGGGGATGAGAACAATACTGATACAGTGGGGGGATGAGAACAATACTGATACAGCGTGGGGATGAGAACAATACTGATACAGTGGGGGGAGATGAGAACAATACTGATACAGTGGGGGGATGAGAACAATACTGATACAGTGGGGGTATGAGAACAATACTGATACAGTGGGGGATGAGAACAATACTGATACAGTGGGGGGGATGAGAACAATACTGATACAGTGGGGGGATGAGAACAATACTGATACAGTGGTGGGTGATAACAGTACTGGTACAGTTGGGGGGTGAGAACAGTACTGATACAGTGGGGGGTGAGAACAATACTGATACAGTGTGGGGATGAGAACAATACTGATACAGTAGGGGAGGGGGGATGAGAACAATACTGATACAGTGGGGGGATGAGAACAATACTGATACAGTAGGGGGATGAGAACAATACTGATACAGTGGGGGGTGAGAACAATACTGATACAGTCAGAATGAGAACAATACTGATACAGTGGGGGAGATGAGAACAATACTGATACAGTGGGGGTGTGAGAACAATACTGATACAGTGGGGGGATGAGAACAATACTGATACAGTGAGGGGTGAGACTAATACTGATACAGTGGGGGGGGGGTGAGAACAATACTGATACAGTGGGGGGTGAGAACAATACTGATACAGTGGGGGGGGGGGGGGGTGAGACTAATACTTAAACAGTGGGGGGGGGGGTGACCTTGGTTTGTGCAGTGGCGGAGATCTTTGTGGGCTATACTCGGCCTTGTCTGGATGGTAAGTTGGTGGTTGAAGGTATCCCTCTAGTGGTGTGGGGGCTGTGCTTTGGCAAAGTGGGTGCGGTTATATCCTGCTTGTTTGGGCCTGTCTGGGAGTATCATCGGATGGGGCCACAGTGTCTCCTGACCCCTCCTGTCTCAGCCTCCAGTTTTTATGCTGCAGTAGTTTATGTGTCAGGGAGCTAGGGTCATTCTGTTATATCTGGAGTATTTCTGTCTTATCAGTGTCCTGAGAACAATACTGATACAGTGTGGGGGGGGAGAACAATGCTGATACAGTGGGGGTGAGAGAACAATACTGAATCAGTGGGGGGGTGAGAACAATACTAATACAGTGGGGAGAAGAGGAGACAGAGAGAGTGAGAAAAGCAGAGGAGGATGAATCTGAGGGGAAAGTGAAGTGAGGAGGCTTTGGGGGTGCTGAAGTGAGACAGTGTCCAGAGACTCCCTCACTGTGACATGGCCACACTAGCTTACCCTATTGGGCTGGAGCAGAACTGCACCAGTCCTGCCCTAACCGCAGACCTGACACAACTCAAGAACTGCCTTAACCCCAGACATGCTCCAACTCAAGAACTGTCCCAACCCCAGATCTGCCGCAACTCAAGAACTGCCCCAACCTCAGACATGCTGCGACTCAAAAACTGTTCCAACCCCAGACCTGCCCCAACTCCAGACCTGTTCCAACCACAGATCTGCCCCAACCCCAGACCTGACCCAGCTCAAGAATTGTCCAAACCCCAGCCCTGCCTCATCCCCAGACCTGCCCTAACCCAAGAACTGCCCCAACTCAAGAACTGCCCCAACTCAAGAACTGCCCCAAACCCAGAAGTACCCCAATACCAAACATCTTAAACAAGGTGTTTAAATCAGAAGGCAATAACATGAAAAGTTGTTTTACTGGTTGAAATCAAAGCATCAACAGATCTGTTGATGTGACAGTGTCACCAAGTGAATCAGTGCATGTAGGAACACATGTGAAAGGAAACAGAGCAAAATAGAAATAAAGCTAAGAGTGTGTGCTATTTTTCGTGAGATTGTGTGTGTGTTTGGTAATTGGCTGAATAGTGAAGATTGTTTTGGTGCCGTCCTCACTTACATGACAATAAAGACCACTTAAGCAGCATTGTTAAGAAACACTCAGGTGAAAGGCACATAAGGGCTGGGAAATAAAAAGGAACCACAAAAAATATCCTACTTTTTCTTTGCTCTTTTTTTGTCTTAAAGGTTCAACTGACCACTCAAATTGGGTAGTGCATCATTTTCTGTCAAGCTGGTGAAAGGGTGGTGGACAGCTCTAATTCATCATTTGGTGATTTAACAGCTCAGAAATATATTAAAATAAGAAAAAGAAGGCTGAAGTGTCCTGGATCTGCGGTGATAAATAGCCCTCCCTGTACTGATCGGATTAGGGGCGCTAACAGATATATTGCGGTCAAGATTCACGCAGACACGCGCAATTGTTTTCCAATATAAGTTGCATATTACATTCCGACACAGAAGAGTAGGGGAGAGGTCCTTCTATCTCTAAACCATCTCCCCATCTTGTGCTCAAAAGCACACACACAGACACACACACAGAGACACACACACACACAGACACACAAGCACACACACACATGTGTGCGTAAAGTTCTGTGTGGAGTCTCACTTCAGGGATAGTAATACTCTAATTGTACAGACTCATCAGAATGTGCTTAATTGTAATTCATTAGCTAATTTGTTTATGCAAATGTATGCAATTAAGTTGTATAGTTCACTAAACAGATCACTGTCTAAATCAGTGAGGAATGCTGTGAAACTGAAAGCAAATGTTGTTCTGGTAATTAAGTCCATAAGTGTAATTAACAGTTCCTAATTAGGAGACCCTTCATTTCTGAGAAGATCTGATATGTATGAACTTCTCAGCTGGAGACCGACAGACAGAGAGACAGAAAAATAGTTACAAAGAAATAGGGAAAAAATCTAATGTTTTCTATGACATTAGTAGCAGTAGTAGTAGTAGTAGTAGGAGTAGTAGTAGTAGCAGCAGTAGTAGTAGTAGTAGTAGGAGTAGTAGTAGTAGTAGGAGTAGTAGTAGTAGTAGTAGTAGTAGCAGTAGTAGTAGTAGTAGTAGGAGTAGTAGTAGTAGCAGCAGTAGTAGTAGTAGTAGTAGGAGTATTAGTAGTAGCAGCAGTAGTAGTTGGAGTAGCAGTAGTAGTAGTAGTAGTAGTAGTAGTAGTAGTAGTAGTAGTAGTAGTAGCAGTAGTAGTAGTAGTAGTATTAGTATCAGTAGCAGCATTAGTAGTAGTAGTAGTAGTAGTAGCAGTAGTAGTCGTAGTAGTAGTAGTAGCAGCATTAGTAGTAGTAGTAGTAGTAGTAGTAGTAATAGTAGTGGCAGCAGTAGCAGTAGTAGTAGTGGTAGTAGTAGTGGCAGCAGCAGTAGTAGTAGTCATAGTAGTAGTAATAGTAGCAGCAGCAGTAGTAGTAGTAGTAGTAGTAGTAGTAGTAGTAGTAGTAGTAGTAGTAGTAGTAGCACTAGTAGTCATAGTAGTAATAGCAGCAGTAGCAGTTGTAGTAGCAGTAGTAGTAGTAGTAATTGTAGCAGCAGCAGCAGTAGTTGTAGTAGTAATAGTAGTAATAGTAGTAGTAGTAGTAGTAGTAGTAGTACATAGTCATAGTAGTAGCAGTGGTAGTAATACTAGTAGCAGTAGTCATAGTAGTAGTTGCAGTAGTAGCAGTAGTAGTAGTAGTAGTAGTAGTAGTAGTAGTAGTAGTAGTAGTATTAGTAGCAGCAGTAGTAGCAGCAACAGTCATCTCATATGTATATACTGTATTCTATACCATCTACTTCATCTTGCCTATGCCGCACAGCCATCGCTCATCCATATATTTATATGTACATATTCTTATTCATCCCTTTACATTTGTGTGTATAAGGTAGTCATTGTGAATTTGTTAGATTACTTGTTAGAAATTACTGCACTGTTGGAACTAGGAGCACAAGAATTTTGCTACACTCGCATTAACATCTGCTAACCATGTGTAGGTGACCAATAACATTTGATTTGATTTGATTTTAGTAGCAGTAGTAGTAGTAGCAGCAGCAGCAGCAGTAGTAGTTATAGTAGTAGTAGTAGTAGCAGTCGTCGTAGTTGTAGTAATAGTAGTAACAGTAGTATTAGTAGTAGTAGTATCAGCAGCTGCAGTAGTAGTAGTAGTAGTATATTGTACTGTATTATTATTGGTAATCAAACTAATAGTGTGTGTGTGTGTGTGGTGTGTGGTGTGTGTGTGTGTGTGTGTGTGTGTGTGTGTGTGTGTGTGTGTGTGTGTGTGTGTGTGTGTGTGTGTGACTCTGAGAGGCGTTGGCCACATAGGGGTTATTATTATTGGTAATCAAACTAATAGTGTGTGTGTGTGTGTGGTGTGTGGTGTGTGTGTGTGTGTGTGTGTGTGTGTGTGTGTGTGTGTGTGTGTGTGTGTGTGTGTGTGTGTGTGTGTGTGACTCTGAGAGGCGTTGGCCACATAGGGGTTAAATCATTTTCATTATTACTACTGAGATGGGCCTGAGGGGATGCAAGTATGAACGATTAGAAAAAGACAGAGAATGAGAGAGAGGAGGGAGGGAGAAAGAGAGCAAGAGGGCCTTATAAATCATAACAATCATAACCCCGGGACACACGATGACAAAGAGGGGGCAGAAAAGACACATTGCAAGAGGAAAGGAGAACCCAGAGAAAAGAAGGGTGGATAACGGAGAGAACAGACCGTGAGCCATAGTGTTTTAGAAAGAGAAGAGAAAAGACTAGAGGGAGAAAAAAGGCAGAGGGAAGGGTCTTATTGTACTCCAATGGATGCCAATTTGGGCGCAGACCATTCATCTGGTTAATGTTGGTAAATAATCAGTAATAGTATCTGAGTTGTTCAGGAAGATCAAGAGACACCGATGATTTGTGCCAGTGTGTGTGTGTGTGAGAGAGAGAGAGAGAGGTATGCTCATGTATGAGCTATTTCAAGCTTCAACTCAACCTAACATATCTTGATAAAAATACATGTTGGAAAAGCACAGAGAATGGTGTTAGTGTGTTGTGGTTTATAGGATGTGTGATAAAATACTGAACCAGGACAAAAGAATGGACATAGAGTATGACATTTAACAGTGTGTGGAGATTAATGTTTGTGAATATCTTGGGTAATAAGAGCAAGCACATTATTAGAACATTAAACAATATATGAATCTCTCTTCCTCATAATAGGAAATTAAATCAGAACAATAGTATGTAGGCAAAGCCTAAGAATGGTAGAGAACATACTTAATGTAGACTTTTTTTTACCACTCTCTTACAAGACTCCTTATCCCCAGACACCATCCATCCACATTAGTGAAGTGAAGAGGTCAATTTGATTCAAGCCAAGGACTTTAAGAAGAGGGGAATGTAAATGTGGGGAGAGGATGCTATTGAAGAGGAGAGGAGAAAGGAGAAAAGAGTAAGGATTATGAATTGTTTGGGACAGAGATCGACACTGAAGGTATTTAGACACGAGGATTTAATGTGAGAAACAAGTCAACTGTTATGGAAACAATTGGGCGATATGTAATGCTGAGAGAAGAAGTTGAAAACAGAGGTGTGTGTGTGTGCGTGTGTGTATGTATGTGTGTGTGTGTCTGTCTGTCTGAAACGGTTTGAGACGGACCAAAACAAAAAACTGTGGGGATATGAGTGGTCAGACGTGGAGGTAAGGGTTTGATTGTGGCATCTTACTCTAATTTATTTTTTATTTTTATACAAATAGGGCAGTTCTATTAGCAGTAAGTAGGCTGCTGTAATACGTTTCTGTGACCTGCAGGAATCCCTCATTGCTTGAGTACAAGCTAATGACCTTGCTCGCTTAAACGGTTATTAAGATCATCAGTCTCTCTCTCTCTCTCTCTCTCTCTCTCTCTCTCTCTCTCTCTCATTCGTTCATCATGCATGTAGTGTTTGTGTGTATGCCTAGCTGCTGACTCGTCCCTTCCTACTCTCTCTCCCTCACTTAAGACAAAGCTAATGAAAGCAGCCATTTGTGAGAGCAGTGTCTTAATTGCTATTCCCATCATCGCCAGCCAAACGGAGGATGGGAGGGTTGGCGGAGTGGTGATGGGGGGTGGAGGAGGGTAGGAGGAGGGGAGGGTTGGCAGAGTGGTGATGGGGTTGGAGGAGGGTAGGAGGAGGGGAGGGTTGGCGGAGTGGTGATGGAAGGTGGAGGAGGGTATGAGGAGGGGAGGGTTGGCGGAGTGGTGATGGGGGGTGGAGGAGGGTAGGAGGAGGGGAGGGTTGGCGGAGTGGTGATGGGGGGTGGAGGAGGGTAGGAGGAGGGGAGGAGGGTAGAGGAGTGGAGGAGGGGGGTAAGAGAGAAGCTGATAATGACATTAGAAACATCATTAGAAACATACATTAGTGACTACAGTCCTGTTTACTGTCCATTTCCAGCTTTCTCTTCATTCTATACTAAACAAAAATAGAAACGCAACATGCAACAATTTCAACAAATTTACTGAGTTACAGTTCATATAAGGAAATCAGTCATTTTAAATAAATTCATTAGGCCAACATGTATGGATTTCACATGACTGGGCTAGGGTGCAGCCATGGGTGTGCGTGGGAGGGTTTAGGCCCACCCACTGGGGAGCCAGGCCCAGCCAATGGAAAATCTCATGAAACATGGGACCAACACTTTCAACTTTACTTTTGTTCACTATATATCCTTCAATTTCTTTATTCGTCTGTGTTTTTCTCCATCATACTTTTTCTTCTGCGCTATATGAACAATTCATCCAGGCTAGCCATCTATTCTGAATGTTTGACTCACAAAGATAAAAGCTCAGTCTAGGGCTCTCATCTGATGTGTTACACACTTCTCTGTCCCCCTCTGCTGGTGATTTAAGGACAACACAAATATCCCTCGCAATCAGTCATATTTCTCTGATACAGTATTATGTTGAATACATCAATGTTTCATAGAATATTTAACAGTCATTAACTGATTATGTTTTTACCCTGCCATAAAATAGGGAACTTGAAAATGGATGTAAAATATTTGATTGATGTTACATTAAAATTCTCACAGGCCAGAGTGATCCCAAGTGGAAAAAATGTATACTTTAATATAGTACAAATATACTAACGTATACTTAAATGTACAAACGTTTCAAACAATATACTTCAAATACAAGATGCAATTTTCTAGTATATCTTAATGTATACTATAAATATACTATCATTACACTTCAACATACTTATTAAAAGTGTACTTTATATTTGTTGTTTATCAGTCTTTAAGCAAACTGTATATTCTCTATCATTAAACTTAAACACACAAATTAAAACTGTATTTCAATTTAAAACTATTTAATTATAATTTATAAATCATTCAAAATACACTTCTGAAGTATTGATTTTTCTTAATGTGTCACGACTTCCGCCAAAGTTGTTCCCTCTCCTTATTCGGGCAGTGTTCGGTAGTTGACGTCACCCACCTTCTAGCCATCGCTGATCCATTTTTCATTTTCCATTGGTTTTGTCTTGTCTCCAATCACACCTGGTTCCAATCCCATCAATTACATGTTGTGTATTTAACCCTCTGTTTCCCCTCATGTCCTTATCTTTGTATGTGTACGTCTGTACTGGTGTATGTCGGGTTATGTTACGCATTGACTTTTATTATTATGTTTTCCGGTGGGGGTTTTTGTAAAAAAAACTGCTCCATTGGAAACACAGTTATTTCTCTCCTGCGTCTGACTTCTCTGCCGCCAGTTAAACACCCTTACATAATGAAACTCTGCTTGTGAGTGACCAAGTACACAATGCAAGCATTCATACCCCTTGTATTTCTTCACATTTTATTGTGTTACAAAGTGGGTTTAACATTTATTTAAATGTCATTTGTTGTCATCAATGAACTCAAAACACTCTGTAATGTCAAAGTAATAAAAAAAAGTATGATTAAGGATCCGCCCCTTTCCCGATTTTCTCATAAAATGACATTCCCAAATCTAACTGCCTGTAACTCAGGCCCTGAAGCAAGGATATGGATATTCTTGGTACCATTTGAAAGGAAACACTTTGAAGTTTGTGGAAATGTGAAAGGAATGTAAGAGAATATGACACAATAGATCTGCTAAAATAAAAAAACAACCGTTCTTTTGTATTTTTTTTGTACCATCATCTTTGAAGTGCAAGAGAAAGGCCATAATGTATTATTCCAGCCGGGCAGCAATTTAGAGTTTGGCCACTAGATTCCAGCAGTGTATGTGCAAAGTTTTAGACTGATCCAATTAACCATTGCATTTCTGTTCAAAATGTTGCATCAAGGCTTCCCAAATCTGCCTAATTTGTTTATTAACCTATTTAATCCCATCGGTCACAAACGTGACCGTAAAAACCTTTTTCAGTTATAAGGCTCTACAAATGTTACGGAATGATCTATCAATGTATTTCCAGCAAATATTGAAATAATGAAGGGTCTCAATGAAAGATGTGCAGTGTCACATGTTTAGTGTAAATTGTCACATGACCAGAGCTGTTTACTTCCTGGTTGCACCATGAGAAGAGGATGGCTGCATCAAAGCTCCCAAAACAAATGGTTAGTAAAGTATGTTAACCTCTTCGGGCTAGGGGGCAGTATTTTCACGTCCGGATGAAAAGTGTTTTTCATAACTGTGACCTTAATTGCCTACCATCTGTAAGCTGTTAGTGTCTTAAAGACCATTCCACAGGTAAATGTTTATTAATTGTTTATGGTTCATTGACAAATCATGGGAAACAGTGTTTAAACCCTTTACAATAAAGATCTGTGAAGTTATTTAGATTTTAACGAATTATCTTTGAAAGGCGGTCCGAAAAAAGGGACGTTTATTTTTTTGCTGAGTTTATATACAGGTGAAGTCGGAAGTTTACATACAGATTAGCCAAATACATTTCACCTCAGGTTTTCACAATTCCTGACAGTTAGGATCACCAATTTATTTTAAGAATGTGAAAAGTTCGAATAATAGTAGTAATATATTTTTTTCCCTGCTTTTATTTCTTTCATCACATTCCCAGTGTGTCAGAAATGTACATACACTCAATTAGTATTTGGTATCATTGCCTTAAACAATTTAAACTTGGGTCAAACATTTCAGGTAGCCTTCCACAAGCTTCCCACAATAAGTTGGGTGAATTTTGGCCCATCCTTCCTGACAGAGCTGGTGTAACTGAATCGGGTTTGTAGACCTCGTTGCTCACAGACATTTTTTTGTTATAACAACAATTTTTCTATAGGATTTAGGACAGGGATTTGTGATGGCCACTCTAATACCTTGACTTGGTTGTCCTTAAGCCATTTTGCCACAACTTTGGAAGTATGCTTGGGGTCGTTGTCCAGTTGGAAGACCCATTTCCTGTCTGATGCCTTGACATGTTGCTTCAATATATCCACATAATTTCCCTTCCTCATGATTCCATCTATTTTGGAAAGTGCACCAATCGCTCCTGCAGCAAAGCACCTCCACAACATGATGCTGCCACCCCCATGCTTCATGGTTGGGAAGGTGTTCTTCAGCTTGCAAGCCTCCCCTTTTCCTCCAATCATGATGATGGTCATTATGGCCAAACAATTCTATTTTTGTTTCGTCAGACAAGAGGATAGTTCTCCAAGAAGTACAATCTTTGTCCCCATGTGCAGTTGCAAACCGTAGTCTGGCTTTTGTATGGTGGTTTTGGAGCAGTAGCATCTTCCTTGCTGAGCGGCCTTTCAGGTTATGTTGATATAGGACTTGTTTTTACTGTGGATATAGATATTGTTGTACCTGTTTCCTCCAGCATTTTCACAAGGGCATTTGCTGTTGTTCTGGGATTGATTTGCACTTTTCGCACAAAAGTATGTTTATCTCTAGGAGACAGAACGCATCTCCTTCCTGAGCGGTATGACGGCTACGTGATCCCATGGTGTTTATACTTGCGTACTATTGTTTGTATAGATGAACGTGGTACCTTCAGGTATTTGGAAATTGCTCCCAAGGATGAACCAGATTTGTGGAGTTCTTGACTGATTTTTTCAAGCAGAAAGGCACTGAGTTTGAAGATAGGCCTTGAAATACATCCACATGTACACCTCCAATTGACTCAAATTATGTCAATTAGCCTATCAGAAGCTTCTAAAGCCATGACATCATTTTCTGGAATTTTCCAAGCTGTTTCCAAACTGAGTGTATGCAAATTTCTGACCCACTGGAATTGTGATAGAGTGAATGATAAGTAAAATAATCTGTCTGTAAACAATTGTTGGAAAAATTACTTGTGGCATGCACAAAGTAGATGTCCTAACCGACTTGCCAAAACTATAGTTTGTTAACAAGAAATTTGTGGAGTGGTTGAAAAACAAGTTTTAATAACGCCAACCTAAGTGTATGTTAAGACACTAACAGCTTACAGACGGTAGGCAATTAAGGTCACAGTTATGAAAACTTAGGACACTAAAGAGGCCTTTCTATTGACTCTGAAAAACACTGAAAGAAAAATGCCCAGGGTCACCGCTCATCTGCGTGAACGTGCCTTAGGCATGCTGCAAGGAGGTATGAGGACTGCAGATGTGGCCAGGGCAATACATTGCAATATCCGTACTGTGAGACGCCCAAGACAGCGCTACAGGGAGACAGGACGGACAGCTGATTGTCCTTGTAGTGGCAGACCACGTGTAGCAACACCTGCACAGGATCGGTACATTCAAACATCACACCCGCGGGACAGGTATAGGATGGTAATAACAACTGCCCGAGTTACACCAGGAACGCACAATCCCTCCATCTGTGCTCAGGCTGTCCGCAATAGGCTGAGAGAGGCTGGACTGAGGGCTTGTAGGCCTGTTGTAAGGCAGGTCCTCACCAGACATCACCGGCAACAACATCGCTTATGGGCACAAATCCACCGTCCCTGGACCAGACAGGACTGGCAAAAAGTGATCTTCACTGAGGAGTCGCGGTTTTGTCTCACCTGGGGTGATGATCAGATTCAGGTTTATCGTCGAAGGAATTACACCGAGGACTGTACTCTGGAGTAGGATCGATTTGGAGGTGGAGGGTCCGTCATGGTCTGGGTCGGTGTGTCACAGCATCATCGGACTGAGCTTGTCATTGCAGGCAATCTCAACGCTGATGGAGGGCATTGTATGCGTGCTTGTGGGTAGAATAGCAGTGGTCTAGAACTTTATCGCCCCTAATGGCGTAAGAGATGTGTTGATGGAAGTTGGTCATCACGTGTCTTAATGATGCTGAACTAAAATGGTTTGCAACCGGAAAGGCAGCCTCTGAGTGTAGATTTTCCTGCTTGTTTATAGCCTTGTACAGTTGGTTAAGTGCAAGCTTCATATTTTTATTGTCTTGAGGTGGAATGTACAGTGCATTCGAAAGTATTCAGACTCCTTGACCTTTTCCGCATTTTGTTACATTACAGCCTTATTCTAAAATGTATTAAATCGTTTTCCCCCCTCATCAATCTAAACACAATACCCCATAACAACAAAGAAAAAACTGTTTTCTTTATGTTTGCAAATGTATAAAAATACTGAAATATCACATTTACATAAGTATTCAGACCCTTTACTCAGTACTTTGTTGAAGCACCTTTGGCTGAGATTACAGCCTTGAGTCTTCTTGGGTATGATGCTACAAGCTTGGCACACCTGTATTTGGAGAGTTTCTCCCATTCTTCTCTGCAGATCCTCTCAAGCTCTGTCAGGTTGGATAGGGAGCGTTGCTGCACACCTACAATGAGTGGTTTGGAAGGAATCAGTGGCTAAACTGCAAGCTTTTCAAACCAATCACTAGTCTGCTATTCAGTGGAATTAGTTTGGTCCAAGTCTGGGTTTAAGGATCTCTTTTCCAAGCTTAAATTGATAAACATTCAACATTGGCATGCTGTCAATCCAGCATGACTTCTGCAGTGTTCAAAACAAATCTCACAAACGAGCTTCGACTGGGAAAATAGGTTTTGAACGGTTATCCAACTCGGAATTCAAAGTTAGAAACTCTGGCCTCTTTCTAGAGCTCCGACCTGAAGATCACTGATGTCATGATTCGACCTTGTTTTTTCCCCAGGGTTCCCTGTTTTTTGTTATCTTTAAAGCACCAAAATCCAGAGAATGCTAGACTTTGATGACAAAGTTTAAAGTTTAATGTTCAAGGGAGCACAGCACAACAAGGTGAGTCCAAAATTATATTGTATGCTGCTGCATAAATTATGTAATATGCCAGGGAGAAATGTATAATGTAGCTAAGAAAGTAATACTAAGTGTATGTTGTGTAGTAAGCTATTAGCTGTTGGTGGTTCACATGTAGCCCATAGTGTCACAACTGCTCCTGCCACACCCCTTAGTGGACATCCGGTGTCTCCTTGACCTGCAACCATTTGGATGGGGACAGGTGTGCTGGAGTCAGAGCAGATCCCCACCAGCTGCAACCCGTTCCATAATCAAGACCTCTACAAATACTCAGTCCTTCCACTTCCCCTCTGCCAGATTGTAATCTCCGTTCAGTCAGTCATGCTTCTAGCTATTTGTTATTTAAGATCCTGTATCCTGCTGTGCTAGCAAAACAATCCTGTAGCGTAGCATCCACATCATCTGACCATTTCCGTATTGAGCGAGTGACTGGTCCCTCCTGCTTTAGTTTTTACTTGTAAGCAGGAATCAGGAGAACAGAATTATGGTCAGATTTGCAAAATGGATGGTGTGGGAGAACTTTGTATGCATCTCTGTGTGTGGAGTAAAGGAGGTCTAGAGTTTTTTTCCCCTTTGATTGCACATGTGGCATGCTGACAAAAAATTGGTAAAACTGATTTAAGTTTGCTTGCATTTAAGTCCCTGGCCACTAGGAGCATCGCTTCTGGATGAGCATTTTCTTGTTTGCTTATGGCCTTATATAGTTGGTTGAGTGCGGTCTTAGTGCCATCATCGGTCTATGGTGGTAAATAGACAGCTATGAATAATATAGACTCTCTTGGTAGATAGTGTGGTCTACAGCTTATCATAAGGCACTCTACCTCAGGCGAGCAATACCTCAAGACTTCTTTAATATTAGACATCACGCACCAGCTGTTATTGACATTATTCCTAAAAATATGCCACATTTCCTTTACCTGATAACAAACTAGCAAACCCCTTCTCACACTCCTTAAGTACCTGTGTAATATCAGAGTTTAGTCCACCCCGCTCTTTCCTGACTTCCATTGGAATGTCCTTGTCGTTTTGGTCCAGACTTGTTTATTTGGCTCCAAAACGGTTGATGATTTCTTGTCTGTATCTCCTCAAGTTGTAATAACTAACCATATCTACATGTACATACTACCTCAATCAGCCTGACTAACAGGTGCCTGTATGTAGCCACGTTACTTTTATAGCCTCGCTACTGTATATAGCCTCGCTACTGTTATTTTTCACTGTCTTTTTACTGGTGTTTTTATTTCTTTACTTACCTATTGTTCACCTGATACCTTTTTTGCACTATTGTTTAGAGCATGTAAGTAAGCATTTCACTGTAAGGTCTACACCTGTTGTATTCGGCGCACGTGACAAATAAACTTTTATTTTATTTTATTTGATAATTGCCCTCTCTGATATCTCAGTTTGTATAGTCGCAGTCTTTTATCAACACATGCCATTATTTCTTAAATTCCTTCCTAAAATGTTCTCTTGTATTCCTATCTTTACGCTGTAAAAATAAGTACTCAGCCTTGCGCAGTACTGACCATAGGTCTCTTAACTCATCATTTCAATAAGGCTGTTCGGCTTGTAAACTTTCTTGGACTAGGGGTGTATTCTTTATTCACATAATTTTTTCCCATTTCAGAATATAAAATATCACAATATAATTCATACCACACATCTAAATCAAATGTTCTTTCTTGGCATCTTTGCTGAGTTTCGATGAGTTCCACCAGAGCTCAACATGCCATTTCAGAACACAGAAAGTAATTTAGAATATTTATTTTCTTCAATTTAGGCCTATACGGGGTATGTATATTTTGCCTGAGTGATGCACAGTAATACCTGGTTGAGAAAGTTTGTGGCCAACAGAAAAGATCATAAAATAAAAGCGAATGATCAGGAAGTCGAATTAAGTCAAAACCTCCGCATTCTTCAATCATCTGTGTAGGAGGGGGTAACACCTTACATTCCAAACAAGTTTCTAGACCGTCGTAGAGGGTAACTATATAGTCCACCACAGCTTTTCATTTGCCAGATATGGATGTAAAGTTATCGCTTAAGGGGCATTTCCTTCCATTAATGATACACATTTTAATTTAAGTCCTGAAGGAATCCTAACAGGGTTTCCCCATGATGATTATCAGTCATCCAAAGCAACACGCGATGGAATATCATCAATATCATTTGTATAGTGATCTAACCTCCCATTTCAACTGCTCAGATCCCCACATACACTACCGTTCAAAGGTTTGGGGTCACTTAGATATGTCCTTGTTTTTGAAAGAAAAGCTTCTTTTTTTGTCCATTAAAAAAACATAAATTGATCAGAAATACAGTGTTAATGTTGTAAATGACTATTGTAGCTGGAAAGGGCTGATTTCTAATGGAATATCTACATAGGCGTACTGAGGCCCATTATCAGCAACCATCGCTCCTGTGTTCCAATGGCACGTTGTGTTAGCTAATCCAAGTTTGTCATTTTAAAAGGCTAATTGATCATTAGAAAACCCTTTTGCAATTATGTTAGCACAGCTGAAAACTGTTCTGATTAAAGAAGCAATAAAACTGGCCTTCATTAGACTAGATGAGTATCTGGAGCATCAGCATTTTTGGGTTCGATTACAGGCTCAAAATGAAGCCACTATTTAATGAAGCCACACTGTCCCTCTGGTTGATCTTGTTTCATTTCCTGATCTCCTTCACAACCCTGTGACCTTTACCACTCTCCCTCATCCTCTCAACTGCAATCACCTCTGTTTATGTACCGATATCAATTGGTTCACTTTGGAGAATAACTTCACTAGGGTAGGGGGCACTATTTTCACTTCCGGATGAAAAGCGTGCCCAAAGTAAACTAACTGCTACTCAAGCCCAGAAGCTAGGATATGCGTATGATTAGATTTGGATAGAAAACACTCTACAGTTTCCAAAACTGTTAAAATAATGTCTGTGAGTATTATAGAACTGATATGGCAGACAAAAACCTGAGAAAAATCCATCCAGGAAGTGGGATTTCTGTTGTTGTTGTAGTTTTCTATTGAATGCCATTACAGTATCCTTTGACTTAGGACTCTAATTGCACTTCCCCTGGCTTCCACTAGTTGTCAACAGTCTTTAGAAATGGTTTCAGGCTTGTATTCTGAAAAATGAGGGAGTAAGACCTCTCTGAATGAGTGGGCCCTACAGTGTCCCAGAGCTTTTCATGCGCGAGACTGAGAGCGCGCCTTTTTTGTTTACCTTTTATATTGACGACGTTATTGTCCAGTTGAAATATGATTGATTATTTAGGCTAAAAACAACATGAGGACTGATTATAAACATTATTTGACATGTTTCTACGAACTTTACGGATACTATTTGGATTTTTTGTCTGCGTGTTGTGACTGCGTTTGACCCTGTGGATTCCAAAACAAAACACGCAAACAAGGTTTTTGGATATAAACAGGGACTTTATCGAACAAAACAAACATTTATTGAGTAAATGGGAGTCTCGTGAGTGCAACCATATGAAGATCATAAAAGGTAAGTGATACATTTTATCACTGTTCTCAGATAATCGCATGGTATGCTTTTGCCGTAAAGCCTTTTTGAAATCTGACACCGTGGTTGGATTAACAACAAGATAATTTTTAAACCCATGTATAACACTTGTATGTTTCATGAATTTTTATAATGAGTATTTCTGGTTTTGAATTTGTCGCTCTGCAATTTCACTGGATTTTGGCCAGGTGGGACGCTACCGTCCCACATCCCCTAGTGAGGTTAAGTCCTCGTTTTCATCAGCCGGCAGTCCAGCCACTATGATAGACACATCTGGGTCGAACTTTGTTGTTTTGGCAGTGCCTATTCTCCCAGATTCTAGGAATTCTACATGGGACTCCAGACATCCAACTTCGAGAGCTATGTGGTCTTATATCTGCTTGTTATTATTCTCCAGTTCAAATAAAATAAAATTAAATTTTATTTGTCACATACACATGGTTAGCAGATGTTAATGCGAGTGTAGCGAAATGCTTGTGCTTCTAGTTCCGACAATGCAGTAATAACCAACAAGTAATCTAACTACCAATTCCAAAACTACTGTCTTATACACAGTGTAAGGGGATAAAGAATATGTACATAAGGATATATGAATGAGTGATGGTACAGAGCAGCATAGGCAAGATACAGTAGATGGTATCGAGTACAGTATATACATATGAGATGAGTATGTAAACAAAGTGGCATAGTTAAAGTGGCTAGTGATACATGTATTACATAAGGATGCAGTCGATGATATAGAGTACAGTATATACGTATGCATATGAGATGAATAATGTAGGGTAAGTAACATTATATAAGGTAGCATTGTTTAAAGTGGCTAGTGATATATTTACATCATTTCCCATCAATTACCATTATTAAAGTGGCTGGAGTTGAGTCAGTGTCAGTGTCAGTGTGTTGGCAGCAGCCACTCAATGTTAGTGGTGGCTGTTTAACAGTCTGATGGCCTTGAGATAGAAGCTGTTTTTCAGTCTCTCGGTCCCAGCTTTGATGCACCTGTACTGACCTCGCCTTCTGGATGATAGCGGGGTGAACAGGCAGTGGCTCGGGTGGTTGATGTCCTTGATGATCTTTATGGCCTTCCTGTAACATCGGGTGGTGTAGGTGTCCTGGAGGGCAGGTAGTTTGCCCCCGGTGATGCGTTGTGCAGACCTCACTACCCTCTGGAGAGCCTTACGGTTGTGGGCGGAGCAGTTGCCGTACCAGGCGGTGATACAGCCCGCCAGGATGCTCTCGATTGTGCATCTGTAGAAGTTTGTGAGTGCTTTTGGTGACAAGCCGAATTTCTTCAGCCTCCTGAGGTTGAAGAGGCGCTGCTGCGCCTTCTTCACGATGCTGTCTGTGTGAGTGGACCAATTCAGTTTGTCTGTGATGTGTATGCCGAGGAACTTAAAACTTGCTACCCTCTCCACTACTGTTCCATCGATGTGGATAGGGGGGTGTTCCCTCTGCTGTTTCCTGAAGTCCACAATCATCTCCTTAGTTTTGTTGAGTGTGAGTGTGAGTTGAGTGTGAGGTTATTTTCCTGACACCACACTCCGAGGGCCCTCACCTCCTCCCTGTAGGCCGTCTCATCGTTGTTGGTAATCAAGCCTACCACTGTTGTGTCGTCCGCAAACTTGATGATTGAGTTGGAGGCGTGCGTGGCCACGCAGTCGTGGGTGAACAGGGAGTACAGGAGAGGGCTCAGAACGCACCCTTGTGGGGCCCCAGTGTTGAGGATCAGCGGGGTGGAGATGTTGTTGCCTACCCTCACCACCTGGGGGCGGCAAGTCAGGAAGACCAGTACCCAGTTGCACAGGGCGGGGTCGAGACCCAGGGTCTCGAGCTTGATGACGAGCTTGGAGGGTACTATGGTGTTGAATGCCGAGCTGTAGTCGATGAACAGCATTCTCACATAGGTATTCCTCTTGTCCAGATGGGTTAGGGCAGTGTGCAGTGTGGTTGAGATTGCATCGTCTGTGGACCTATTTGGGCGGTAAGCAAATTGGAGTGGGTCTAGGGTGTCAGGTAGGGTGGAGGTGATATGGTCCTTGACTAGTCTCTCAAAGCACTTCATGATGACAGAAGTGAGTGCTACGGGGCGGTAGTCGTTTAGCTCAGTTACCTTAGCTTTCTTGGGAACAGGAACAATGGTGGCCCTCTTGAAGCATGTGGGAACAGCAGACTGGTATAGGGATTGATTGAATATGTCCGTAAACACACCGGCCAGCTGGTCTGCGCATGCTCTGAGGGTGCGGCTGGGGATGCCGTCTGGGCCTGCAGCCTTGCGAGGGTTAACACGTTTAAATGTCTTACTCACCTCGGCTGCAGTGAAGGAGAGTCCGCATGTTTTCGTTGCAGGCCGTGTCAGTGGCACTGTATTGTCCTCAAAGCGGGCAAAAAAGTTATTTAGTCTGCCTGGGAGCAAGACATCCTGGTCCGTGACTGGGCTGGATTTCTTCTTGTAGTCCGTGATTGACTGTAGACCCTGCCACATGCCTCTTGTGTCTGAGCCATTGAATTGAGATTCTACTTTGTCTCTGTACTGACGCTTAGCTTGTTTGATAGCCTTGCGGAGGGAATAGCTGCACTGTTTGTATTCGGTCATGTTACCAGTCACCTTACCCTGATTAAAAGCAGTAGTTTGCGCTTTCAGTTTCACGCGAATGCTGCCATCAATCCACGGTTTCTGGTTAGGGAATGTTTTAATCGTTGCTATGGGAACAACATCTTCAACGCACGTTCTAATGAACTCGCACACCGAATCAGCGTATTCGTCAATATTGTTATCTGACGCAATACGAAACATATCCCAGTCCATGTGATGGAAGCAGTCTTGGAGTGTGGAGTCAGCTTGGTCGGACCAGCGTTGGACAGACCTCAGTGTGGGAGCCTCTTGTTTTAGTTTCTGTCTGTAGGCAGGGATCAACAAAATGGAGTCGTGGTCAGCTTTTCCGAAAGGAGGGCGGGACAGGGCCTTATATGCGTCGCGGAAGTTAGAGTAACAATGATCCAAGGTTTTCCCACCCCTGGTTGCGCAATCGATATGCTGATAAAATTTAGGGAGTCTTGTTTTCAGATTAGCCTTGTTAAAATCCCCAGCTACAATGAATGCAGCCTCAGGATAAATGGATTCCAGTTTGCAATTAGTCAAATAAAGTTAGTTCAGAGCCATCGATGTGTCTGCATGGGGGGGATATATACGGCTGTGATTATAATCGAAGAGAATTCTCTTGGTAGATAATGCGGTCTACATTTGATTGTGAGGAATTCTAAATCAGGGGAACAGAAGGATTTGAGTTCCTGTATGTTTCTTTCATCACACCATGTCTCGTTAGCCATAAGGCATACGCCCCCGCCCCTCTTCTTACCAGAAAGATGTTTGTTTCTGTCGGCGCGATGCGTGGAGAAACCCACTGGCTGCACCGCCTCCGATAGCGTCTCTCCAGTGAGCCATGTTTCCGTGAAGCAAAGAACGTTACAGTCTCTGATGTCCCTCTGGAATGCTACCCTTGCTCGGATTTCATCAACCTGAGTCGTTTTTTTGGGTCGCTGCATGGGATGCATTCCGTTGTCCTGTTTGAGAGGCAGAACACAGGATCCGCGTCGCGAAAAACATATTCTTGGTCGTACTGATGGTGAGTTGACGCTGATCTTATATTCAGTAGTTCTTCTCGACTGTATGTAATGAAACCTAGGATGACCTGGGGTACTAATGTAAGAAATAACACGTAAAAAAACAAAAAACGGCATAGTTTGAGTCAGCAAAGCTGCATGATTATCCTGAATGGCTTTCTCCAAAGCTGTATGATGGTCCTGAATGGCTTTCTCCAAAGATGCACGTAAGCTGTCAACTTTACCATTCATTCCTTTTTCAATACTCAGCTTTTTTGAAGCTCTTTATCGTCGTCATGAGATTAGCCATGCTACTGGCACTTTGATAAATTCGTCGCAATGCTTTTCTCACCACTGCGTAGATTTCTGCCGGAGTCCATATGTTTTAGCAGTTAAGTATTTCTGTTATTGCTGTTCAAGGTAGATAGCCAGATATATGTATAGCTTGGCTAGCCAGATTACTTGCCAAACATTCCCTAAGTCTGTCAAATGACTGTCTGTAATCCTCATGGGATTCAGACTTCAGCTGCCTCCATTTACAGGCCAATCTCTATGTTGAAACTTTGAAAACGTTTAAATTAAAAAAGTTTTGAAAGACTTGGTCCCATAAAGAAGCAGCAATGTTTTTCACTGTGTACAACGGAAGTGAAAATAATGTATTATTTAGTGTCTTGTGTAGAGACACTAAACTCGGACAAAACAGAGATGCTTGTCTAGGTCCCAAGAAACAAAGAGATTTGAATCTGACAATTAATCTTGATGGTTGTACAGTCGTCTCAAATAAAACTGTGAAGGACCTCGGCATTACTCTGGACCCTGATCTCTCTTTTGATGAACATATCAAGACTGTTTCAAGAACAGCTTTTTCCCGTCTACATAACATTGCAAAAATCAGAAACTTTCTGTCCCAAAATGATGCAGAAAGATTAATCCATGCTTTTGTTACTTCTAGGTTAGACTACTGCAATGCTCTACTCTCCGGCTACCGGGATAAAGCACTAAATAAACTTCAGTTAGTGCTAAATACGGCTGCTAGAATCCTGACTAGAACCAAAAAATTGGATCATATTACTCCAGTGCTAGCCTCCCTACAATGGCTTCCTGTTAAGACAAGGGCTGATTTCAAGGTTTTACTGCTAACCTACAAAAGCATTACATTACATCTTTCTGATTTGGTCCTGCCGTACATACCTACACGTATGCTAAGGTCACAAGAAGCAGGCCTCCTCATTGTCCCTATAATTTCTGAGCAAACAGCTGAAGGCAGGGCTTTCTCCTATAGAGCTCAATTTATATGGAATGGTCTGCCTACCCATGCGAGAGACGCAGACTCGGTCTCAACCTTTAAGTCTTTACTGAAGACATATGATTGAGTGAAGTCTGGCCCAGGAGTGTGAAGGTGAACGGAAAGGCTCTGGAGCAACGAACCGCCCTTGCTGTCTTTGCCTGGCCGGTTCCCCTCTCTCCACTGGGATTCTCTGCCTCTAACCCTATTACAGCTGCTGAGTCACTGGCTTACTGGTGCTCTTCCATGCCATCCCTAGGAGGGGTGCGTTACTTGAGTGGGTTGAGTCACTGACGTGGTCTTCCTGTCTGGGTTGGAGCCATCCCCTTGGGTTGTGCCGTGGCGGAGAACATTGTGGGCTACACTCGGCCTTGTCTCAGGATGGTAAGTTGTGGTTGAAGATATCCCTCTAGTGGTGTGGGGGCTGTGCTTTGGCAAAGTGGGTGGGGTTAAATGCTTCCTGTTTGGCCCTGTCCGGGGGCATCATCGGATGGGGCCACAGTGTCTCCTGACCCCTCCTGTCTCAGCCTCCAGTATTTATGCAGCAGTAGTTTATGTGTCAGGGGCTAGGGTTAGTTTGTTATATCTGCAGTACTTCTCCTGTCTTATCCGGTGTCCTGTGTGAATTTAAGTATGCTCTCTCTAATTCTCTCTTTCTTTCTTTCTTTCTTTCTTTCTTTCTTTCTTTCTTTCTTTCTTTCTTTCTTTCTTTCTTTCTTTCTTTCTTTCTTTCTTTCTTTCTTTCTTTCTTTCTTTCTTTCTTTCTTTCTTTCTTTCTTTCTTTCTCTCTCTCTCTCTCTCTCTCTCGGAGGACCTGAGCCCTAGGACCATGCCCCAGCTGGCATGATGACTCCTTGCTGTCCCCAGTCCACCTGGCCGTGCTGCTGCTCCAGTTTCAACTGTTCTGCCTGCGGCTATGAACCCTGACCTGTTCACCGGATGTGCTACCTGTCCCAGACCTGCAGTTTGAGAGTTGACCATTCATTAAGCTGGGGATGCTACAGTAAGAGCTTGACCCTCATCAATCCTGCCGTCCTGCTGCATCTCTGAATGGTGTCCATGAGGACGTGACTTCATGGTGCCACACTGATACCTTGTCTGGTGTTGCTGACTTTGGACCTTTTATCAGACAGTCCTGCGTCTCCCCTTGGGTCAACAACACTAGAACTTCAACGGTCAATCTGGCATCTCCACAGGCAGCGGTTAACTGGATTTTGTGTGATGGGAATAACTATAGACAATCGTATGCATTGAATTGTAACATGTGTAAAATATACTTTATGTATTTCACTGAAAATCCCTCATATTTATTTTCATGTATCATTTTAAAGTTAAGAGTGAATTATTTTATTGTATTTATTTTCTAAATTGTGTTAATGCTGTGATGTCTGTTTATAGGAATATATATTAAACTTGTTAAGGATAGGGGGCAGTATTTCCCCTTTGGATGAATTGCGTGCCCATAGTGAACTGCATCAAAATCTGTCCTAAATTGCTAATATATGCATAGTATAATTAATATTGGATAGAAAACACTCTGAAGTTTCTAAAACCGTTTGAATTATGTCTGTGAGTATAACAGAACTCACAGGGCAGGCAATCTTGCAAACTAGTTTTGAAATCCTGAAAGTTGGGGCAACTTTGACGTCATCGCCCCCTCCCTTCCCAACAAGTTATGGATCTGGAAACACTTCCTATGTCTTCCACTAGATGTCCTCATTCAGTAGAAAGTGTAATGGAGCATTTGCTGTGAACTTTGACCTAATGGGAAGGAAATTGCTAGAGTGTTGCAAAATAATCATGTGCTTGAAGGCGCGTATGCGTTGGAGTGCTTCGTCTGTTCCAATCAGCCCCAGATGAACTAGGATGTCCCGGTTGGAATGTCATTCGATGTGTATGATTATAACATCCTGAAGATTGATTCTGCACTTAGTTTGACCAGTTAGGTCGACCTGTAATATGTAATTTGGAAGTTTTGATGCAAAATTATCCTGGACCAGAAGTAATTTTTTGGGCATTTGAGCTGAAAGTGGTAGCAGATGCTGCTACAAGGACACTAGAATTGAACATTATGAAACAAAACGATTTATTGTTGAACTAGGACTCCTTGCAGTACATTTTGATCGAAGACCATCAAAGGTAAGGGAATATTTATGTTGTCATTTTGTATTTCTGTTGACTCCAACATAGCGGAGAAATATTGTTACGTCTGAGCGCTGTCTCAGATTATTGCATTGTTAGGCTTTTTCTGTAACGTAAAACAAAAATGTGGTTGCATTAAGAACCAGTGTATCTTTTTAATCATATGTAGAACATGTATCTTTAGTCAAAGTTTATGATGAGTATTTCTGTTATCTGGCGTAGCTTTCAATAATTCCTCCGGACATTTTGGAGAATTTTCTGAACATGGCGTCAATGTAAACCGAGATTTATGGATATAAAATGCATTATCGAACAAAACATAAATGTACTGTGTAACATGTCATATGACTGTCATCTGATGAAGATTTTCAAGAGGTTAGTGAATGATAAAAAAAAAAAAATCCTTCTTTTGTCATTTTATATTTTGTGGTACAAAATGTTCTCTTTGTTTTGGTGGTGGTCTAACATAAATATATGCTGTGTTTTCGCCGTAAAACATTTTAAAAATCTGACACGCTGGGTAGATGAACAAGGTGTTTATCTTTAATTTGAGGTATTGGACTTGTTAATGTGTGGAGGTTAAATATTTCTAAGAATATTTTTGCATTCCCTGCGCCACCGTTTCAGCTGAACGGGAGGGGGGGGGGGGTGTAGTTCCTGTAGGGGAACCCATAGGCTTAACAAGTAAAAGGAGAATGGGAATCATGTTCGAGTTCAACTTTGCAAGGCTAGCCCAGATACCATTAGCTTTTTTTTGCGGGAGAGGGTCTCTTTCAGCTGCAGACAGCATGAGTTTTCTGATGATTTTCTTACAGGTATTTTGTCTTTTATCAGGTAAATATACTTGTATGGGAGTCCAGGCGGAGCAGTAACTTTTGCCTTCTATTTGTAGCCATTCCATGCAGGTATGTTGTGAAATGTGACGATTTTGTATTTCATGTTTAATGTGCCTAGTTAGCTGTCGTTAAAGGCCGTTGTTGCTTCATTAGTATGCCTCAGGTATAATGGTACAATAGTACACTCTAAGAAATATTGAGCACTTATTAGTGTATTGGTGTACAACATTTATAAAACAAAATGTGAGTCTTTTGATAATGTGAACATGTACATTTTGTACAATGTATATTTTTGTTGATGCTTTTACTCCTGAGTTTGCTCAGAGCGTGTTGAGGAGAGGCAAATTATACTTGTATGGGAGTCCAGACTGTAGCATTAACTTTTGCCTTGTATTTGTATCCATTCCATGCAGTCATTAAAAGAGAGACAACCGGCAGAATTGTGTCCACAGACTTGTCTTCCATCTACACCTTACCAGAACACCACGTAGAAAGGTACCGGTACAGAGCTGGTTACATTGGGGCCGTGACCTGGATCAACGTGGATCATTGTGAATTGACGTTGATCAACACCAGCTTGGTCGCCGGGAGTTGCTATGACATAAATAGGTTGGAAGAGAAATCTCTTACACAGGCAAGGATGGTTGGGTATATCTCTTAGATTAACTGATTCATTTGAAATTGTTGATTGTTGATTTATTTGTGTATATTGATAGTGAATATGACTTATATTGTTGGAAAAGGAGACCATGTTTTCAGTGATGAGCTTGAACTGGGTCTTGGGAGAGGGAGGTTTTTCAGGGAGTTGTGTCAGACCTCAGCTAGAACTATAGATGTTGTAGATTTACCACATTTTTGCTCTACTCGGGTTCCTAATAGCTCCTATAATTATGCCTAGTGACACCCCCTCAGATAGTTAAGAGGTGGCCAATCCTGACTTGGGAAATCTTATCACACAACTCGCTTATCAGATAGGACAGTCTATATCAGCTCAGATTAGGAAGGAAGGTGAGAGGAAGGAGGATAGAGGGGCACATGCTCAGATCACCAGTGCAGGCCAGACATTCACTGACACACCCTCCCTTCATTCATCTGGTATGAGCCCCCATGTTTCAGAGGGGATTGGTCTGACAAGTACTCAGTACATGAATGGGAGGAGTTCATGGATGCTTACCTGAGAAAAAGGGGCATGCCGGTCACAGAACAGTCACAGGAGATCATGTTCAAGCTTATGGGGAGAGCTAGAGACATCGTAGAGATAACGTTCCACAGCAATACATCTCTGAAACCAACTAACTCTCTTCCTTACTTTCAGCATTTTAATTACGACTCCATTCCCAATACATTATTCAAACATGTAATTTAGTGAACAGACATCGTCTTGCATCAAAATTCGCTTCGTTCTTATTTTAAGTTGAATGAATTACTCTTTCAATTTTAACCAAACAAGCTATTTAAAACATTCAGTTTATATCTTATACAAACACTAGCGACTATAACTTTCTAGGCAAAACATATAAATAGTTGTAATTACAATCATGAATGCTATTTGGATAACCAGGACTCTCCGCAAAATAAACCTATTTTACAATTGTCTGTATTCGTAAAAACAAGACACGTAACTATCGGCAATTCTCCGAAAAATAGCCCTAGTTTAAAGGTACAGGCCTTATTCCAGCTATGATTCTCCCATGCCAAATGAATAGATTAGCAGTCAAACAATAACATCGACATTTATAAACTAGGAAACAGATCTTGTGCCTTTTAATAAAAGTAGATTGTTTACTCATGCAACGTATTTCTAATACTTTACTACATCACATTAATCACGCACTGATAATTCATTTGGGGGAAAACCTTAGTCTTTGTACAGAATTATAAATTACGTCTAGATTCCCTCTTACTTTTACAGCCGCTCAATCCTTTTTCTGTCTAATCCTCTATGTGCTTTTTACCTTCTATGTATGTGTTCCCACTTTCCACCACTCTCACAATCTATGTGTATATTTTTCTATGATCGATGTATGTGCTGTTTACCGTTACCTAGTTACAATCTATGTGTATGGATTTATACGTTTTCTCTTCCCTGGAAACTTTCTCTGAAGCGTTGACTATCGATCGGATATTAGGTCTTACCTTACAACTATAAGCCATCACCCAGGGGTCGTAAATCGTAAATCCCTAGTGAACTATTATTTCAGGTTGTTTCGGAGGATTTTTAAAGTACTCTAATATCTCGTATCTCACTTCACTATTTTGGGCTTCCCTCTCCTCCTTGTTGGACACTATCCAAGTGTTGAGTAGGTTAAACTATCCTGTTAGTTATTATTCGTACAAGCCATCCGTCCTACCTAACAACACCCATTTAGTATCCCGGCTTAATAACTTGGGCAAACAGACCTCTGTTATTAAGTTTAGTTTATTTCTGGTAGCGCACCTTACCGCAGGTCTTCGCGGACCTATTTCTACTGTGTATACAACATCCTGTGTATATAGGTCATACAAAACCCACCATATCTGTTTGGAATAGCGAAGCTCCTATTATTGATCAATTCTAAACATTTTTAGAACATCAAATCAAAGATAACTTACATCATTCCTCCCAAATTCGAGAACAAAGACTATTTACCGTCGTCTTGCAGACTTCACCGTCTCTGTCGACCTTAGATAACATATACCGGCCTGTTCTTTAACCTCAATTCAGAGGCCAGGTCTTTAAATAACGGGTCTAGACCTGCCCGTGTACGGTTTTCGGAGTACTACCTTCGGAGACAGAGGCAGGTTTGAAAATCCGCTCAAAGGACCAAATTGTCATTGGAATTTCATAATTCCTATATGTGTACATTAATTAAATTACTCAGTCTATTTTATAAGAATTTGTAAGATTCCTATATGCATAAAATAGACAGAGACCAGTCTTATCAAAATTAGATAGTATTAGTAAATAGTATTTATTCTCAGAGCTCGCTGCCATGAAACCACGAACAACAGTTTATTTACAAAATATGACGTCATAGATTATAAAATGTCCTTCCTCCTATCGACCAGGGCAAAACAGTTTCAAAAGTTTATTCCAACCCCCTTGCTCGCTCACTCCACACACACACTTATCAAGATTCACTTCTGGAATCTTCACCTTCATCCATCACTATTTAGAAGACAGTTCCAGATAATGGACAACCCAGGAAAACACTCTCTGCCTTATCTAAACATCACAGAGCTAAGTTGAGTCGGTTCAACCATAGGTTAACGATCCTTTCTGCTTACTTAAAACCCACAATCCATTTCCTCCCCAATGGAATGGTATTTATGTTTAATTACCCCCTGTTTCATGCTACACAATCCCTTCCTTATGAATTAACATTATTAATCAGATATAACAAAATAGAGTAGAGTTTAATTAGTTATAGTTCTATTTAAAATGTAGATATTGTTTAGTCATTATTCATAAAATTCCTAACAAACCTCATAATAACCCTAAAGTGATAATAGATATACTGAAATCACGTTTCAGTGAGTCGACATATTCATTCATGCCTCTTGTCGATTTTTGTAACACTTTGCCAGTACTAGGAGAAAATGTCATGGAGTACTGGATCCGTCTGAACAAGGCAGTAGATGTGGCCGACAAGTGTTTGAGGGGGCAGGGTCAGAGCATTGAGAACTCCAGCCAAGAGGTAACGATGATGTTTATGAAACACTGCCCAGATACTTCTCTTTCTGCGGTTTTAAAGTTCAAAACAGCTAATAGTTGGACGGCAGCTGAGATACAAGAACGTCTAGACGAGTATCAGTCTGAAATGTATGCCCAAATGCTAACCAGGTCAAAGCGCCCTGCTGCTGTGAGACAGGTGACCACACATGTCCAGACGTCTGTACTTGAAGATGAAGTGACAACTTGTCCAGTGTCTCCTAGCCAGAGTGAGGTACTTGTCACACCCTCTAATCAAACTGAGGGAAACTGCATGCACACTTTCATAAGCTTACTTGATCATGTGCTAACACAGAACACTCAGACAACAGTAAGACCGCAGCACCCACCTAGCCAAGGGTACTCTTACAGGAAATATTGCACGGTGTGTAACGGCACAAACCACCCTACGCTTGCACACTGTAGAAGGGAGGGCCTGTGTTTGTCATGCTTTGAATCAGGTCACTGGAAGAAAAACTGTCCGAAATCTGGGCCTAGATACAGTGAGGAGCCCACACACGCAACCCATGGTGTGGAGCCATTAAACTAGCAGGCCTGCATTTGGAGGGGGATTATGCGGTTCAAGAGAAACAAACACTTGAGTGTGATGAAGATTTAGAACGACGATATGTGAATGCATGTAGTGCAGCACCAGAAGGGGTTCGGGTCATAGCACAGAATATACAAAGAGTAACGCCATTTGAAAAACTTTTTTCTGCCCCAGTCACTGTAAATAACCAGTTCCAATTGACACTGGCTCCATGGCCTGTAAGCGAATCAGCAGAACAAAGAATGCTTGCGGAAAATATTAGTCTAGAGAAGAAGCCACTTTCAGAGCCAGTCATTCTCGTTGGTGTAGGGGGGAAAACGGCACCACCACAATGCATATATGAAGTTGACCTTAACGTGTATGGGATTAGTTGTTTAGTTGCTATGCTCATTGTCCCAGGTCAGCATGATGATCTCATTCTCGGTACAAACTTGATAAAGCACCTTATGCATCAAATGAAGGGTACTGACGAGTACTGGAGACTCATATCAGAATGTACGTCGCAGCTATCACCTGCAGGTGAATACGTATTGAACATGATGACTAACCTGACATGTTGGCAGAGTGAAGAAACGCCCCAAAAAATAGGGACAGTCAAACTCAACCAGGCTGTCACACTCCTTGCTAAACAAGAGCATCTAATATGGGGGAGACTTCCCAAATGTGTGCCAATGTCTCCAGGGAGCACTATTGTGGTCGAACCCACTTCATCCAAGACCATTCCATGAAACATCATGGTGGGCTGAGTCATCACACCCGTGGGTGCTGAAGGGGGTTCACCTTGGGGTCATGATAGGGGTTGTACCAAATGTTTGATGTATTATAATAATTTATTATGCTTATGTTGTATTAATAGAAGGGGAGGGGTTATAAAACCCATCCCTCCTTACATTTATGGGGTCCTAGACTACAGATTAACAATATATATACATTATGAGGTTTAATATTGTTTCCCAGTACTTTTCTAGGCTCTCTGCCTCCTGTGAAAAAACTGTCTGAGAAATGTGTGACTGTGAAGACAGAACTCTGCAGGGGAGTGTAAGAGATAAGAGATTAGTCAGACATTCCACTATAAATCAATCAATCATGACCCCAATCAGTCAATCATCAAGAGAGGAGTTAGTTCAGTTACAATGATGTGTTCTCTAAGAACGCATTGGATTGTGGCGAAGCCAAGGGCTTTGAGCATCGTATTCGGGTCACATTTTGCCATACCATATCGTAGTGTTCCGCCTGCCCATTACCAGAAACTACGACAAGTATTGAAGGAAATGGAGGAACAGGAAATGATCAGGAAATCTGTCAGTGAATATGCTTCTCTAGTAATGGTGTGGAAGAAAGATGGTGGGCTTCGTATATGTACAGATTTCAGATGGCTAAATGCAAGAACACTCAAAGATGCACACCCACTTCCACACCAATCTGACTGTTTTGCAGCCTTAGGGGGCAACACCTAATTCAGTACGATGGACTTGACCTCAGGCTTTTACAACATACCCTACAGTTGAAGTTGGAAGTTTACATACACACGCCTTAGCAAAATGCATTTCAACTCAGTTTTTCACAATTCCTGACATTAAATCCTTGTAAAATTCCCTGTCTTAGGTCAGTTAGGATAACAACTTTATTTTAAGAATGTGAAATGTCAGAATAATAGTAGAGAGAATTATTTATTTTATATTTTATTTCCTTCGTCACATTCCCAGTGGGTCAGAAGTTTACATACACTTAATTAGTATTTGGTAGCATTGCCTTTAAACTGTTTAACTTGGGTTAAATGTTTCGGGTAGCCTTCCACAAGCTTCCCACAATAAGTTAGGTGAATTTTGGCCCATTCCTCCTGACAGAGGTGGTGTAACTGTGTCAGGTTTGTAGGCCTCCTTGCTCACACATGCTTTTTCTGTTTTGCCCACACATGTTCTATAGGATTGAGGTCAGGGCTTTGTGATGGCCAAATATATTTAAACTTAAATATATTTGGCTAAGGTGTATGTAAACTTCCAACTGTATGGCAGCCAAACTTGGAGACGCAGCAACAAAGGAAGATGAGTGTGAAGTGTTCTTGGAGGAAAATAACCAAATGGAAAGGATACAACACTTCAATGAGCAGCAAAGGAAGATTTTGAAGTTCAGAAATGTGAATTGGAATGACTACAGGCAGAGAGAGAGATGTAAGGGCAGATTGGGTCAGGTTGGAGGCCTACAACCAGGAGGTAGTATGGGAAACTAGCTTCAAAACTGCCGACAACATTACTCCAACTACCAACCAACAACCCTCCAATGTCCCAGCATCATCATCTCATGTGGCTGTGACTTCTCTGGCTCAAGCCTTCCAAGATAGCATAGCCCTTAATCGACTTCCAATGCCAAAACATTTGTTTTCAATGGGGATCCAATTCAATTCCTTGAGTGGAAAGCCTAATTTGCGTCACTTATCTATCGAAGAAGCATCTCGTCAGCTGACAAGCTTTATTATCTTAAGAAGTACGTGGGTGGACCTGCTTGTAAGACCCTGGATGGTACTTTCTACAGAAATTATGATTGAGCCTACAAACGCATGGCACAAACTCAACCATAGATATGGCCAGCCATTTGTCATACAGAGGGCATTTAGCGAAAGGCTAAATTCAACCTAAGGATGCTGTAGGACTCAGAACATTTTTCAGAATCGTTTAAAGCCTGTCAAGATGCAATACCTCGTGTTATAGGTCTTCAGATATTAAATTGCTGTGAAGAGAATCAGAAGCTAGTTCAAAAACTGCCTTACTGGGCAGCTTCTCACTGGAACATACAAGTTACACAAACCTTGAACAATAGTCAAGGATTCCCTAGTTTCCAGGACTTTGCTACTTTTGTGACAATGGAAGCAGAGATTGCCTGCAATCCGATAACTTCTTTCTATGCTCTCCATTCATCCAAATGTACCACTGAGAAAAGATAGGTCAGGGAGACCAAGAGTAAAAAGGCTAGCGTTCTCAGCACTCAAACAATCACAGATAGTGAGAATCAGTCAGTCAAAGGAAGTGCAAGACTTCGTGTTTGTTTTGCCAGGACAACAAGCATCAGCTCCATGGCTGTTCTAAATTCATGACTAAGTCTCTGGGGGAGAGACTGAAAAGACCAAATGGAATGCTGTGGTGGCTTAAATTTACAACACCAGTCTAGACATGTTGACATGATGACTGTGGTGGCTTAAATGTACAATACCAGTCTAGACATGCTGAGATGATGACTGTTTGTTTTGCCATAAAACATTACACCTAAATGAGAGGGAAAGACATTAAGTACATTTGAACAGAATTTATGTAGTAAATAATCACTTCAGATGTGTTTTTCTTTATTTTGAATTATTAGATGAATTGTTAATCCTCCACCAATTGACTTAAAACACTTAAATCCAGTTATGATTTTTCATATTTCATGCACTCAAAAATCAAATGTAACAACCTTTTGAATTTAGTTTTTAGATTTGTTTTAGAATATTGACAAAATAATACTAGACAATTTCATTTTCAGCATGTTTCATGCTGCTCCATACTTTTAGACAGGTATTTCATCACTATCGAAGTAAGCTTTCTTTCAGCAAACGTATATGTGGCAGCAAACAAATGTATGTGACAGAAAACAAATGTATAGAACAATTTCCTAAACAACCTGTATTATGTACCAGTATTGTTTACCATTTGCATATGATCCACACCGAATTGTGAGTAAGAAATACAGTACAACTTATTCTGTTTGGACCAGCAGGTCTCCCGGTTTACTTACCTTTGCTCTTCACTGTCTGGGTTTCTCAGTTTTCTTCTTATCTCTGTTTTATTTTTTATCTAGTTGAGGTATGTTTTCCACTCTTTTTGATTCTGGTTTAGCACTGTTCTCTATCTTCGTGTTCCCTAAATGGGGCATTGTCTTCTTGGACCTTCGTTTGAGTAGCACTCTGACAAAGGAGAACAGAGCCCCTACAGAGCCCAGTGGGATGGTCAGTAGTAAGGCCACCACATCCAGGCTGTAGTATGAGTACCAGGGCATGCTGTAGGCCTCAGTACGGAGGTGGGATGCTCCTTTGTTCCTGATCACATACTCAACCCAGAAGACTGCCCGATCCAGTGGATGCAGAGGCTGGTCTCTGTGTAGGCTTGAAAGTCTCTTCATGTTGCGCTGGTAAGAAGGGTTCTTCAGGATGTCCTGCAACGCCTCCAGGAACTCCCATTCCGTGAGTGTGGCTGCATCCAGCACCTGGGCCGCTCCCTTGGCTTGCAGACGCACTAGGTTGTCCTGCTGGTCAAACAGCAGAGGCAGGCCCAGCACAGGGACACCATGGTAGATGGCCTCATAAACACCATTGGTGCCTCCATGGCCCACGAAGGCGCGGGTCTTTGGGTGGCCCAGGAGATCGTTCTGGGGAAGCCAGTCCAGCAGCAGGGTGTTGTTTCCTAGAGATGACGGTCTTTTTCCCATTAACTTCCATACAACCTTCTGTGGCAGTTGGGCAAAGGCGGCAGCAACAGCCTCAGTCACCTCTTTAGGCAGAGCAGAGATTAGGGTGCCCAGGGACATCACCACCACCCCCTGCTCCCCAGAGCTCTGCATGAAGGCCTCCAGCTCCCCAGGCAGTGGCTTGGCCGGTCGGCACTGGAACCCCCCTATGTAGACCACATTAGGCATAGTGGGCCGTGGGAACTCAAATACAAAGTCCACCCTCATCAGCCACATGTCAGCTGACTGCTGCAAGGATAGCAGGTTAGTCCCTGGGGGGAAATGCTGATCCAGTATGTCACTGTAAATGGGTAGCACCAACAGGCGCTCTTGGAGGAGGTTGATGATGTAATGTATGAGGTTTTGTGTCCTCTGGAGGAGACCCATGTTGTCAGTGAGCCCAGAGCCTGGGACAGGCACATACGAGATAGGAGAGGGGGCTACGGAGAAATGGCCCTCTCCAAAGCTCATCCAGCGCACATTGTAGACCATGGTCAGGTTGAGGTAATGTGCTAAGATGATACCAGCAGGCATGCCGGGGTCCGTGACCATGACATCAAAGCTTGAGTCCTTAAGCTGTGTCATCAGGGCCCAGTCCTCCAGCATAATGGAGAGCATGGTGCGGGTGGAGCTGTGGGCAGCTCTCAGAATGGACACCAGCTCTCTGATCTGGACCAGGCTGCCCATCACCAGGCCTTTCCTGCGTCCCTCCAGGACATTACGCACCGCCTGCTCAAAAAAGCCCAGGTCGAACGTTGTAACCCCCAGCTTTACCGTGACTGAAGTGTAGTGTGGTGAACGCTCCCTGACGAACCAGCTGTCAGCCTGTCGTATCACAGTCACCTGGTGACTACGCCCATGGAGCTCCTTCACCAGCACCTCCATGTTGACCCAGTGGCTGCCGTCTATAGGGAACACAAGGATCCTGCTGCCATGGCAACCAAGGGGCAGTGTGAGGTGGAGGAGCATCAATGGGAGGAGGAGCCAGGCAAAGGTGGGCAGAACCAGAGATCTCTGCACACGCTCAGACATTTCTCTCTCCTTCACAGAAACAAGATCATTGTCATGGGAAACTGAAATGTCAAAAATCTATACAAAATGGTATCCAATTTTATAATAGCAACACAAAAACAAAAATGTATATAAAAAATAATGTAATGCATAGAGTCTATATTAATGTACAGTACAATTACAGTAAGCTTGGAATTATACATTTTCCACAAATTTGAATTTACTATATTTTGAATTTGAATTTTGATTGATTAAATTTTTATTCCTGTTCTGTGTGATACTGTTTGATTGAGGCCGGTGATTAATAAGTATTCACCACTACGAGCTCAGAGGAGACTAAATCAATTTATTTTGAATCTCAATGATGTTATTGTCTGACATAAATTTTACTCTGCGTATCAAGACTTCTTTAAAATGAGAAAGAGTATTAATCCGAAAGGGATTAAAGTAGAGGCTTGATAATATAAGATGTATATTATTGGACTCCATAAAGATAAATAGCAATGTGCCCGTCAGTATTAGGTTATGAGTTGATTAGCAAGAAGAGTGTCATTAAGAGTGATTTTGGGGGCTGAGCAGGCATACAAGCTAACGAGCTGAGCCATCGAGAATACACTGAATAATATATTTGATTAACAGAGTATAAAATCTGTACTTTCATACCTTGATGAAGGGTGATGCAAGGTATTATGGTCGTGCAACCTCCTTCTCTCTCCTGATACCTCCTCTTGTAGCCGAGGTCCTCTGGTCAAAATGCTCCTTCAGTCCAAACTGCAGCTAGAACGATAAAGATGTAGTGTCCACATAAGCAGAAACTCACATAATGGAGATTGGGAGGAAATACACTAACATGTCAGAAAGTAATCCTAGTGTGTTCCACAGCTCTGGTGGAAGAGGACTTGGAGGAGAGGGAGTTTGAGTTTGCACAGCTATTGTTCTCCATTTAGAACTACAGTCTAATCCCTCATTGGGAAATAGGCCCTATAAACTGGCGAAACCCTAGATCCCTCTATGAATGTGAGCCCTTTCTCCCCAGCATATTACATGAAAATAGGAATGCTTTCACAAACGTAAGGTTTTGCATAGTGCTTAATAACAATTCATGCCACAGATCTTATGCAAACGTGTTTCTCATTGACAACTTATTCATGCAAATTGATCCTGTAGACAGTCTTTTCTAATATACCAAGATGTTTTATATATGAAGTAACATTCCAACAGAAGAGAAACACAATATAAATGACTTTATTACATGTCAAGACAATGAGCAGAGGCCATTACCATCAAATAGACCTCAGACTATTAACCATATAAAAACATATTTTCAACAATCTAATTATTTCATTGACTGTGAACATTATAGCAAGATCAGCTATCAGTATGTTATTAGATGAAGCAGCAGAGCTCAGCATTTGGAGGGTTGGGTGGAGACAGGGGTGTTCACCATATGGTTAGACATGTCAGGGGGCATCATGAAAGCAGGGTTATAGGCAGGTGGGTCAGAAGTTGTCATTTGTGAATGGCCTGCAATGGCATGTTGGTCAGATGCCATCTTCATATGACCCCTCCGGTCATCTCAGGGGGCCCTCCCATCATACCAGGGGGCATCTCAACCATGCTGGAGGACTGTGGGCTGTTCATGACGTAGCCCTGTTGGTTGGGGGACCGTGGGTCGGTTTTGACGTAGCTCTGTTAGTTGGGGGACTGTGGGCCGGTTATGATGTAGCCCTGTTGGTTGGGGGACCGTGGGTCGGTTTTGACGTAGCTCTGTTGGTTGGGGGACCGTGGGTCGGTTTTGACGTAGCTCTGTTGGTTGGGGGACTGTGGGCCGGTTTTGACGTAGCCCTGTTGGTTGGGGGACTGTGGGCCGGTTATGACGTAGCTCTGTTGGTTGGGGGACTGTGGGCCGGTTATGACGTAGCTCTGTTGGTTGGGGGACTGTGGGCCGGTTATGATGTAGCTCTGTTGGTTGGGGGACTGTGGGCCGGTTATGACGTAGCCCTGTTGGTTGGGGGACTGCCTAAATGACTACAGACCCATAGCACTCACGCCCGTAGCCATGAAGTGCTTTGAAAGGCTGGTAATGGCTCACATCAACACCATTATCCCATAAACCCTAGACCCACTCCAATTTGCATACCGCCCAAACATATCCACAGATGATGCAATCTCTATTGCACTCCACACTGCCCTTTCCCACCTGGACAAAAGGAACACTTATATGAGAATGCTATTCATTGACTACAGTTCAGCATTCAACACCATAGTACCCTCAAAGCTCATCACTAAGCTAAGGATCCTGGGACTAAACACCTCCCTCTGCAACTGGATCCTGGACTTCCTGATGGGCCGCCCCCAGGTAATGAGGGTAGGTAGTAACACATCTGCCATGCTGATCCTCAGCACGGGGGCCCCTCAGGGGTGCGGGCTCAGGCCCCTCCTGTACTCCCTGTTTACTCATGACTGCCTACCCATGTGAGAGACGCAGACTTGGTCTCAACCTTTAAGTCTTTACTGAAGACTCATCTCTTCAGTGGGTCATATGATTGAGTGTAGTCTGGCCCAGGAGTGTGAAGGTGAACGGAAAGGCTCTGGAGCAACGAACCGCCCTTGCTGTCTCTGCCTGGCCGGTTCCCCTCGTTCCACTGGGATTCTCTGCCTCTAACCCTATTACAGGGGCTGAGTCACTGGCTTACTGGTGCTCTTTCATGCCGTCCCTAGGAGGGGTGCGTCACTTGAGTGGGTTGAGTCATTGATGTGATCTTACTGTCTGGGTTGGCGCCCCTCCTTGGGTTGTGCCGTGGTGGAGATCTTTGTGGGCTATACTCGGCCTTGTCTCAGGATGTTAAGTTGGTGGTTGAAGATATCCCTCTAGTGGTGTGGGGGTTGTGCTTTGGCAAAGTGGGTGGGGTTATATCCTTCCTGTTTGGCCCTGTCCGGGGGTATCATTGGATGGAGCCACAGTGTCTCCTGACCCCTCCTGTCTCAGCCTCCAGTATTTATGCTGCAGTAGTTTGTGTCGGGGGGCTACGGTCAGTTTGTTATATCTGGAGTATTTCTCCTGTCTTATCTGGTGTCCTGTGTGAATTTCAGTATGCTCTCTCTAATTCTCTCTTTCTCTCTTTCTTTCTCTCTCTCGGAGGACCTGAGCCCTAGGACCATGCCTCAGGACTACCTGGCATGATGACTCCTTGCTGTCCCCAGTCCCCCTGGCCATGCTGCTGCTCCAATTTCAACTGTTCTGCCTGCGGCTATGGAATCCTGACCTGTTCACCTGACGTGCTACATGTCCCAGACATGCTTTTTCCTACTCTCTAGAGACAGCAGGAGTGGTAGAGATACTCTTAATGACCGGCTATGAAAAGCCAACTTACATTTACTACTGAGGTGCTGACTTGCTGCACCCTCGACAACTACTGTGATTATTATTATTTGACCATGCTGGTCATTTATGAACATTTGAACATCTTGGCCATGTTCTGTTATAATCTCCACCCGGCACAGCCAGAAGAGGACTGGCCACCCCTCATACCTGGTTCCTCTCTAGGTTTCTAGGGAGTTTTTCCTAGCCACCGTGCTTCTACACCTGCATTGCTTGCTGTTTGGGGTTTTAGGCTGGGTTTCTATACAGCACTTTGAAATATCAGCTGATGAATGAAGGGCTATATAAATACATTTGATTGGATATAACATTAATGTCTAGCAACCCTCATTTCGGACAACTTCAGCATTTCACCTTATTAGCAACTTTTTAGCTACTTTGCAACTACTTAGCATGTTAGCCAATCCTTCCCTTAACACTAACCCTAACCTGAACCATTTAAGCTAACCTTAATCTTAACCCTAACCATAACTAACCCTAAAACCTAGAGCTAGCTAACGGTAGTGTTTGCCACATAGCCAATGTTAGCCGCAATACATTGGTATTCGTAACATATAGGTTTTGGAAATTCGTAGCATATTGTAAATTTTGCAGATTCTTAACATATTGTACGAATTGCAATTCGTGTCATATTTTACGAATTGCATTTATTAATATATCATATTCATTGTAATTATTAACATATCCACATCCACAAATGACAAATTAGCACAAGCGATATGAAACGTAACATATCATACAACATTTAGTGTCTCAGGTTTACATACAGAATAATACGAAATGCTCTGCGACCACGTTGAGTTACTAAATCTTTTTTTAGTTGAGCCCCCTCTGATTTATTACAGACCTATGCCTGCATTCAGTTCCAGCGCTAACTTCGTGATAACTGACAACTGAATAGAAGTTTCATTGTTTTTGTTTAGGCGATGTTGGAGGTGTGGCTGTGTTGGAGCTGTCAAATCGGGGAGCGGCTTCTCTTGTTGTCATTGTCACGAAAAGAAATAAGGACTCATATCAGCCTAATTAAGGAGTAGATTATAACACACATTCCAGTGTTTGAACTGTGTTACTGTATTTGTATTATGGCAGCTTCCTGATTTGACAACTCCAAATAAAACTATGACACTGCTATGCAGTTGTTGGTGGGCGCAGATTTGGGCAGAACTGATTGAATCTAGACCTTAAACTCACAAAATGCTGCCAGGAAAGTACAGCGTAACACAATTGTGGCCTACTGTTGTTTCCTCATTAACATTCCACCTTTAACCCTGTAAAGATATTACCAAATGTTCTGTAAAATAATAACCATTTTACCCATGTCACACAATTATCTATTCTCTAATTATAGTACTTGTATTATTGAGAAAAAAAATGTTCATTAAGAAATATTGGCTATATACAGAACTTGCAAAAGTATTCACCCCCTTGGGGATTTTCCTATTTTTTCTATTTTTATTTGGATTTCATGTAATGGACGTACACAAAATAGTCCAAATTGGTGAAGTGAAATGAAAAAAAATACCTTGTTTCAAAAAATGTAAACAAATTAAAAACAGAAAAGTGGTGCGTGCATATGTATTCACCTCCTTTGCTATGAAGCTCCTAAATAAGATCTGGTGCAACCAATTACCTTCAGAAGTTACATAATTGGTTAAATAAAGTCCACCTGTGTGCAATCTAAGTGTCAAATGATCTGTCACATGATCTCAGTGTATATATACACCTCTTCTGAAAGGCCTCAGAGTCTGCAACACCACTAAGCAAGGGGCACCGCTAAGCAAGGGGCACCACCAAGGAAACGGCACCATGAAGACCAAGGAGCGCTCCAAACAGGTCAGGGACAAAGTTGTGGAGAGGTATAGATCAGGGTTGGGTTATAAAAAAATATCCAAAACTTTGAACATCCCACTGAGCACAGTTAAATCCACTAAAAAGTGGAAAGAATATGGCACCACAACAAACCTGCCAAGAGAGGGCCGCTCACCAAAACTCACGGACCAGGCAAGGAGGGCATTAATCAGAGAGGCAACAAAGAGACCAAAGTTAACCCAGAAGGAGCTACAAAGCTCCACAGCGGAGATTGGAGTATCTATCCATAGGACAACGTTGAGCGGTACACTCCACAGAGCTGGGCTTTACAGAATAGTGGACAGAAAAAAAACATTGCTTAAAGAAAACAATAAGCAAACACATTTGGTGTTTGCCAAAAGGCATGTGGGAGACTCCCCAAACATATGGAAGAATGAACTCTGGTCAGATGAGAGTAAAATTGAGCTTTTTGGCCGTCAAGGAAAACTCTATGTCTGGCACAAACCCAACACCTCCCATCACCCTGAGAACACCATTGTCACGTTTCTTCAAAATCGAACCCAGAAGCAGACCAGGACAAGGAGAGTCGGAAGAAGGTGAGTATTTATTTACAAGTGAATGTGAGTGGGTAGATATATCCAGGTGGCGTAGCGGGCAGCGGTGGTGAGTTGATGGGAGTAAATCGGTGGATCCAATGGGGAAGCGGAATCCTCCGACGACCAGGCGGGAATGGGGTAAATGATCCGGGTGAGTAATGTTCATGGCTAACGATCCGGCAGGGAATGGTTGTCAGGTCCGAGCTTATGAAGAGGAGAGATGATGATCAGGACCAGGTGTGCAGATAGCTGATGGGATACAGGTGCGGGTAATCAGAACTCCCAACTGGCTACATTGCCCGGCAACCAGACAGGGTGCGTTCCAGGACGCCGGAAAAAACACTCCAGGACAGAACACTGGCAAAAAACAGACTCAGGAAACGGGATTTGTGACAACCATCCCCACAGTGAAGCATGGTGGTGGCAGCATCATGCTGTGGGGATGTTTTTCATCAGCAGGTACTGGGAAACTGGTCAAGATTTAAGGAATGATGGATGGTGCTAAATACAGGGAAACTCTTGAGGGAAACCTGTTTTAGTCTTCCAGAGAATTGAGACTTGCCTGGAGGTTCACCTTCCAGCAGGTCAATGACCCTAAGCATACTGCTAAAGCAACACTCGAGTGGTTTAAGGGGAAACATTTAAATGTCTTGGAATGGCCTATTCAAAGCCCAGACCTCAATCCAATTGAGAATCTGAGGTATGACTTAAAGATTGCTGTACACCAGCAGATCCCATCCAACTTGAAGGAGCTGGAGCAGTTTAGCCTTGAAGAATGGGCAAAAATCCCAGTGGCTAGATGTGCCAAGTTTATAGATACATACCCCAAGAGACTTGTAGCTGCAATTGCTGCAAAAAGTGTCTCTACAAAGTATTGACTTTGGGGGGGTGAATAGTTATGCACGCTCAAGTTCTCTGTTTTTTGTCTTGTATGTTTCACAACAAAAAATATTTTGCATCTTCAAAGTGGTAGGCATGTTGTGTAAATACAATTATACAAAAAAATACATTTTAATTCCAGGTTGTAAGGTGACAAAATAGGAAAAATGCCAAGGGGGTGAATACTTTCGCATGCCACTGTAGATCCAAACCTGATCTCTTTGTATTATTTTTGTATTTTATTTAACCAGGTAGGAACAAATTCTTATTTTACAATGACGGCCTACCCCGACCAAACCCTCCCCTAACCCGAACGAGGCTGGGCCAATTGTGCGCCGCCCTATAGGACTCCCTATCACGGCCAGTTGTGATACAGCCTGGGATCGAACCAGGGTCTGTAGTGACACCTCTAGAACTGATATGCAGTGCCTTAGACCACAGTGCTTTAAACCGCTGCGTCACTCGGGAGACCACATTTCACCTGTCCACCCTTTTTGAATTCTGAGAGTGATTGACAGAAGGGGACTTGGACTTAATCATGAAGCACAATAAATATGTCTGGAATGTCTGCAGGTATGCAGGCTACTTAAAGTGAAACTGACAGCATTTTAGCAACATTAACTCTTATTAAAATCAGTTCATATACACCCCCAGGAAGAATATGACATGTTTTTTAAAAACATTTTCTGACAAGCAGCACTTACATATGGTAATTTTCATAGAATGTTTGGGAATGACGTATAGTAAGGCATTAGTGAAAATTCTATAGCAATATAGAGTGGGAAAGAAGCTGTGCATTTAGGCAATTAATAGACACTGCAGTAAATAAAATCTCTGTCTTGTCCAGGATTGGAGTCTGCGCAGACCAGTGCGCCATAGCCAATCAGAGCTAAAAATAGGCCTATATGCAATTAAACCATTTTCCACAACTGCCTGCCATCGTTCAGTTTGAACTGGACTGTGTGTTTACAGGCAGTATCAACAGCATGAATTTAGATCATCAGAACGCATTTGCCAAAAGCCACAAAATACATGAATGGATTTCTGCAAATATGTGACAGACTGGCTCAATTAGGTCTTGTGCAGCAAAATTTGAAATTGTGTTTTTTACATTGGATAAAAATAGAGACTCAGCTAGAAAATTGTATATTATACACCACACTTGAGGACCAATGGGAAATTAATTCTACTTTGAAAGTTGATCAACTTCTAACCCCACTTTTGAGAAAACGGCCCTTGAATGTTTTGGTACACCTATGGGAGAGCTCTTGTTTGTCTTCACCCATTCAGCATTGTTCACACCCTCTTAAACCAGCCTCACCCATCTCTACAGGGATTCACATGTGACACCATGTGCTAAACAGTGAGTACTGTCGTGTACTAAACATCCAAAGATTTTAAGAGTAAAGGGTCATTTATACTATGTCTATCAACATGTCTGTATACAGTTGTCTAAGTGACATCATGAACATTCTATTGTCCTCCCGTCACACCAGCCTTTGCTTTGGCTCTCCCTTCTGTCCAGCTCAGGCATTCGGCGTCGCTGGCCTTCTAGCTGCTGCCGAACCTACAGCTGGCAAATGCCCTTCACTCATCAACCCCGGACTTGTCTCGTCATCATTACACACACCTGGTTCCAATCCCCACTCTATCACTGTATATACTGTATACTCCCTCTGCCATTTGTCTTTGTCGGTCATTGTAAAATGTTACTTGTTTTCCTGAGAGGAATCTCTCCTACTATTTCCTGAGAACTTTATATTTTGCACTTTGGGTCCGCCCTATGCCTTTTTGTTTATGAAGATATATTTTGAGCACAACAGCGTTTGATTTTCCATGGTTCTTAAATAAATTCAGTAGCTCTAAACCTGCAACTGCCTCCTGCCTACTCCTCTCTACACCAGTGACACGTCCGACATTAAACTTGCTATGAAAAGTGATATACACAAAAACATGCATTACACCAGCAACCAGGTGGTCCAAAATAACTGGTGTATTACAACACCAGTAAACCCATCTGTTTAGAATGTCATTGCAGCAAACCAGGCAACTGAAAGCAAATTCTAAACAATGTTTTGGTTCGTTTCTAGCTTGTTAGCTAGCAACTTTACGTTAGCTTACTAACCCGTTCAAATAATGACCATACCATATAGCAGACAACATCTTAACTTTAGCTAATTTGTATTCATTATTACAGCAAAATAAACTCACAACAAGATCATTATTTACAAGTTAATGGTAAGCTAATTACAGAAAATAGCTTATGGTTGTGAGTTTGACAAAATAAAAGCAGGGCATTCTACTGGAGAACTTTAGAACTTGGACACTGTCTCGTTAGTCTAAAGTTATATCCTAATTTGACTTTGGTGCAGGTAATGTGATTCTTCACATTACTGTCTCTGGTAAACACACACTATATCAAATAAAATCAACATTTATTTGTCACATGCACAGGATACAGAAGGTGTAAACGGTACAGTGAAATGGTTACTTGCATAGTGGAGTCTTTTGTTTTAGATATCTAGCTAGCTAGCTAAACAATGAACCATAATCCCAACTTGTAACATTACTACCCTGCATGAGTCTACAGGTAACTAAAGCTAACCACCAACTAGGTTCAATGTTAGCTAGCTAGCTAACATTAGGCTATGACTAGCAATGCAAAAAGCTCTGAGATATGAATAATATTACTACACAGATCATACACGTTAGCTAACGAGCCAGTCAGTCAGCTAACGTTAGCTAGCTAGCTAACAGTACGCTTTAACTTCAATAAAAACAACTTTCTGGACAAATTAGAAACATATAATATCTGAAAATATAGCTAGCTAGACTCTCTTACCCATGTATATGTATGAATGCTTCTTCCTCTCTGTCATGGATACCATGTTTTCCCTTAGTTTGAAGATGTAATTCTGTGATCTCTTTTGGACTCCCTCCGCATTTGCAGTCAAACACTGCGCTGTAAATAGGACACATGAAAGCAGTGCAATTGAAGTTCAATTCACAGATGCAAGCGCATCAGGCTGTAATTTCATATAGTAGATGACTAAACTATTGACTCATTTATATTCGCTTGTGGGTCCTATTCGGCCCGCGGGCCTTGTGTTTGACACGTGTGCTATACTGTTATCCACGTTATGACTAACTTGTGATCATTGCCCTTGCTATGTATTGGCATACCCATTCTTAGTTACAGTCGTCCGTTTTAGTTAAAAATATTTTGTCTTTGAAACTGAAACAGTACATCCCGAATGGCTGGATGCAGCAAACAAGGTACCAGGCCAGCTGTTAATTAACAATCCTAAAATGGCACACCCTGATCTGTTTCACCTGTCTTGTGCTTGTCTCTACCCCTCTATTAAACAAAATTTAAAAAATTATATTAATCATGCTTTGAACTTAATCTATATATTCTACCAACAATGTACACAATGTGCAATGTACACATATTTAAAACCTTATAAAATTGGTTTGATGCAAAAACTGGAAATTGTATATTTTCCACTGATACTATGATTGTCTGTTTGTTAAATATTTGCAACATAGTTAAAGTGCTGTCAATCCCACTTTCATAGAGGCACACAAAACCTGCAAAACCTGAATGCTGAGGGATTTTTTCCGGGATAGAGAAAGCAATCTGGTGGCAAAAAGGGGGCGGTGTGAAAAGGAGCAACAATGGGAGGAGGAGCCAGACAAAGATGGGCAGGAGCTCTCTGCACAAGCTCAGACATTTCTCACCTCCACACAAGCAAGAGCATTGTCATGGGAAATGGAAATGGAAATCTACACAAATAGAATCCATTTTTATAATAGCAACAAATTACATGCATTTCTTATAGAGTTTAGATTCAAATACAGTACCATGACAGTATGGTAGATTCAAAATATACATTTGAAAGGTTCGAATGAGTTGTAACCAAACTTTAAACTTTTTATATAATTCCCACAAATGAGAATATACTTTCTGTATTTGCAGTTTTATGATTAGATTTTTCTTGCTGAGCTGTGTAATAGTCTTATACTATCTAGCTTCTACTTTGCTCTGTCTGATTTGTACTCTTTCTTATTTTAAAGAGGGCATGAGATGCAGAGTAAAATGAATGTCAGACATATTAATATCATATAAATTATATTGGATTAAAAATGAGAACTTGTCTTCTCTGAGTTTGTAATGGCTAATATTCATTCCTCTCCGGCCTCAAAGTATGTCATTTGTATAGTCTATCAAAATGTACATTAGACTACATAAATAGCCTAATACTGACTTGCTAGTCAACTCATAGCAATATGCAAGAAGAGCGTCGTTAACATACATTGGAGGCTGGGCAGGCCTACAAACTGAAGAGTTGAGCCAACCAGAATATTATATTTGATAAACAGTATAAAAATCAGAGATTTCGTATCTTGATGAAGGGTGATACAAGGTATTATGGTCGTTCTCTCTCTCACTAACTCCCCCTCGTCTGATACCTCCTCTTATAGACAAGGTCTTCTGGTCAAAGAGCCGCTTCATTCCAAACTGAGTGAGAAAGAAGTGGTATCCACATAAATACATCACATAATGGAGATCGGGAGGAAATACATTAACATGTCAGAAAGTTATCCTAGTGTGTTCCACAGCTCTGGTGGGAGAGCAAATGGAGGAGAAGGAATTTGAGTTTCCACAGCTATTGTTCTCCATTTAGAACTACAGTCTAATAATCCCTCAATGGGAAATAACCCCTATAAACTGGCAAAACCCTAGATCCCTCTCCGAATCCCAATTCCTCGCCAACTAATTAGATGAAAATAGTTTCACCAATGTGAGATTTTGCAAAGTACTTAACAATTCCTGCCTCTAAATGTTCATGTAAACATTTCTCATTGACAACTTTTTCATGCAAATTGATCCTGTAGACAGTCTTTTCTAATAAGTTTTGTTATATATGAAGTAACATTCCAATAGAAGAGAAACACAATATAAATGACTTTATTAATATAAACTTTAACCATATAAAAACATATTTTCATAAATCAAATGAATTCACTGACTGAACATTACAGCAATGTCAGCTATCAGAAATTGATTAGATGAAGCAGCAGAGCTCAGCACTTGGATGGTTGGGTGGAGACCGTGGTGTTCACCATATGGTTAGACATATCAGGGGGCATCATGAAAGCAGGGTTATAGGCATTAGGAGCAGAAGCCATCATTTTAGAAGGGCCTGCCATGGCATGTTGGTCAGATGCCATCTTAATTTGAGCCCCTCCGGCAATGCCAGGGGGGCCTGCCATCATATCAGGGTGCTTCTCAACCATGCTGGAGGACTGTGGGCTGGTCATGACGTAGCCCTGTTGGTTTGGGGACTGTGGGCTGGTCATGATGTAGCCCTGTTGGTTGGTCATGATGTAGCCCTGTGGGTTGGGGGACTGTGGGCTGGTCATGGTGTAGCCCTGTGGGTTGGTCATGATGTAGCCCTGTTGGTTGGGGGACTGTGGGCTGGTCATGGTGTAGCCCTGTGGGTTGGTCATGATGTAGCCCTGTTGGTTGGGGGACTGTGGGCTGGTCATGGTGTAGCTCTGTTGATTGGTTGTGTAGGACACGTTTGAGTTGGTCATGGTTGGAGGCTGCACTTGGATGGCCACAGGCTGGGTGGTTGTGAAAGTGCAGCTCTTCTTGTGGTCTTTGATCTCCCTGGCCATCTGACACCATGAGCACCAGACACAGAAGCAGGACGCCATGATATCCTCACAAAGGCTTTGCTATGGACCCACACAGACAACCTTGTTTAACACTATTACACACGCAAGTTAACAGAACACATAATACCCCCATCGCAACATACACTACCGTTTGGCTTCACTTAGAAATGTCTTTGTTTTTGAATGAAGGGCAACTTTTGTCCATTAAAATAACAAATTGATCAGAAATACAACATAGTTATGACAATTGTAGCTGGAAACAGATTTAATGGAATATAATCGAATATCGACATAGGCGTACAGAGGCCCATTATCAGCAACCATCACTCCTGTGTTCCAATGGCACATGGTCTTAGCTAATCCAAGTGTTTCAATTTACAAGGCGAATTGATCAGAAAACTATTTTGCAATTATGTTAGCACAGCTTACGGCTTCGATTACAGGCTCAAAATGGCCAGAAACAAATAACTTTCTTCTGAAACTCGTCAGTCTATTCTTGTTTTGAGAAATGAAGGCTATTCCATGCGAGAAATTGTCAAGAAACTGAAGATCTCGTACAACACTGTGTACTACTCCCTTCACAGAACAGTGTAAACTGTCTCTAACCAGAATAGAAAGAGTGGGAGGCCCCGGTGCACAACTGAGCAAGAGGACAACTACATTAGGGTGTATAGTTTCAGAAACAGACGCCTCACAAGTCCTCAACTGGCTGCTTCATTAAATAGTACTTGCAAAACACCAGTCTCAACGTCAACAGTGAAGAGGCGATTCCGGGATGCTGGCCGTCTAGGCAGAGTTCCTCTGTCCGTTGTCTGTGCTCTTTTGCCCATTTTCATATTTTCTTTTTATTGGCCAGTCTGAGATATGGCTTCTTCTTTGCAACTCTGCCTAGAAGGCCAGCATCTCAGAGTCGCCTCTTCACTGTTGACATTGAGACTGGTGTTTTGCAAGTACTATTTAATGAAGCAGCCAGTTGAGGACTTTTAAAGCGTCTGTTTCTCATACTAGACACTGATGTACTTGTCCTCTTGCTCAGTTGTTCACCGGGGCCTCCCACTCCTCTTTCTAGTCTGGTTAGAGACAGTTTGCACTGTTCTGTGAAGGGAGTAGCACCCACCGTTGTACGAGATCTTCAGTTTCTTAGCAATTTCACTCATGGAAGAGCCTTCATTTCTCAGAACAAGAATATAGTTTCTGGCCATTTTGAGCCTGTAATCGTAACCAAACGCTGACGCTCCAGATACGCAACTAGTCTAAAGAAGGACAGTTTTATTGCTTCTTTAATCAGAACAGTTTTCAGCTGTGCTAAAAATTGCAAAAGGGTTTTCTAATGATCAATTAGCCTTTTAAAATTATAAACTTGGATTAGCTAACACAACGTGCCATTGGAACACAGGAGCGATGGTTGCTGATAATGGGCCTCTGTACACCTATGTAGATATTACATGAAAAATCTGCGGTTTCCAGCTACAATAGTCACTTACAACATTAACAATGTCTACACAGTATTTCTGATCAATTTTATATTATGTTAATGGACAGAAATCTGCTTTTCTTTCAAAAACAAGGATATTTTTAAGTGACCCCAAACATTTGAACGGTAGTGTATGCATCTGCAAAAAAACAAACATTTATGCAATGTTTGTATGTAATGGGAACCATCACCTGAATGCCATATTTGTGGCGTACAGCAACCCGCATGGACAGACTTGCGGGTGGCACAATGATGGGCACCCCAAAGGCAACCATGCAAGCAGGGCCAATGATGTCCACTAATGGCAGACAGGTACTCTCTCCAAACTCTCCCGTGGTGGAGCAGGCTAAGCAAGGACAGCACCAGAAACCATAACAACCTGCACACACACAGACATAATATCTTATCAACAGAAAGAGCAACAACAATACAACTCTTAAAGGTGGTGGCGATATTTTAAGACAGAATACCCTGAGTTTAGGGGCGGATGGGATAAGATGTCCCATGGATACTCACAGGAATTCATGTCTTGACAGCAGTCAAAAAGGCCAGTGTTCCAGCCCTTCATAGCAGGTGCTGCCAACTGTTGGTGGACTATGATGTTTGCTGCCATGGTGATCAGACCTGTCTCCAGACATAATGAGAAGGAAGATGTAGCACTCACAGTAGTAGTTTATTTGTGTGTGGGGGGGGGGGGGGGGGGGGGGGGAGAGAAATGCCTCAGCAGTATGATTCTAAGATATAGCTGAACATCATACTTGGCGTCAAGCTTATGCCTAGAATTGTTGGCTACACTGTAAAAACAAATAGTTTGACTTCACCCAACTTGGGGCAAAATGTTGCATCCAATATGCATTTTGAGTTTACCAAAAAACAGTCAATGAGACAAGTTGGGAAACATCAAGTGATAGACAGACGGCTTTTGTTAAATTAGGGTTGTACGTTAATTGGATCATGATTGAAACTAGAAACAGTTATTGGACAGTGGTTTCTTTCAAATCTATCTTGACTAACCAAAGACCAGATAAACAATGTTACTAATGATGAAAACAAATCCACGTTTTGCTATATGCATGATATTTTAACCTCTGAAAATATGTTTTAATTGTAAACATGTAGTTGACAAGTACATTTAATAAAATGAAGTACTTGCTGAAAGGCACACTGGGAAATATGTTAATGAGAACAAATGCAGCTTAAGCCAACATGGTATTTTATGTTGTGGGTCTCAGGAAACTAGATGTGTTATGTGATCAAAGCAACCATTTGTGTTGCAAAGGCAAACTTTAATATGTAATAAGTTCACACAAATCAAAAAGGCTGTGGTTCTAGTAACTAAAAAAAAATTACAGACCTAGGCCTAGACTAAAATCAGTTCCAGCGCTAACCAATGATAACCGACAACTGCAACACAGTTTCATTGTTTAGGCGATGTTGGCGGTGAGCTGCCACACCCGTCCTTAAATCCCACCCACGTTTGAAGTTCAGAACGAGAAATTGTAGGCTATATTGACACAATGACACTAATACTGAAAATCATTATTTGAAATAATAAGGATTCATATCAGGCTAATCGAGGTGTAGATTACAACACTCAAGGCTTCTTGCTGATTTGGCAGGTCCAACGTAGTTACACCTCCGACATTGGCTAAATAAAACAATGAAATTGTTCTGCAGTTATTGATTATCGTTGGTTGAGACAGAAAGATTTAATCTAGCCATTAAATTCATCAAAATCATGCCACGAATGTACAGCATGACACAGTAGTGATTTACTGATGGTTCCTCATTCACATTCTGACTAACCCTGTAAAGATATTGACTGTTCTGTAAAATAACTACACCCTTTAAAAAAAAAAAACAATTTCACACTATTATCTATTATTATCAACATCTATTATCTATTACTTAAAGTTCTCAGAGAGAAAGACATTTTCATTAAAAAAACAGATGTATATAGCCTTTCTTACCTTTCCACTCTTCTCAAATGCTTAGAGAGAATGACAGGAGGTGACGTGGACATAATCATGAAGCACAATAAAAATGTCTGGAATGTCTGCAGGTATGCAGGTTACTTAAAGTGAAACGGACAGCGTTTTAGAAACAGTAACTCTTCTTACATGTTCATATACACCCCCAGTGTAACGGCAGATTTCCTCTTCATCAGAAGAGGAGTAAGGATCGGACCAAGATGCAGCGTGGTAAGTGTCCATAACTTTAATCAAAGAAAGCACTGAATACAAAAGAAACGAAACAGTACCGTGTGGCGACTGACACGGAAACAAACACCCACAAACCAACAGTGAAACCCAGGCTACCTAAGTATGATTCTCAATCAGAGACAACTAACGACACCTGCCTCTAATTGAGAACCATACTAGGCCAAAACAGAAAACAAACATAGACTGCCCACCCCAACTCACGCCCTGACCATACTAAATAAAGACAAAACAAAGAAAATAAAGGTCAGAACGTGTCAACCAGGAAGAATATGACACTTTTTTTTGACACTTGGGAATAGTCATTTTCAGGTTTTCATAAATTCATAGAATGTTTGAAATGACAAATATGTCATGACTGTCCTGTGAGGATCACAATGGGTCAGATCAGCTTGGCAATGGTTGACAATACCCAGACCTTCTCTCACCCACAGAAGAGGGGAGGAGGGACCTGGGACGGTTAAACAGTTCACACCCTGTTGTAAATTACAGGAGAAGGGGGCTCTTTCTCCCCCTCCAATAAAATCCACAAAGGAATGTTCTTTGTTAACAGACTTTTTGCCGCTGAAACTCTAACACATTCAAAAAGCGAAAACTGGAACAATATTTCTAACATAAGAACGTGAGGAATGGTCGGAGATGATCTGTAGAAAATGAATGTCAAACAGGTTTGAATTATGTGATGTCATTTAAAAGGTTGTAGAGGAAATACTGGAACTTGAAAAGTATTTACACTACAGGTATGAAGTCTCCATCCTTAACGTTGTATATTAAATATAAAAAATGATAGAAGTATTTTTGTTAAGATATGAATGTGGTTTTATGAGGTATAAGAGAATCTACAGTTGAAGTAGGACGTTTACATACACTTAGGTTGGAGTAATCAAAACTTGTTTTTCAACCACTCCACAAATGTTTTGTTAACAAACTTTAGTTTTGTGGTTAGGACATCTACTTTGTGCATGACACAAGTCATTTTTCCAACAATTGTTTACAGACAGATTATTTAACTTATAACTCACTGTAATACAATTCCAGTGGGTCAGAAGTTTACATACACTAAGTTGACTGTGCCTTTAAACAGCTTGGAAAATTCCAGAAAATTATGTCATGGCTTTAGAAGCATCTGCTAGGCCAATAGACATCATTTGAGTCAATTGGAGGTGTACCTGTGGATGTATTTCAAGGCTTACCTTCAAACTCAGTGCCTCTTTGCTTGACATCATGGGAAAATCAAAAGAAATCAGCCAAGACCTCAGACAAAAACCTCCACAAGTCTGGTTGATCCTTGGGAGCAATTTCCAAACACCTGAAGGTACCACATACATCTGAACAAACAATTGTACGCAAGTATAAACACCATGGGGCCATGTAGCCGTCATACCGCTCAGGAAGGAGACGCTTTCTGTTTCCTAGAGATTAATGTACTTTGGCCCCATGGTGTTCGTTATGTTTGGAGGAAAAAGGGGGACGCTTGCAAGGCGAAGAACACCATCCCAACCGTGAAGCATGGGGGTGGCAGCAGCATGTTGTGAGGGTGCTTTGCTGCAGGAGGGACTGGTGCACTTTACAAAATAGATGCCATCATCACATTCTTAAAATGAAGTGGTAATCCTAACTGACCTAAGTCAGGGAATTTTTATGAGTATTAAATGTCAGGAATTGTGAAAAACTGAGTTTAAATGTATTTGGCTAAGGTGTATATAAACTTCCGACTTCAACTGTATCTCCTATAAACTGTGTCAGACTGCAACATCTTAGTAGCCTAGCTATGACTGTGGCATGTGTCTGTACACTTTCCCTCCACTGCGCACTGTAAACTTTACACTTGAAAGCAGCGGAGATGCAAGAACATCAGGCTGTAATTTCATATAGTAGATGACTCAACTGTGGGCTCATGTGTGCTCTTCTATTAGTCACGTTATGGCTGACCTGTGATTATTGCCCTTACTAGTGTGATTGTATTGACATTCCCAGCCTTAGTTACAGTAGTTCATTTGTGTTCAAAATGTTGAGTCATTGAATCTGAAACAGTGCATCCCGAATGGGTGGAGCCAGCAAACAATGTACCGGGTCAGCTGTTAATTAACAACCTAATAGCTATATTTTTTTGACTACCAAGGAATGTATTGGTGAATTATATGAATTATGCATTGAACTGCATCCGTCTATCCTGCCAACAATGTCTTACCGAATATCATAAATTTTTTAAATAAACTTTAACCTATTAGTAAAACCTCTTATAAAGTTGGTTTGAAGCATAAACTTTGAATTTTATATTTTTCACGGATTATAAATGTCTGTTTCATATCTGCAAAGTAGTTGAAGTGCTGTCAGTTCCACTTTCATAGACACACACAAAACCTGCAAAACCTGAATGCACATTCGTTGATGGATTGTTTTCCAGGAAAGAGAATGTGCTACAAGTGTCATTTGGTTGGTGCTTTCAGCATAATGTATGAAAGAGCTTTACAAATCAAGTTATTATGAATTCATCTTTCAGATCAGGTTGCACTGGAATAAACTCAAATGTAGTTTGATTGAGAGGACATTGTGGTGGAGATTGACAGCAGATTTAGCCAATGGCAGAATTATACAGTACACCCTGACTCTAGCAGCATTCACACTATGTCCATGTGCCATTCATCTGAGGTGCCATAGTGCTGCTCTCATCACTGGGCTGCTACAGTTGTTTTCATAGGGATGTCAGCTGTAGTAGGCCACCTGTAGGTTATCAGCTATCCTGCATGCCTGGATGCCAGATTAAAGTAATTCCCCATGAAGAAAATCATCACTGTAATATTACATTTGGGAAGACATTATTGAATGTTTTGTCATAACGCCAGCATAAAGTTGTCATAAACATAAGGGTTTTGTGTCGATGTACGTCACCTCTCCAATAAATATTTGACGATGCATGATGTTTTATCATCATTCAAATGATCCAACAGGAAACACAGGAGGGATCAGTTTTATCAAGGCCAAAACAAGGAACCAAGGCCAAGACGACATCTTCAATTTCTATTTAATCTTTTTATGGCATGAACATAGTATGCAAATGAGAGGGTTGAGTAACAGTTACTAACATAATGACATAGCCATTCAAAGTGAATGCTAACTCCATGGCTATGGAGAAAAATTGTAAACCATGGTCAGGTTGAGGTAATGCGCTAAGATGATACCAGCAGGCACGCCGGGGTCCATGAGCAAGAAATTCAAGCTTGTAGGTTGCAGGTGGTGCTGTGCGTAGATCTCAGAATGGACACCAGCTCTCTGATCTGGACCAGGCTGCCCACCACCAGGCCTTACCTGCGGCTCTCCAGGACATAACACCCTGTCTGCTCAAAAAAGTTCAGGTCAAACTTTGCTTCTCCCAGCTTCACAGTGAATGAGGTCTAGTGTGGTGAGCGCTCCCTTACGAACCAGCGGTGTCACAGTTATCTGGTTGCCACGCCCATGGAGCTCCTACACCAGCACCTCCATGTTGACCCAGTGGCTGCCATCTACAGGGAACACCAGGATCCTGTTGCCATAGAAACAAGGGGGCAGTATGAGAAGGAGGAGGAACAATGAGAGAAGGAGCCAGACAAAGGTGTGCAGGAGCTCTCTGCACACACTCAGATATTTCTCTCACCTGCACAGAAACAAAAGCAATATCATGGGAAACGGAAATGGCAAATATCTACACAAAATCGTATCCATTTTTATAATAGCAACAACAACAAAAGCAAATGAATATAAGAAATGCATGTAATGCATACAGTTCAGATTCATTTACAACACAAGTACACTATTTTAAGATTCATAATATACATTTGGAAGCTTGGAATTAGTTGTAAACACACTTTAAACGTTTTAAATCATTTCCAAAAATGAGAACGTAAATTCTGTGTTTTGAATTTGAATTTTGTGATGATCTTTCTTGCTCTGCTGTGTGATATTGTCTTATACTATCTAGCTTCTACTTTGCTCTCTGTCTGATTTGTACTCTTTCTTACTTTAAAAAGGACATGATACGCAGAGTAAAATGAAAGTCAGATTGACATTAACATCATAGAGAATATGTTGAATGAAAAACATGTTAATTTGTCTCCTCTGGGCTTGTAGTAGCTAATATGTATTCCTCATTGGCCTCAATCAAACTATGCAATTTGTATAATCTATTAAAATGCATATTATCTGACTCCATAAAGATAAATAGCAATGTGCAAGTCAGTATTAGTCTCTCTCTCTCTCTTCCGAAACCTCTTCTTATAGCCAAGGTCCTCTGGTCAAAATGCTCCTTATTCCAAACTGCAGCTAGAGTGAGAAAGAAGTCATGTCCACATAAAGACAAACTCACATTTTGGAGATCAGGAGGAAATACCCTAAAATGGCAAAAATAATCATGGTGTGTTTCACAGCTCTGGTGGAAGAGGACATGGAGGAGAGGGAGTTTGAGTTACCACAGCCATTTTCTCTCCAGTAGCCTAACTTGTAGATGATTGTTGACACCTCAACCAGCATTAAGGGTCAGGGCAATTTGTGACTTTGTGCAGCCACTTGATTTGGTAATCAGTGGCTGCACGAAGGGCTGTGGGGAGTGGTGGGGAGTGGTTTCTCCTCTCCTAGGCAATCAGCAATTGGTACAGGGAGGTGTGCTCTTCACTTCTGATAGACAATTAGCAACTCATTTTAGTATTTCAATCTCCCCGGTTTCTCAGCGGTTGCTGTGTCAGTGGTGGTTTTGTCAGCAAAACTAAGACCATCGCCAAAACAAAGACGGTTCTGCTGAGTTGTTCTGCCGAGTTCTTCGATGAAGGCTCCACACATCTCTCACTTGAGTATCTTACCTGGTTATTTTCTGAAGATCTCATTAGATTTTTTGTAGCTTTGGCAACTATGTGTGTATTTTCTATAAATGTGCGCTACTATCCCTGTAGGCTTTACAGACCCACCAACCCTTCTAATTTAGTGTACCCTGCGTGCACAACCCATGTGGAATTCTGGGACTCTGGCAGCATTCGGATCTGCGGTTAAGAACAGAGTTCATCTCCGCTTATGCCCTTCAGTCCCTTGACTTTTTGGCCCTGACGGAGACACGGATCCCAACGATGGCTCACGGCCCTTCGTACTTGGCAAATTCAACCTGTGTAATCTGCCTTCCATTCATTTAATTACTTTCTCTTTCCCTCCTTGCCTCTTGACTTCATCCTTTCCCAATCCCCTCCAACTCACAAGGGAGGCAATGCGCTTCACCTCATCTTTACTAGAACCTGTTTTCCTACTAATCTCACCGCAAACCCCCTCCAGGTCTCTGATCACTACTTTGTTTCCTTTGTCTCCCTTTCCTCCAACACTAGCTACTCAGGCCCTACCTAGATGGTCATGCGCCATCACAATCTTCGCTCTCACTCTCTCCTCTTCTATCCTATAGTCTCTCGCTTCTGAGAAATCCTTCTCCCTCCTGTCTCCTGATTCTGCCTCTTCGACCGTAATCTCCTACCTTTCTGCATCCTGGTACTCGCACTGTCCCCTTTCCTCCCGGCCGGCTTGGCCCGAACCTCCTGCTCCTTGGATTAGTGATTCCTTGCGAGTTTACAGAAGCTATAATGGAGGAAAACTAAGCTTCCCAAAGGACCTATTATCCGTTCACCGCCTGCTCTATAACTTCTCTTACTCTAAATCTGCTGCGAAAGACACTTTCTATCACTCTACATTTCAAGCTTCTGCCTCTAAACCTAGGAAATATTCCCACTGTAACGGTTTTCTTGAGTTGAAGGAGAGGCGGACCAAAATGCAGCGTGGTTACTTGTATACATCTTTAATAAAGCTGAAACCACAAACAGTATACAAAAACAATAACCGTGAAAAAACATAAACAGTCTATCTGGTGCAAACAAACACAGAGACAGGAATAATCACCCACAAAACCCAACACCAAACAGGCTACCTAAATATGGTTCCCAATCAGAGACAATGACTAACACCTGCCTCTGATTGAGAACTATATCAGGCCAAACATAGAAATAGACAAACTAGACATGTAACATAGAATGCCCACTCAGATCACACCCTGACCAAACAAAATATAGAAACATACAAAGCAAACTATGGTCAGGGTGTGACACCCACCTTCTCCTTAATCCTCCAACCGCTCCTTCCTTCCACTCTGTGGATCACTTTGTCAAGCACTTTGGAAAAAAGGTTGACATCCATTCCTCATTCACTCATACTATTGAGTCCACTGGTCCCACTTACACAGATATAGCCTAAACCTTGACCTCTTTCTCCCCTCACTCTTCAGATGATATCCTGCGACTAGTGAGGTCTGGCCGCCCGACAAACTGCCCACTCGACCCCCATCACCTCCTCCCTTCTCCAGAACATCTCTGGAGACCTTCTCCCAATCTACACTTCCCTCATCAACTCATCCCCTCTGACTTCAAAATGGCCAGAGTTTCTCCCCTCCTCAACAAACCAACACTCAACTCATCTGACATCCAAAAACTATAGACCTGTATCTCTTTGTTTTCGTTCCAAAACACTTGAGCGTGCTGTCTCTATGAAACTTTCTAGCTATCTCTCTCGATATTCTTGACCCTAACCAGTCAGACTTAAAGACGGGTCACTCAACTGAGACTGCTCTTGTCTGTTTCACGGAGGCTCTCCACACTGCCAAAGCTGACTGTCTCTCCTTTCTTCTCATCCTCCTAGATCTATCCAATGCCTTCAACACCGGGAATCAGGAAATCTTCCTCTCCACTCTTTCAGGGCTGTGTGTCTCAGACTCTGCAGGTAACTCCTACCAGGCGATGTGGAGAGGATCTGTGTCTGCACCACGAACTCTCACTACTGGTGTCCCCCAGAGCTCGGTTCTTCGCTCTCTTCTCTCTATACACCAGGTCACTCAGCTCCGTCATATCCTCATATGGTCTCCTATCATTGCTATGTGGACGCCATTCACTACTCCCCCCCCCCCCCCCTCCTTCTGACACCCAGGTGGCAACAGGCATCTCTGTGTGCCTGGCAGATATCTCTCCTTGGATGTCTGCCCACCACCTCAAGCTCAAGCTCAACCTCAACAAGACGGAGCTGCTCTTCCTCCCAGGGAATGCCTGGCCACTCAAAAACATCTCCATCATGGTTGACAATTCCACAATGTTGCCCTCCAAAGAACATTGGCGTGACCCTGGACAACACCCTGTCGTTCTCTGCAAACATCAAAGCAGTGACACTGTCCTGCAGGTTCATGCTCTACAGCGTCTGTAGAGATAGACCCTAACAAGTGGCGCAGTTCCTAATCCAGGCTCTTATTTTCTCCCGTCTGGACTACTGCTACTTGGCATTGACTGGCTTCCTCGCTTGTTCCATCAAACCCCTGCAACTTATGCTGCAGCCTGCCTAGTTTTCAACCTTCCCATGTTCTCCCATGTCACCCCATTTCTCTGCCCACTCCACTGACTTCCAGTTGAAGCATACATCCACTACAAGACCATGGTGCTTGCCTACAGAAGAGCAAGACTATTTGCCCCTCCGTTCTACTACCTCTGGTCTCTTGGCAGCTTGCACTCAGCCCAGTCCAAGCACTTCTCTGTCCTGACACCCCAATGATGGAACCAGCTTCCCCCTGAAGCTAGTACATATTCCCTGCTCATCTTCCGAAAGCACTTGAAACCTTACATCTTCAAAGAGTATCTTTAAATAAATCCCCCTCATAAATCCCCCTCACCCTGACCAAATCCCCCCCTTTCTACCTCTGACTTTGCCGAAAAGTATTTTATTGAGGAAAATTGTACTTACTATACCTGTGATATGTGGTTGTCCCACCTAGCTATGTTAAGATTAATGTTTTAACTGTAAGTCGCTCTGGATCAGAGCGTCTGCTAAATTACTCAAATGTTCTCCATATAGAACTACAGTCTAATCTCTCATTGGGAAATAGCCCCTGTAAACTGGCGAAACCCTAGATCCCTCTCTGAATGTGAGCCCTTTCTCCCCAGCTAATTTGATTTAAAAGGACACTTTCACTCATGCAAGGTTTTGCAAAGTACTTAACAATTCCTGCTTCAATGTTTATGTAAACATATTTGTCATTCTTACTCAATGACAAATATTCATGTAAATTCTAATAGACCAAGATGTTTGGTTAACCTTATAAAATAAGTAACAGTCCAATAGAAGAGAAACTCAATATAAATGACTTTATTACATGTCAAGACAATGAGCAGTGGACATTACCATCAAATAAACCTCAGACTATAAACCATATAAAAACACATTTTCATCAATCTAATTCATTTTTTGTCAAATGCCATCTTCATATGACCCCCTCTGGCCATCTCAGGGGGCCCTGCCATCATCCCAGGGGGCCCTGCCATCATCCCAGGGGGCATCTCAGCCATGTTGGAGGACTGTGGGCTGTTCATGACTTCATGAGCTCTGTTGGTTGGAGGACTGGTGGGCCGGTCATTAATCAATCAATTCGATTTATTTAGAAAGCCCAGGTCAGCACCTTAGGAGTAAATGTCAGTTGGCTTTTCATAGTCGATCATTCAGAGAGAGAGTCAAAAATGGCAGGTCCGGGTCAAGGTAGCATGTCTGGTGAACAGTTCGATAGCCGCAGGCAGAACAGTTGAAACTGGAGCAGCAGCACGACCAGGTGGACTGGGGACAGTAATGAGTCATCAGACCAGGTAGTCCTGAGGCATGGTCCTAGGACTCAGGTCCTCCGAGAGAGACAGAGAGAATTAGAGGGATCATACTTAAAATCACACAGGACACTGGATAAGACAGAAGAAACACTCCAGATATAACAGACTGACCCTAGCCCCCCGACACATAAACTACTGCAGCATAAATACTGGAGGCTGAGACGAGGGTTGGGAGACATGACCAACCAGGCAAGATATAACCCGACCCACTTTACCAAAGCACAGCCCCCACACCACTAGAGGGATATTTTCAACTACCCTGAAACAAGGCCGAGTATAGCCCACAAAGATCTCCCCCACGGCACGAACCCGAGGGGGGCGCCAACCCAGACAGGAAGATCACATCAGTGACTCAACCCACTCAAGTGATGCACCACTCCTAGGGATGGCATGGAAGAGCACCAGTAAGCCAGTGACTCAGCCTCTGTAATAGGGTTAGAGGCAGAGAATCCCAGTGGAGAGATGGGAACCAGCCAAGCAGAGACAGCAAGGGCGGTTCGCTGCTCCAGTGCCTTTCCGTTCACCTTCACACCCCTGGGCCAGACTACACTCAATCATAGGACCTACTTAAGAGATGATGACGTAGCTCTGTTGGTTGGGGGACTGTAGGCCGGTCATGATGTAGCTCTGTGTGTTGGGGGACTGGTGGATCGGTTAAGACGTAGCTCTGTTGGTTGGGGGACTGTGGATCAGTTATGACATAGCTCTGTTGATTGGTTGTGTAGGACACGTTTGAGTTGGTCATGGTTGGAGGCTGCAGATGGATGGCCACAGGCTGGGTGGTTGTGAAAGTGCAGCCCTTGTGCTTGTTGATCTCCCTGGCCATCTGACACCACAAGCAACAGGCACAGAAGCAGGACACCAAGATGTCCTCAAAGAGGCTTCCCTGTGGACCTACACAGACACACTTGTTTAACACTATCACACACACGTAAACAGAACACACATAATACTCCTATCACAAAATGTGTATCTGCAAGAACAACTTTCATGTAATGTCTATTTGTAATGGGAAACATTACACCTGAATGGCATATTTGTGATGTACAGCAACCCGCACGGACAGACTTGCGGGTGAAACAATGATGGGCACCCCAAAGGCAAGCATGCAAGCAAGGCCCATGAAGTCCATTAAGGGCAGATAGGTACTCTCTCCAAACACTCCCGTGGTGGAGCAGGCAAAGCAAGGACAGCACCAGAATTCATAGCAACCTGCATACAGAAACACCTCATCAACAGAGAGAGCAACAACAAGACAACTCTTATAAGTGGTGCCGATATTTTAAGAGAGAATACCTTGAGCTTAGGAGCAGATGGGATATGACGTCCCATGGATACTCATAGGAATTCAAATCCTGAAAGGAGTCAGTGGCAGGTGTTCAAATCAAATGTTATTTGTCACATGCAACGAATACAACCGGTGTAGACCTTATAGTGACATGCTTACATAGAAGGTGCTGCCACCTGTTGATGGACTATGATGTTTGCTGCCATGGTGATCAGACCTGTCTCCAGACATAATGAGAAGGAAGATGTAGCACTCACAATAGTAGTTTATTTGTGGGGGGGAATGCCTCAGCAGTATGATTCTAAGATCTAGCTGGACAGCAAGCTAATTGTTGGTTACACTGTAAAAACATTCAAGGTGGCCTAACAAAAAATTATTCCACAACTTTTTTTACTTCACCCAACTTTTTGGGCAAAGTGTTGCATGCACTTCACATTTTGAGTTGACCAAAACCTTCTTCTGAGTCAGACACGTTGTGAAATAGCAAGTGATATTGACAATGACTGTTGCTAAAATGTTGTAAATTAGGGTTGTACTTAGATTCCACATTGACTCTTTCTTGTTTCAGCCATGATCCAATTATTGGACCAGATAGAATTGAAACATCTCACTATCTTGACTAACCAGGACCAGATAAACAGGAACAACAATCTCACTAATTATAAAAATATAGCCAGATGTTTTGCTGTATCTGGTTAAATGCATCAAATGTATGTTTGAATTGTAAACAAGTCCTTGACAAGTACATGTAATAAAATGAGGTACTTCTTTACAGGCATACTGGGAAATATGTATCTTAAGCCAACACAGTATTTTAAGTTGCAGGTCTCAGGAAAATGAACTTGAATGATCAACTATTTGTTTTGTAAAGGCAAACTTTAATATTGAATAAGTTCGCACAAATCAAAAAAGGCTCTGGAACTAGTTACTCAGACTTGTCTCATAGACCAGATGTAAATAGTTAATATACATCTGGGTCACTCAAATTAGTATGATATGTTCAATTTGTTATTGTTACATACACTGAACAAAAATGTAAATCCAACCATTTCAAGGATTTTACAGAGTTACAGTTCATATAAGGAAATCAGTCAATTGAAATACTTTAATTAGGCCCTAATCTTTGGGTTTCACATGACTGGGACTACTATTTCTTGGTCACAAGTGTATTGCCCTGGATCAGAAAACCAGTATGTATCTGGTGTGCCCACCATTTGCCTCATGCAGCATGACACGTCTCCTTCACATAGATTTGATCATGCTGTTGATTGTGGCCTGTGGAATGTTGTTCCACTCCTCTTCAGTGGCTGTGTGAAGTTGATGGATATTGGCGGGAAGTGGAACACGCTATTGTACCTGTCAATCCATAGTATCTAAAACATGGTCAATGGGTGACATGTCTGGTGAGTATGCAGACCATGGAACAACTTTTAAATTTTCAGTCTCCAGGAACTGTGTCTAGATACTTGCGAATTGGGCCGTGCATTATTCACAGTTTGTGCAGAAGTTCTTCAGTTGTCCAAACCCACAGTTTCATCAGCTGTTAGGTTGGCTGGTCTCAGACAATCTTGCAGGTGAAAAAGACAGATGTGGAGGTCCTGGGCTGTGGAGATGTGGAGGTCCTGGACTGGCGTGGTAACATATGGTCTGAGGTTCTGTGGTCAGTTGGACATAGTGCTAAATTCTCTAAACGACCTTAAATTCCATGGCGACAACTCTGGTAGACATTCCTGCAGTCATGCTAATTACATTATCCCTGAAAATTAATACATACCATACGAAATGGAACATATCATACAAAATGTTGTGTCAGTTTTATGTACATAATAATACGAAATGCTCTGAAACCACATTGAGATACTAAATATTTTTGCATGCTGCCCCCTTTGAGTACAGGCCTAGATTCAAACAGTTGTACCGCTAACCAGCAATAACTGACAACTGAATAGCAGTTTCATTGGTTTTTTTTTAGGCGATGTTGGAGGTGACTGTGTTGAAGCTGTCAAATTGGTGTCACAAAATGAAATAATAATCTGGACTCATATCAGCCTCATTGAGGAGTAGATTACAACACACATTCCAGTTCGAACTTGTAGCAAGGCTACTTGCTGATTTAACAGCTCCAATGCAGATACACCTCTGACATCTGCTAAATAAAAACTATGACACCGCTATGCAGTTGTTGGTTATCGCAGGTTAGGGCAGAACAGATTGAATCTAGACCTTAAACTCACAAATTACTGCCAGGAAAGTACAGTGTGGCAATTATGGCCTAGAGTTGTTTCCTCATTCACATTCCGCCTGTAGCCCTGAAAAAACATGTTCTGTAAAATAACTACACCCTTTTTTACCGATTACTATCATCTATTCTCTTATTTATAGTTTGTTTTATTATAGAGAAATTACATTTTTATTAAAAAAACATGCTATATAGATTTAAAAAAGTTTTACATGTGCACCCTTTTTGAATGCTTACAGAGAACATATCAGGTGCCAAAGTAAGACCCAAGTCCCGACTGTGTGAAGTAACAATGTTTATTGTAACAGGGGCAGGGAAACGACAGGTCAAGGCAGGAAGAGGTCGGTAATCCAGAGGTGGAGCAAAGGTATAGGACGGCAGGCAGGCTCAGGGTCCAGGACAGGCAGTGTGGTCAGGCAGGCGGGCTTGGAGTCAGGATAGGCAGGGGTCAAAACCAGGAGGACGAGAAAAGAGAAATTGAAAGTAGCAGGAGCTTTAGATCGTTAGAACACATTTGCCAAAAGCCACAAGATACACATGAATGGATTTCTGCAAATATGTAAATACCACAGAAGTCCTCTTACATTTTTGAACTTCACAGTCCTATTGCTCAAACAACCATGAAAAGGTAGGCTATCTCTACCTCAGTTGCGTATGCACATCAACAAGATCAAAAATGAATATTAGCCAGAGTGAGAGAAAATCTAATGAGGGAATATTAGATAATTAGATATTAGATCAAACTTGTAAAGCTAGTTGGTCATCAACATGGCACTGAAACAATGGGGAATAGTATCCTGCTCGTCCTTCTACGGCTTGCCTGCCAATGCCTGCTTGCCCCAACCCATGTTTTGTAATCTGAATGAGATCTTGCCTGCCCACCCATTTGATCGACGCCAAATACATTTGATTAACAACTAAAATATATGTTAAATGTACTGGCACAGAGTCAATGTGTGGGGGTACAGGTTAGTATCTGTGTAGCCATTTGACTAGCTGTTCAGGAGTCTTATGGATTGGGGGTAGAAGCTGTTAAGACTTTTTTTGGACCTAGATTTGGCACTCCGGTACTGCTTGCCATGCGGTAGCAGAGAGAAGAGTCTATGACTAGAGTGGCTGGAGTCTTTGCCAATTTTTAGGGCCTTCCTCTGACACCGCCTGGTGTAGAGGTCCTGGATGGCAGGTAGCTTTGCACCAGTGACGTACTGGGATTTACGCATTACCCTCTGTAGTGCCTTGAAGTCGGAGGCTGAGCAGTTGCCATACCAAGCAGTGATGCAACCACTCTCGATGGTGCAGCTGTAGAACCTTTTGAGGATCTGAGGACCCATGCCAAATCTTTAGTCTCCTGAGGGGGAATAGGAATAGGCATAGTAGTGCCCTCTTCACAACTGTCTTGGTGTGATTGGACCATGTTAGTTTGTTGGTGATGTGGACACCAAGGAACTTTAAGCTCTCAACTTGGCCATGCAGTCATGAGGAGTGGACTGAGCACGCACCCCTGAGGGGCACCCATGTTGAGGATCAGCGTGGCAGATGTGTTGTTACCTACCCTTACCACCTGGGGGATGGCCCATCAGGAAGTCTAGGATCCAGTTTCAGAGGGAAATGTTTAGTCACAGGGTCCTTATCTTAGTGGTGAGCTTTGAGGTCACTATGGTGATGAATGCTGAGCTGTAGCCAATGAATAGCATTCTCACGAAGGTGTTCCTTTTATCCAGGTGTGAAAGAGTAGTGTGGAGTGCAATAGAGATTGCATCATCTATGGATCTGTTGGGGCGGTATGGTCTAGGGTTTCTGGGATGATGGTGTTGATGTGAGCCATGACCTGCCTTTCAAAGCACTTCATGGCTACAGACGTTGTCATTTAGGCAGGTTACCTTAGTGATCTTGGGCACAGGGAATAGGTGGTCTGCTTGGAACATGTTATTATAGACTCAGTCAGGAACAGGTTGAACATGTCAGTGAAGCATTTGCCAGCTGGTCAGCGCATGCTCAGAGTACTAGATCTACTGTCTCTTTAATATTATGACAGATAAGCTAGATTTACTGTCTCTATTATATTATGACAGACCAGCTAGATCTACTGTCTCTATTATATTATGACAGACCAGCTAGATCTACTTTCTCTATTATATTATGACAGACCAGCGAGATCTGCTGTCTCCATCAATTATGACATACCAGCTAGATCTACTGTCTCTATTATTTTATGACAGACCAGCTAGATATACTGTCTCTATTATATTATGACATACAAGCTAGATCTACTGTCTCCATTATATTATGACAGACCAGCTAGATCTGCTGTCTCTATTATATTATGACAGACCAGCTAGATCTACTGTCTCTATTATATTATGACAGGCCAGCTAGATCTACTGTCTCTGTGTCTCTATCAAATTATGACATACCAGCTAGATCTACTGTCTCTATTATTTCATGACAGACCAGCTAGATATACTGTCTCTATTATATTATGACAGACAAGCTAGATCTGCTGCCTCTATTATATTATGACAGACCAGCTAGATCTACTGTCTCCATTATATTATGACAGACCAGCTAGATCTACTGTCTATATTATATTATGACAGACCAGATGGATATACTGTCTCTATTATATTATGACAGACCAGCTAGATCTGCTCTCTCTTTGTCTCTATTATATTATGAAAGGCCAGCTAGATCTACTGTCTCTTTTATATTATGACAGACCAGCTAGATTTACTGTCTCTATTATATTATGACGACAGACCAGCTAGATTTACTGTCTACATTATATTATGACAGACCAGCTAGATCTACTGTCTCTGTGTCTCTATTATATTATGACAGACCAGCTAGATCTACTGTCTCTATTATATTATGACAGACCAGCTAGACCTACTGTCTCTATTATATTATGACAGACGAGCTAGATCTACTGTCTCTGTGTCTCTATTATATTATGACAGACCAGCTAGATCTGCTGTCTCTATCAATATTATGACAGACCAGCTAGATCTACTGTCTCTATTATTTATGACAGACCAGCTAGATCTACTGTCTCTATTATATTATGACAGACCAGCTAGATCTACTGTCTCTATTATATATGACAGACCAGCTAGATCTACTGTCTCTATTATATTATGACAGACCAGCTAGATCTACTGTCTCTATTATATTATGACAGACCAGCTAGATCTACTGTCTCTATTATATGACAGACCAGCTAGATCTACTGTCTCTCTATTATATTATGACAGACCAGCTAGATCTACTGTCTCTATTCTCTATAATTATGACAGACCAGCTAGATCTACTGTCTCTATTATTTATGACAGACCAGCTAGATCTACTGTCTCTATTATATTATGACAGACCAGCTAGATCTACTGTCTCTATTATATTATGACAGACCAGCTAGATCTACTGTCTCTATTATATTATGACAGACCAGCTAGATCTACTCTCTCTTTCTCTATTATATTATGACAGACCAGCTAGATCTACTGTCTCTATTATATTATGACAGACCAGCTAGATCTACTGTCTCTATTATATTATGACACAGACCAGCTAGATCTACTGTCTCTATTATATTATGACAGACCAGCTAGATCTACTGTCTCTATTATATTATGACAGACCAGCTAGATCTACTGTCTCTATATATTATGACAGACCAGCTAGATCTACTGTCTCTATTATATTATGACAGACCAGCTAGATCTACTGTCTCTATTATATTATGACAGACCAGCTAGATCTACTGTCTCTATTATATTATGACAGACCAGCTAGATCTACTGTCTGTCTCTATATATTATGACAGACCAGCTAGATCTACTGTCTCTATTATATTATGACAGACCAGCTAGATCTACTGTCTCTATTATATTGACAGACCAGCTAGATCTACTGTCTCTGTGTCTCTATTATATTATGACAGACCAGCTAGATCTACTGTCTCTATTATATTATGACAGACCAGCTAGATCTACTGTCTCTATTATATTATGACAGACCAGCTAGATCTACTGTCTCTATTATATTATGACAGACCAGCTAGCTACTGTCTCTATTATATTATGACAGACCAGCTAGATCTACTGTCTCTGTCTCTATTATATTATGACAGACCAGCTAGATCTACTGTCTCTATTATATTATGACAGACCAGCTAGATCTACTGTCTCTATTATATATGACAGACCAGCTAGATCTACTGTCTCTATTATATTATGACAGACCAGCTAGATCTACTGTCTCTATTATATTATGACAGACCAGCTAGATCTACTCCTCTATTATATTATGACAGACCAGCTAGATCTACTGTCTCTATTATATTATGACAGACCAGCTAGATCTACTGTCTCTATTATTATGACAGACCAGCTAGATCTACTGTCTCTATTATATTATGACAGACCAGCTAGATCTACTGTCTCTATTATATTATGACAGACCAGCTAGATCTACTGTCTCTATTAATTATGACAGACCAGCTAGATCTACTGTCTCTATTATTTATGACAGACCAGCTAGATCTACTGTCTCTATTATATTATGACAGACCAGCTAGATCTACTGTCTCTATTATATTATGACAGACCAGCTAGATCTACTGTCTCTATTATATTATGACAGACCAGCTAGATCTACTGTCTGTCTCTTTATATTATGACAGACCAGCTAGATCTACTGTCTCTTTTATTATGACAGACCAGCTAGATCTACTGTCTCTATTATATTATGACAGACCAGCTAGATCTACTGTCTCTATTATATTATGACAGACCAGCTAGATCTATTACTGTCTCTATTCTATATTATGACAGACCAGCTAGATCTACTGTCTCTATTATATTATGACAGACCAGCTAGATCTACTGTCTCTATATATTATGACAGACCAGCTAGATCTACTGTCTCTGTCTCTATTATATTATGACAGACCAGCTAGATCTACTGTCTCTATTATATTATGACAGACCAGCTAGATCTACTGTCTCTATTATATTATGACAGACCAGCTAGATCTACTGTCTCTATTATATTTGACAGACCAGCTAGATCTACTGTCTCTATTATATATGACAGACCAGCTAGATCTACTGTCTCTATTATATTATGACAGACCAGCTAGATCTACTGTCTCTATTATATTATGACAGACCAGCTAGATCTACTGTCTCTATTATATTATGACAGACCAGCTAGATCTACTGTCTCTATTATATTATGACAGACCAGCTAGATCTACTGTCTCTATTATATTATGACAGACCAGCTAGATCTACTGTCTCTATTATATTATGACAGACCAGCTAGATCTACTGTCTCTATTATATTATGACAGACCAGCTAGATCTACTGCTCTATTATATTATTATGACAGACCAGCTAGATCTACTGTCTCTATTATATTATGACAGACCAGCTAGATCTACTGTCTCTATTATATTATGACAGACCAGCTAGATCTACTGTCTCTATTATAATATGACAGACCAGCTAGATCTACTCTGTCTCTATTATATTATGACAGACCAGCTAGATCTACTGTCTCTTATATTATGACAGACCAGCTAGATCTACTGTCTCTATTATATTATGAGACCAGCTAGATCTACTGTCTCTATTATATTATGACAGACCAGCTAGATCTACTGTCTCTATTTATTATGACAGACCAGCTAGATCTACTGTCTCTATTATATTATGACAGACCAGCTAGATCTACTGTCTCTATTATATTATGACAGACCAGCTAGATCTACTGTCTCTATTATATTATGACAGACCAGCTAGATCTACTGTCTCTATTATATTATGACAGACCAGCTAGATCTACTGTCTCTATTATATTATGACAGACCAGCTAGATCTACTGTCTCTATTATATTATGACAGACCAGCTAGATCTACTGTCTCTATTATAATATGACAGACCAGCTAGATCTACTGTCTCTATTATATTATGACAGACCAGCTAGATCTACTGTCTCTATTATATTATGACAGACCAGCTAGATCTACTGTCTCTATTATATTATGACAGACCAGCTAGATCTACTGTCTCTATTATATTATGACAGACCAGCTAGATCTACTGTCTCTATTATATTATGACAGACCAGCTAGATCTACTGTCTCTATTATATTATGACAGACCAGCTAGATCTACTGTCTCTATTATATTATGACAGACCAGCTAGATCTACTGTCTCTATTATATTATGACAGACCAGCTAGATCTACTGTCTCTCTATATATTATGACGACAGACCAGCTAGATCTACTGTCTCTATTATATTATGACAGACCAGCTAGATCTACTGTCTCTATTCTATTATTTATGACAGACCAGCTAGATCTACTGTCTCTATTATATTATGACAGACCAGCTAGATCTACTGTCTCTATTATATTATGACAGACCAGCTAGATCTACTGTCTCTACTGTCTCTATTATATTATGACAGACCAGCTAGATCTACTGTCTCTATTATATTATGACAGACCAGCTAGATCTACTGTCTCTATATTTTATGACAGACCAGCTAGATCTACTGTCTCTATTATATTATGACAGACCAGCTAGATCTACTGTCTCTATTATATTATGACAGACCAGCTAGATCTACTGTCTCTTATTTTTTGACAGACCAGCTAGATCTACTGTCTCTATTATATTATACAGACAGACCAGCTAGATCTACTGTCTCTATTATATTATGACAGACCAGCTAGATCTACTGTCTCTATTATATTATGACAGACCAGCTAGATCTACTGTCTCTATTATATTATGACAGACCAGCTAGATCTACTGTCTCTATTATATTATGACAGACCAGCTAGATCTACTGTCTCTATTATATTATGACAGACCAGCTAGATCTACTGTCTCTATTATATATGACAGACCAGCTAGATCTACTGTCTCTATTATATTATGACAGACCAGCTAGATCTACTGTCTCTATTATATTATGACAGACCAGCTAGATCTACTGTCTCTATTATATTATGACAGACCAGCTAGATCTACTGTCTCTATTATATTATGACAGACCAGCTAGATCTACTGTCTCTATTATATTATGAAGACCAGCTAGATCTACTGTCTCTATTATATTATGACAGACCAGCTAGATCTACTGTCTCTTATTTATGACAGACCAGCTAGATCTACTGTCTCTATTTCTATATATTATGACAGACCAGCTAGATCTACTGTCTCTATTATATTATGACAGACCAGCTAGATCTACTGTCTCTATTATATTATGACAGACCAGCTAGATCTACTGTCTCTATTATATATATGACAGACCAGCTAGATCTGTGTCTCTATTATATTATGACAGACCAGCTAGATCTAGTTAACAGCTGATCTACTGTCTCTATTCATAATATGACGGACCAGCTAGATTCATTGTCTCTATTTAATATGACGACCAGCTAGATCTACTGTTCTCTATTATATTATGACAGACCAGCTAGTTATCTACTGTCTCTATTATAATAAAACGGACAAGCTAGATCTACGTCTCTATTAATAATATGACAGACCAGCTAGATCAACTCTCTCTAATTATATTATGACAGATCAAAAGCTAGAATCTACTGTCTTATTGGAATATGACGGACAAGCTAGACTATTTTCTCTATTATATATGACCGACCAGCTAGATCTACTGTCTTATTATATTATGACATGACCAGCTAGATTACTGTCTCTATTATATTATGACAGACCTAGCTAGATCTAACCTGTCTCTATTATAATATGACATTACAGCTAGATCTACTGTCTCTATATATTATGACAGACAGCTAGATCTACTGTCTCTATTAATATTAGACAGACGCAGCTAGATTACTGTCTCTATTATAATATGACATACAGCTAGATCTACTGTCTTTATTATATTATGAAAGACCAGCTAGATCTACTGTCTCTATTAATTCTGAAAGACCAGTAGATCTACTGTCTCTATTAATATTATGACAGACCAGCTAGATCTACTGTTTCTATTATATTATTGCAACCCAGCTAGATCTACTTGTCTCTATTATATTATGACAGACCAGCTAGATCTACTGTCTCTATTGTATATGACAAGACCAGGCTTAGATCTACTGTCTCTATTATATTAGACAGACCAGCTAAATCTACTGTCTCTATTATTATTGACAGACCAGCTAGATCTACTGTCTCTATTATATTATGACAGACCAGCTAGATCTACTGTCTCTATTTATTATGACAGACCAGCTAGATCTACTGTCTCTTATTATTATGACAGACCAGCTAGATCTACTGTCTCTATTATATATGAAGACCAGCTAGATCTTACTGTCTCTATTATATTATGACAGACCAGCTAGATCTACTGTCTCTATTATAATATGACAGACCAGCTAGATCTACTGTCTCTATTATATTATGACAGACCAGCTAGATCTACTGTCTCTATTATAATATGACAGACCATGCTAGATCTACTGTCTCTTATTATATTATGACAGACCAGCTAGATCTACTGTCTCTAATTATATTATGACAGACCAGCTAGATCTACTGTCTCTATTATATTATGACAGACCAGCTAGATCTACTGTCTCTATTATATTATGACAGACCAGCTAGATCTAGCTGTCTCTATTATATTATGACAGACCAGCTAGATCTACTGTCTCTATTATATTATGACAGACCAGCTAGATCTACTGTCACTATTATATTATGACAGACCAGCTAGATCTACTGTCTCTATTATATTATGACAGACCAGCTAGATCTACTGTCTCTATTATATTATGACAGACCAGCTAGATCTACTGTCTCTATTATATATGACAGACCAGCTAGATCAACTCTCTCTATTATATTATGAGACCAGCTAGATCTACTGTCTCTATTATATATGACAGACCAGCTAGATCTACTGTCTCTATTATATATGACAGACCAGCTAGATCTACCCTGTCCTCTATTATATTATGACAGAGCCAGCTAGATCTACTGTTCTCTATTATATATGACAGACCAGCTAGATCTATGTCTCTATATTATATGACAGAACCAGCTAGAATCTACTGTCTCTATTATATTATGACAGACAGCTAGATCTACTGTCTCTATTATTATTATGACAGGACAGCTAGATCTACTGTCTCTATTATAATATGACAGACCAGCTAGATCTACTGTCTCTATTATATTATGACAGACCAGCTAGATACTGTCTCTATTAATATTATGACAGACCAGCTAGATCTACTGTCTCTATTATATTATGACAGACCAGCTAGATTACTGTCTCTATTATATTATGACAGACCAGCTAGATCTACTGTCTCTATTATATTATGACAGACCAGCTAGATCTACTGTCTCTATTATATTATGACAGACCAGCTAGATCTACTGTCTCTATTATATTATGACAGACCAGCTAATCTATCTACTGTCTCTATTATATTATGACAGACCAGCTAGATCTACTGTCTCTATTATATTATGACAGACCAGCTAGATCTACTGTCTGTCTCTATTATTATGACAGACCAGCTAGATCTACTGTCTCTATTATATTATGACAGACCAGTAGATCTACTGTCTCTATTATATTATGACAGACAGCTATATTTACTGTCTCTTATATTATGACAGACCAGCTAGATCTACTGTCTCTATTATATTATGACAGACCAGCTAGATCTACTGTCTCTATTATATTATGACAGACCAGCTAGATCTACTCTCGTCTCTATTATATTATGACAGACCAGCTAGATCTACTGTCTCTATATTATGACAGACCAGCTAGATCTACTGTCTCTATTATATATGACAGACCAGCTAGATCTACTGTCTCTATTATATTGGACAGACCAGCTAGATCTACTGTCTCTATTATATTATGACAGACCAGCTAGATCTACTGTCTATTTATATTATGACAGACCAGCTAGATCTACTGTCTCTATTATATTATGACAGACCAGCTAGATCTACTGTCTCTATTATATTATGACAGACCAGCTAGATCTACTGTCTCTATTATATTATGACAGACCAGCTAGATCTACTGTCTCTATTATATTATGACAGACCAGCTAGATCTACTGTCTCTATTATATTATGACAGACCAGCTAGATCTACTGTCTCTATTTATTATGACAGACCAGCTAGATCTACTGTCTCTATTATATTATGACAGACCAGCTAGATCTACTGTCTCTATTATATATGATGACAGACCAGCTAGATCTACTGTCTCTATTATATTATGACAGACCAGCTAGATCTACTGTCTCTATTATATTATGACAGACCAGCTAGATCTACTGTCTCTGTGTCTCTATTATATTATGACAGACCAGCTAGATCTACTGTCTCTATTATATTATGACAGACCAGCTAGATCTACTGTCTCTATTATATTATGACAGACCAGATCTACTGTCTCTCTGTCTCTATTATATATGACAGACCAGCTAGATTACGTCCCTATTATTTATGACAGACCAGCAGAATATGTCTCTTATTATAGAATGACAGACCAGCTAGATCTACTGTCTCTATTTATATGACAGACCAGCTTGATCTGCGGTCTCTATTTTATATGACAGGACCCGCTAGATCTACAATGTCTCTAGTTATAATATGACAGACCAGCTAGATATATCTACTGTCTCTATTATATTATGACAGACCAGCTAGATCTACTGTCTCTATTAATTATGACAGACCAGCTAGATCTACTGTCTCTATTATATTATGACAGACCAGCTAGATCTACTGTCTCTATTCTATATAAATATGACAACAGCTAGATCTACTGTCTCTATTATATTATGACAGACCAGCTAGATCTACTGTCTCTATTATATTATGACAGACCAGCTAGATCTACTGTCTATTATATTATGACAGACCAGCTAGATCTACTGTCTCTATTATATTATGACAGACCAGCTAGATCTACTGTCTCTATTATATTATGACAGACCAGCTAGATCTCTCTCTGTCTCTATTATAATTATGACAGACCAGCTAGATCTACTGTCTCTTTTATATTATGACAGACCAGCTAGATCTACTGTCTCTATTATATTATGACACAGACCAGCTAGATCTACTGTCTACATTATATTATGACAGACCAGCTAGATCTACTACTCTATTATATTATGACAACAGACCAGCTAGATCCAGCTAGCTCTCTCTTCTCTATATATTATGACAGACCAGCTAGATCTACTGTCTCTATTATATTATGACAGACCAGCTAGATCTACTGTCTCTATTAAATTACAGACCAGCTAGATCTACTGTCTCTATTATATTATGACAGACCAGCTAGATCTACTGTCTCTATTATATTATGACAGACCAGCTAGATCTACTGTCTCTATTATATTATGACAGACCAGCTAGATCTACTGTCTCTATTATATTATGACAGACCAGCTAGATCTACTGTCTCTATTATATTATGACAGACCAGCTAGATCTACTGTCTCTATTATATTATGACAGACCAGCTAGATCTACTGTCTCTATTATATTATGACAGACCAGCTAGATCTCTGTCTCTATATATTATGACAGACCAGCTAGATCTACTGTCTCTATTATATTATGACAGACCAGCTAGATATACTGTCTCTATTATATTATGACAGACCAGCTAGATCTACTGTCCTGCTATTCTATATTAATGACAGACCAGCCTGATATCTACTTTCTCTATTATATTATGACCAGACCAGGATGGATTTACTGTATCTATCGATATTATGACCAAGACCAGCTAGATATACTTGTCTCTGTGTCTCTTATTCAAAATTAATGACAACCGCTAGAATCTACTGCTCTATTATATTGATGACAGACCAGCTAGAGCTACTTGGCTATATTATATAATGAAAAGACCAGCTAGATCTACTGTTCTATATGATATTATGACAGACCCGCTAGATCTACTGTCTCTATTTATTTATTGACAGACCAGCTAGATCTACTGTCTCTATTTATATGACAGACCAGTAGTAGTCTACTGTCTCTATTATATTATGACAGACCAGCTAGATCTTACTGCCTCTGTAAATTATGACAGACCAGCTAGATCTACTGTCCCTATTATATTATGACGACCAGCAAGATTACTGCTCTATTATATAATGACCAGACAGCTCAGGATCTACTGTCTCTATTATATATGACAGACCAGCTATATCTGCTTGTCTCTATTTTATTATGACAGAACCAGCTAGAATCACAGGTCTCTGTTAAATTATCTACTGTCTCTATATATATGACAGACCAGCTAGATCTACTGTCTCTTTTATATTATGACAGACCAGCTAGATCTACTGTCTCTTTTATATTATGACAGACCAGCTAGATCTACTGTCTTCCTACGGTCTCTATATATGACAGACCATCTAGATCTACTCTAGGTCTCTATTAAATTATGACAGACCAGCTAGATAACTGTCTCTATTATATTATGACAGACAAGCTAGATCTGCTGTCTATTATATTATGACAGACCAGCTAGATCTACTGTCTCCATTATATTATGACAGACCAGCTAATCTACTGTCTCCTATTATATTATGACAGACCAGCTGATATACTGTCTCTATTGTATTATGACAGACCAGCTAGATCTACTGTCTGTATTATATTATGACAGACCAGCTAGATCTACTGTCTTCATTATATTATGACAGACCAGCTAGATCTACTGTCTTCATTATATTATGACAGGACCAGTAGATCTACTGTGTCTCTATTATATTATGACCGACCAGCTAGATCTACTGTCTCTATTATATTATGACAGACCACTAGATCTACTGTCTCTATTATAATATGACAGAAACAGCTAGATCTGCTGTCTATATTATATTATGACATACCAGCTAGATCTACTGTCTCTATTGTATTATGACAGACCAACTAGATCTTACTGTCTCTATTGTATCATGACATACCAGCTAGATCTACTGATCTCTATTATATTATGACAGCCCAGCTAGATCTACTGTCTCCATTTATATTATGACAGACCAGCTAGAATCTACTGACTCCATTATATTATGACGACCAGCTAGATTACTGTCTCTATTATATTATGACAGACCAGCTAGATCTACTGTCTACATTATATTATGACAGACCAGCTAGATCTACTGTCTCTGTGTCTCTATCAAATTATGACAGACCAGCTAGATCTACTGTCTTCATATATTATGACAGACCAGCTAGATCTACTGTCTCTGTGTCTCTATTATATTATGACATACCAGCTAGATCTACTGTCTCTATTATTTCATGACAGACCAGCTAGATATACTGTCCTCCTATTATATTATGACATACCAGCTAGATCTACTGTCTCTGTGTCTCTATCATATTATGACATACCAGCTAGATCTACTGTCTCTATTATTTCATGACATACCAGCTAGATCTATTGTCTCTATTGTATTATGACAGACCAGCTAGATCTACTGTCTCTATTGTATCATGACAGACCAGCTATATCTACTGTCTCTATTATATTATGACAGACCAGATGGATATACTGTCTCTATTATATTATGACAGACCAGCTAGATCTACTGTCTCTGTGTCTCTATCAAATTATGACATACCAGCTAGATCTACTGTCTTCATTATATTATGACAGACCAGCTAGATCTACTGTCTCTGTGTCTCTATTATATTATGACAGACCAGCTAGATCTACTGTCTCTATTATATTATGACAGACCAGCTAGATCTACTGTCTCCATTATATTATGACAGACCAGCTAGATCTACTGACTCCATTATATTATGACAGACCAGCTAGATCTACTGTCTCTATTATATTATGACAGACCAGCTAGATCTACTGTCTTACATTATATTATGACAGACCAGCTAGATCTACTGTCTCTGTGTCTCTATCAAATTATGACAGACCAGCTAGATCTACTGTCTTCATTATATTATGACAGACCAGCTAGATCTACTGTCTCTGTGTCTCTATTATATTATGACATACCAGCTAGATCTACTGTCTCTATTATTTCATGACAGACCAGCTAGATATACTGTCTCTATTATATTATGACAGAAAAGCTAGATCTGCTGCCTCTATTATATTATGACATACCAGCTAGATCTACTGTCTCTGTGTCTCTATCATATTATGACATACCAGCTAGATCTACTGTCTCTATTATTTCATGACATACCAGCTAGATCTATTGTCTCTATTGTATCATGACAGACCAGCTATATCTACTGTCTCTATTATATTATGACAGACCAGATGGATATACTGTCTCTATTATATTATGACAGACCAGCTAGATCTACTGTCTCTGTGTCTCTATCAAATTATGACATACCAGCTAGATCTACTGTCTCTATTATATTATGACAGACCAGCTAGATCTACTGTCTCTATTATATAATGACAGACCAGCTAGATCTACTGTCTCTATTATATTATGACAGACCAGCTAGATCTACTGTCTCTATTATATTATGACAGACCAGCTATATCTGCTGTCTCTATTTTATTATGACAGACCAGCTAGATCTACAGTCTCTATTATATTATGACAGACCAGATAGATCTACTGCCTCTGTTAAATTATGACAGACCAGCTAGATCTACTGTCCCTATTATATTATGACAGACCAGCAAGATATACTGTCTCTATTATATAATGACAGACCAGCTAGATCTACTGTCTCTATTAAATTATGACAGACCAGCTAGATCTACTGTCTCTATTATATGACAGACCAGCTAGATCTACTGTCTCTATTATAATATGACAGACCAGCTAGATCTACTGTCTCTTTTATATTATGACAGACCAGCTAGATCTACTGTCTCTATTATATTATGACAGACCATTTAGATCTACTGTCTCTAGGTCTCTATTATATTATGACAGACCAGCTAGATCAACTGTCTCTATTAAATTATGACAGACCAGCTAGATCTACTGTCACTATTATACTATGACAGACCATTTAGATCTACTGTCTCTAGGTCTCTATTATATTATGACAGACCAGCTAGATCTACTGTCTCTATTATATTATGACAGACCAGCTAGATCTACTGTCTCTATTATATTATGACAGACCAGCTAGATCTACTGAAGGGTGGTATGCTGCTGGCATATGCAAATACAATTGCGAGAAAAAAACGTAGGTCTACGGTTTGGAAAGCAAATGCCTACTTCTGAAAAGAGAAGACTGATCTGTCTGAAGATGAGATTCAACTTTTGTTCATTTGAAATTATATACAAAGTCAGCTTTAATTTTAGGGTATTTTATCGGGTAAACCATTTATAAATTACAAGCACTTATTGTACATAGAAGGGATAAATTGAACGTTTTCAATAGATTGTTTAGGTTAAATTGATAGAGTTATTCAACTTAAAATAATAACGAAGCGAATTCTGATGCAAGACGATGTCTGTTCACTAAATTATCTGCTGGAATAATGTATTGAGAATTGAGTCGTATTTAAATGACTGTATCAATAGAGAAGACAGTTACCTAAGTTAAAGAAATTCTGAATGATAGCGTGGAGAGAATGGCGATAGAAAGTGATTACCAAAATGTTTTTCATTCTTATAGATTGACTGACGCATGTCATAATTTTGGCGCTGCGCGTGTTATTTTTAAAGAAATAGGATACATTTCATAAGTGTGGAGAGCAAAGAGAAGAGGAAGTTATAAAGTTCGGTTTTAATCTTACGATAGAGGTAAGGAAAAAATTTGAAATGAGAGGGGTTATATTTTTGCCCCCTGGGGGAAAAAGAAATAGGAGAGTTAAGCTGAAAGTTGTGAGTGAGTAAGAAATTGTAAGAATAGATTCTAATGGTTATTGATTCTTGGTTTGATTGTTAAAGTAACACCAGTTAATTTGAGTAGGAAAGTTCATGTTGTCACGTTCTGACCATCGTTCGTATGTGTTTTCCTTGTTTTAGTGTTGGTCAGGACGTGAGCTGGGTGGGCATTCTATGTTGTGTGTCTGGTTTGTCTATTTCTATGTTTGGCCTGATATGGTTCTCAATCAGAGGCAGGTGTTAGTCATTGTCTCTGATTGGGAACCATATTTAGGTAGCCTGTTTTGTGGGTGATTGTTCCTGTCTTTGTGTTTGCACCAGATAGGGCTGTTTCGGTTTTCACATTTCATTATTTTGTAGTTTCTTCATGTATAGTTTTTTCCTTCATTAAAATATCATGAATCATCATCACGCTGCATTTTGGTCCGACTCTCCTTCACCACAAGAAAGCCATTACACATGTAGTCTAACATTATAATGTGTTTCCATTATGTGGAACAATGTCAGGTCATTAAAGGTGATTGCTGGATTGAGTAGTAAAATAATACGTTTGTTTTGATTTTTACGCTGATGAGACAGAGCCAACTTTTGAAAGATTTTAGATTTGTTAAAAAAAAATCAGGATTGGTTTTTACTAAATTTATATCAACATTTTGAAATTATTAGATTGCTGATTAAAGGTTTTAAAAAATAACTAATTAAATACCACCCTTCCTTTCACTGAACTTTACTCAGGGACAGTGGCGGTACTTTCATGGCTCCCTGGGTGAACCCCCCCTGCACTAACTGTACCATTCTGCACTAACTGTACCATTCTGCACTAACTGTACCATTCTGCACTAACTGTACCATTCTGGACTAACTGTAATTTTTATTCAGACATTTGGAACACAGATAAATAATAACATTTAAAACTATATAAATATAAAAATATAGACAAAAGTAAGACACATATCAAAAAGAAGTAACAAAGACGAATAGAAACAAATTTGTGTTGATTTGGCACTGAGCATCAATCAATTACCCATCCCCCAACACTGTTAACCAAGAGTCAAGACTAAACCAATTCACCTTATACTTAATGATTTCACACAAACCAGAAAAAAAAATCTAAAATATGTCTGTGAAACTATATTTTCACAGTATTATGAATGAATTGTGATTTATTTGGTAGCATTTCGTAATGTGACTGATTTTACTAATTGCATTAGTACTGTACAAAGTTAGAGGTGCGCTATTTGATAGATTCCCCCGCTCCCCCTACCTCGGGCTTCCAGTGGGGAGACCTGAGGTCAACCTACCCCTGCCCTCCTCCCCATCTCGTACTTCTGTTAGGGAGACCTTCCCAGGCAGTAGCCTGCCTAGCTCACAAATTAGAATCAGGGCGCCCATTCCGACAAGGTTAACTGACCCACAGTCCCACACGGTGACATGATATTATTGCCGTGACGTGCAAATGAGCGATAGAAAACCGATCACGCAAATGTCACCATACCGATTTTTTTGGTGCATACACAATCAAAGGTTCTGAACATAAGATAGGGGGCATTGCAATTGTTATCATTTTAGTGTTTTAAGAAAATGTACCACTTACATCTGAACATGGGTTTGGCTGGGGGGGGGGGGGGGGGGTCTTTACTTGGCTCATTGCGCACTAGCGACTCCTTGTGACGGGCCGGGCGCCTGCAGGATGACTTCGGTCATCAGTTGAACGGTGTTTCCTCTGACACATTGGTGCAGCTGGCTTCTGGGTTAAGCGAGTGGGTGTTAAGAAGAGCGGTTAGACGGGTCATGTTTTGGAGGACGTTATATTCACCTTCACCTCTCTCTCTCGTAATTGGAGCAAAAGGGGGAAAAAAAACATATATATATATATATATATATATATCATAGAAATACCTTATTTACATAAGTATTCAGATCCTTTTCTATGAGACTTCAAATTGACCTCAGGTACACCCTGTTTCCATTGTTCATCCTTGAGATGTTTCTTCAACGTGATTGGAGAGTCCACCTGTGGTAAATTTAATTGATTGGACATGATTTGGAAAGGCACACACCTGTCTATATAAGATCCCATAGTTGATAATGCATGTCAGAGCAAAAAAATCAAGCCATGAGGTCGAAGGAACTGTCCGTAGTGCTCCAAGACAGGATTGTGTTGAGGCACAGATCTGTGGAAGGGTACCAAAACATTTCCGCAGCATTGAAGGTCCCCAAGAACACAGTGGCCTCAATCATTCTTAAATGCAAGAAATTTGTAACCACCAAGACTCTTCCTAGAGCTGGCCACCCGGCCAAACTGAGCAATAGGGGGAGAATCAGGTCTTTATGGTAGAGTGGCCAGACTGAAGCCACTCCTGAGTAAAAGGCACATGACAGCCCACTTGGAGTTTGCCAAAAGGCACCTAAAGGACTCTCAGACCATGAGAAACAAGATTCTATGGTCTGATGAAACCAAGATTGAATTATTTGGCCTGAATGCCAAACGTCACATCTGGAGGCAACCTGGCACCATCCCCATGGTGTAGCATGGTGGTGGGGATGTTTTTCAGCGGCAAGGAGACTAGTCAGGATCGAGTGAAAGATCAACTGCGTAAATTACAGAGATCCTTGATGAAAACCTGCTCCAGAGCGCTCAGGACCTCAGACTGGGGAGAAGGTTCAATTTCCAACAGGACAACGACCCTAAGCACACAGGCAAGACACTGCAGGAGTGGATTCGGGACAAGTCTCAATGTCCAGAGCCCAGACTTGAACCTGATCGAACATCTCTGGATAGACCTGAAAATAGATGTGCAGTGACGCTCCCCATCCAACCTGACAGAGTTTGAGAAGACTCGAGGCTGTAATCGCTGCCAAAGGTGCTTTAACAATGTACTGAGTAATAATTTAATAATATTTGTAGTTAATTTTCAAAAATGTCTAAATTGTTTTTGCGTTGTCATTATAGGATATTGTGTGTAGATTGGGGGGGCAATTTGATCAACTTTAGAATAAGGCTGTAACGTAACAAAATGTGGGAAAAGTCAAGGGGTCTGAATACTTTCCCGAATGCACTGTCGGCCTATGTTTGACTTGTTTATACTGCATTATTGACTGTATGTTTGTTTTTACTCCATGTGTAACTCTGTGTCGAACTGCTTTGCTTTATCTTGGCCAGGTCGCAATTGTAAATGAGAACTTGTTCTCAACTTGCCTACCTGGTTAAATAAAGGTAAAATAAAATAAATAAATAAATACAATTTTAATAAGTGCATTATGGCATCCACAGATCTAAAGACCCATGTATCGGTTGAAAAGCAATGGACCAACTCAGAGGACTTTCAGGTCCCTGCCCCATAAGTGTCAGAAGGCATCTAGTATGAAACCCATTTTCCTTAAAAGTGGGAGATTGAGGGAGCTAGAGAGAGATTATTCTTATCACATCATGAATATTCAGTGGAATGCCATACAAGCATCATTGACCATAGTCCTTTTTCCAAAGTATATATTTCTTAAACAATAGAAAATTACCATGAGCCCTGTCAGCTTGTTTTCAACATGCATTGCTTTATAAAACAAAGTATAGACACGTTTGTTTTGTTTTAGTGGGAGGGCAGGAGGGAGGGCAGGGCACTGGAGGTTATTGCGCCCTCTAGCGAGCGATCGCTTATCCGAGAAGGCGACGAGGTGAAGGAGGGTGGCGAGTCCTCATGTTTCTCTCCACCAGTAACACACCACATCTAAACCGGGACGCCCCAATACTGGTAAAGCTAGCTACTGCTAATGTCAAACTCTAGATCCAGATTGTATACACCAAGCTGGTCGTGTCGGCGAAACAATCAAGTGGGTAAGTTGCTATTTTGTTAAATGTGTTTGTCTAGTAAGCGTGCAGCTGGATTTATGGGTTATGGGAACGCTGGCCTCTGAAAGTCCCCCTTTCTCCGAATTCGACTCAAGAGTGAGTGGCAGCTAGCTAGGTAAGCTACAAAGCAACGAGGACATGGCTAACGTCAGTTAGCTAGATGTGTAAATGTTCGTGTCTAAAATCTTAACCACTGTTGCTTGTGAGCTGTCTTGATAACAAAACAAGAAGTTTACAGCGATTTATAATTCTGGAAAACTGCCATGCTGTTGCATGATAGCTAGTTTGCTAGCCTTATCAGGTGGTGATGTTAGTTTTTACACTGATTCAATTAGCCAGCTAGTTCTGTTAGCCAGCTAATCATGATTTGGAAAAACCCCGAAACTAGCTGGCTGGCTGTGTTATCTATTAAACTAGCTAGTTAACATTGGGTAGGATAGCGTTTACCTTCATTGTAGCTAGAACATTTGTTTTCATGCACAGTTGCTGAGTAATGATTGATGACTAGATCTACTATAATGCGTGCTCGTTTAACGTTACTTAGATTTCAGAAGACTCACACTTTGCTTTGGGCTGATGAATATGAAACAACATAGTAACAAGGATATGTTGACTGCATCTTATTATGCCTATGTTTAAGTGTAACCATACCGGTTTCCAATGCACACTTTATACTATAACGTGAGAACTCCAGTGATGGAGCCTGCCGCAATGTAATTCGCACGTAAACCTTAACATTCGTTTTGTGTGTACTTGGCCATGGCTACTAAATTGGTAAATGATGCTCCCAGTTTGAGTGTAATAACTGAAGTGTAGCTCACAAAAAATGCAATAATGCCAATTTTTGGTTGTCACTTGTGTGTTGAAGTAGGCTACCTTTGTTGAGTTGACTGGTCTGTTGTACAATGCCATTTCAAATCGACTCAGTTTGCCATGGATATATAGTGCTTTCAGAAAGTACTCATGCCCCTTTACTTATTCCACGTTCTATTACAGCCTGAATTTAAAATGGCTAAAACAAAATCTTACCATCTATACAATACCTTATCTTGACAAAGTGAAAATGTTTTTTATTTTTTATGTTTACAGATATCTCATGTACACAAGTATTCACACCCCAGAGCCAATACCTGTTAGAATTACATTTGGCAGCGATTACAGCTGAGTCTTTCTGGATTGGTACAGTATTTGCACATTATACTTAAAAAAAAAAAAATCTTCCAGCTCTGTCAAGTTGATTGTTAACCATTGCTAGACAGGAACTCTGTTGAAATGTGAATTCATCTCCCAGTGTCTGTTGGAAAGCAGACTGAACCAGGTTTTCCTCTAGGATTTTGAGTGTGCTTAGCAATATTCCATTTATTTTTGTTTAAAAAATAGTCCTTGCCTATGACAGGCATAGCCATAACATAATGCAGCCACCATCATGCTTGAACATATTAAGTTGTTGCAGTGTTAGATTTGCCCCAAACAGCCGTTCAACTCTATCTGTTTTAAAGTCACCATTGGGCTCATGGTGAAATCCCTGAGCGTTTTCCTTCCATTCTTGCAACTGAGTTTGGAATGATGCCTGTATCTTTGTGGTGACTGGATATATTGATACACGATCCAAAGTGTAATTAATAACTTCATGCTTAAAGGGACATTCAACGTCTGCTTCCCCCCCATCTGCCAATAGGTGCCCATCTTTGCGAGGCATTGGAAAGTCTCCCTGGTCTTTGTGTTTGAATCAGTGTTTGAAATTGGAGGGACCTTACAATTATCTGTATGTGTGGGGTACAGAGTCGAGGTAGTCATTCAAAAATTGTTAACCACTTATTGCACACAGTCCATGTACAGCTGAAGTCGGAAGTTTACAAACACTTAAGTTGGAGTCATTAAAACTTGTTTTTTAACCACACCACAAATTTCTTGTTAATGAACTATAGTTTTGGCAAGTCGGATAGGACATCCACTCTGTGCATGACACACGTAATTTTTCCAACAATTGTTTACAGACAGATTATTTCACTTATAATTCACTGTATCACAATTCCAGTGGGTCAGACGTTTACATACACTAAGTTGACAGTGCCTTTAAACAGCTTGAAAAATTCCACAAAATGTCATGGCTTTAGAAGCTTCTGATAAGCTAATTGACATAATTTGAGTCAATTGGAGGTGTACCTGTGGAGGTATTTCAAGGCCTACCTTCAAACTCAGTGCCTCTTTGCTTGACATCATGGGAAAATCAGAAGAAATCAGCCAAGACCTCAGAAAAAAAATTGTAGACCTCCACAAGTCTGGTTACTCCTTGGGAGCAATTTCCATATGCTTGAAGATACCATGTTCATCTGTACAAACAATAGGACGCAAGAAAGAACACAATGGGACCATGCAGCCGCCATACCCCTCAGGAAGGAGACGCTTTCTGTCTCCTAGAGATGAACGTACTTTGGTGCGAAAAGTGCGAATCAATTCTAGAACAACAGCAAAGGACCTTTTTTTTTCTTCTTCTTTTTAAATATATTTGTATAACCTTTATTTAACTAGGCAAGTCAGTTTAAGAACAAATTTGTATTTTCAATGACGGCCTAGGAACAGTGGGTTAACTGCCTGTTCAGGGGCAGAACAACAGATTTGTACCTTGTCAGCTCGGGGATTTGAACTTGCAACTTTCCGGTTACTAGTCCAACGCTCTAACCATTAGGCTACACTGCCGCCCCTTCACCTTGTGAAGATGCTGGAAGAAACAGGTACAAAAGTATCTATACCCACAGTAAAATGAGTCCTATATCAACATAACCTGAGAGGTCGCTCAGCAAGGAAGAAGCCACTGCTCCAAAACCGCCATAAAAAAGCCAGACTGCGGTTTGCAACTGCACATGGGGACAAAGATTGTACTTTTTGGAGAAATGTCCTCTGGTCTGATGAAACAAAAATGGAACTGTTTGGCCATAATGACAATCGTTATGTTTGGAGGAAAAGGGGGAGGCTTGCAAACTGAAGAACACCATCCCAACCAATATTGGCCAGGAAGTTAAAGCTTGGTCCCAAATGGGTCTTCCCAATGGACAATGACCCCAAGCATACTTCCAAAGTTGTGTCTACATGGCTTAAGGACAACTAAGTCATGGTATTGGAGTGGCCATCACAAAGCCATGACCTCAATCCTGTAGAACATTTGTGGGCAGAACTGAAAAAGCTTGTGCGAGCAAGGAGGCCTACAAACCTGACTCGGTTACATCAGCTCTGTCCGGAGGAATGGGCCAAAATTCACTCAACTGATTGTGGGAAGCTTGTGGACGGCTACCCAAAATGTTTGACCCAAGTTAAACAATTTAAAGGTAATGCTACCAAATACTAATTGAGTGTATGTAAACTTCTGACCAATTAGATATGTAATGAAAGAAATAAAAGCTGAAATAAATCATTCTCCTATTATTCTGACAATTCACATTAAAATAAAGTGGTGATCCTAACTCACCTAAGACAGGGAATTTTTACTCGGATTAAATGTCAGAAATTGTGAAACTGAGTTTAAATGTATTTTGCTAAGGTGTATGTAAACTTCTGATGACTTCAACTGTATCTACTAAGTGCATTTTTACTCCTGAACTGATTTATACTTTCCATAGCAAAGGGGTTGAATACTTATTGACTCAAGACATTTCAGCTTTTAATTGAAGTAATTTGGAAAAATATTTAACACTTCCACTTTGCCATGATGGGATATTGTGTGTTGGACCGTGACCCACAATCTCAATTTTAATCCTTTTTAAAATTCAGGTTGTAACACAACAAAATGTGGATAAAGTCGAGGGGTGTGAGTACTTTCTGAAGGCACTGTATGTTCAAAGTGTTGGCTGGCTTTTTTGTGTGTAAAGTAATGGCTCCTTACAGCCATAGCATAATCCATGCACACCAATATCCAATTCTCATTTCATGTAAAAAGACTCATGAGCACCAACGTGATGGGAGCATATCAAATTTTCCATCCTAAAAATTATGAGTAGTGGAATGTTTTGATTTCTGTTCAGAAAGATGGAAAAAGGGGGCTTTGAAAACATCTACCAGAATTTCTTTTTTAAGTATTAGAAATGCATCAAAACACAATTTTGAAGACCCCCGCCAACTAATATGAACACACACACACTGAACAAAAATATAAACGCAACATGTAAATGTTGGTTTCTTGGGCTGAAATAGAACATTCCAGAAGTTTTTCATATGCTCAAATCTTTTTCTCAATTTTTGTGCACAAATTTGTTTACATCCCTGTTAGTGAGCATTTCTCCTTTGCCAAGATAATCCATCCACCTGACAGGTGTAGCATATCAAGAAGCTGATTTAACAGCATGATGATTGCACAGCTGCACCTTGTGCAAAGGACAACAAAAGCCCCATTCTAAAATGTGCAGATTTATCACACAATGCCACAGATGTCTCAAGTTTTGCGGGAGCATGCAGTTGGTATGCTGACTGCAGGAATGTTCACCTGAGCTGTTGCCAGAGAATTTAATGCTAATTTCTCTATCGTAAACCAACTTATGTTTCAGCATGATAAAGCAAAGATCTGTACACAATTCCTGGAAGCTGAAAATATCCCACTTCTTCCATGGCCTGCATACTCACCAGACATATGCCACCCATTTGAGCATGATTGGCATGCTTTGGATTGACGTGTACGACAGAGTGTTCCAGTTCTTGCCACTATCCAACAACTTCGCACAGCCATTGAAGAGGAGTGGGACAACATTCCACAGACCACAATCAACAGCCTGATCAACTCTATACGAAGGAGATGTCGCGCTGCATGAGGCAAATGGTGATTACACCAGATACTAACTGTTTTTCTGATCTATGCCTCTACTTAAAAAAAAAGAAAAAAAGACATGTGACCAACAGATGCATGTCTGTATTCCCAGTCATGTGAAATCCATAGATTAGGGCCTAATGAATTATTTCAATTGACTGATTTCCTTATGAACTGTAACTCAGAAAAATCTTAATTGTTGCATGATGCATTTAATTTTGTTCATGATATATATGACGTCAACGCTACGGCTGTCCGCTTTACAGCACTGTATGGGTTTCAACTGACGGCCCTTCTAATCGTGTGTACAACACAACGCACACAAAAATGTCCCCATCCCTCCCGCTAATTGGAATTCTTTTGCATTCATTTTTTTACGAGGGTGAGGGGAATGCTGTATATCGAGCGGAGTTGATGTGCTCTGAAAGATGAGTTGAGGATTATAATAAATAGTTTTGATGTCATGCAAGCAAGCCACACACCCGTGAGTACAATTGTGCACATTTCCATATATGAAAATTCATGTAATTTACAGAATGAACATTTATGATCGCTTCGTTTGATGTACAGTTAAAAGGATGACATGCGCTATACCCTGGGTTGTCCTGATAGGAATGAGCCTATGTTTGTCGTATTGTGAAGAAAATTAGCCGTGCAACACGCACTTGAATGCACTCATGACTCCATTCTATGCACACCCAAATTCCTATCTGTTTGTCTGAATTGCCCTATGAAAGCCTAACACTGTAAGGTCGTATGTTATAACTTATCTAGACATGTTGGCAATATAACAGGCTTTCAAATGATGCCCACCTGACCCAGATTGAGATTTATAATGGAACATTTTTGCGTTGCTTAAACAACAACAGTGATTGTGTGGATGCAGGGCTGTGTTCTTAACAAAAACTGTGTGGTTGCTTCAGTTCCTCAACGGCAAAGATGGGAGAGCTAAAAAAAACATTTTATGTTTCCTTCAGTCAAAGTGCATTGAAATTACTTAGGATCTGTGCTCAGTTTGGAGAGGTGTGTGTGACCACTTGGAGACACCAGTTAGAGCTCTGATACCAAACCCTTGTAATCATTTTTTTCGAATGTTGCACCTACCCCAACATTTTCAGGAATGCTCTTTTCAGATTTTTGTTATTGACAAATGCTGTGAGAGGTACAGTAAATGTCAAATTCACAATATCAACAGTGTAATGTTTTGGAGTCAGTCTTGTCATGTTTTGGAGTCAGTCGTCTTGTTTTTTATTTGTTGGTCTGATCATTTCCCCAAAGTTCTCTCTTTTTCAGTGCTACCATGGTCATCCATTTGCTTTTTATAGTTCTTCTGTAAGAAACATTTTAAATGTTGTCCTATCCATGTAGGTGTGTTAAGCCTCATGTTTCTCCTATGTGATGGATTGTAGAGTAATAATAACTAATACTCACTCTCCTTATTCCACCATTTAGTGTAATTTTGACCACAAGCAATGGCTTTTCAGCCCATCTTGTGCTGGTATAACCTGTCTAGTGGACTTTATTTTTGTTATTTTTTTTAGCAAAATGAAGACCAGCTGTTTTTACACAGTAATCTTTTTAATGTTTTATGGCCCCGGACTGTAGATTTTAGTGTACTTGAGAATTATCCCTCTGAGCATTGAAATGCTCTTTAAAAAGCTGCACTGTTTCTAGGTATTATCAAGATCATCCTAAAGTTGTGCAATATCCATTAGTGTATTCCATTTAAACCTTTACCAGAGATGCTTATCCAGTATTAGTGTGCCGCAGATTGATATGCTCCCCAGATTGGCTTCCCCCTGCTCCCATAACCGGCATTGTGTCAGTGTCCGGTTGCAATATTGGTCAATTGAGATGTAATGAATGGGGAGACAATCCTACCTAAATAACTATTTTGAGGCTGTGAAGCATGACCTGAGTTGCTCATCAAGCCATCTATTGTTTGTGCAATAATGTTCCCGTTTGTAATGTTTGCCGAAATAAAAGTTAAGTAGCTCCTCTCCCATTCAGATAGTAAGTAACTTAAGATGACAGACTTACTAAAATCAAAGTTTATTAGTCACGTGCACACGGTACAGTGAAATGCTTGCTTGCTAATTCTTCTCAATGCAGTAATATCAAGAATCAAATTTATTTTTATTTCACCTTTTAATTAACCAGGTAGGCTAGTTGAGAACAAGTTCGCATTTACAACTGCGACCTGGCCAAGATAAAGCAAAGCAGTGTGACAGACAACAACACAGAGTTACACATGGGATACAAGCCAAAAACACAATAAACAAGTCAATGACAGTAGGAAAAAAAATGTCTATATACAGTGTGTGCAAAAGGCATGAGGTTGGCAATAAATAGGCCATAGGAGCGAATAATTACAATTTAGCAGACTAACACTGGAGTGATAAATGAGCAGATGATGATGTGCAAGTAGAAATACTGGTGTGCAAAAGAACGGAAAAGTAAATCAAAACAATATGGGCATGAGGTAGGTAGATTGGGTGGGCTATTTACAGATGGACTATGTACAGCTGCAGCAATCGTTTAGCTGCTCAGATAGCTTATGTTTAAAGTTGGTGAGGGAAATAAGTCTCCAACTTTAGTGATTTTTGCAGTTCGTTCCAGTCATTGGCGGCAGAGAACTGGAAGGAAAGGCGGCCAAATGAGGTGTTGGCTTTGGGGATGATCAATGAGATATACCTGCAGGAACGTGTGCTACGGGTGGGTGTTATCGTGACCAGTGAACTGAGATGAGGCAGAGCTTTACCTAGCATAGACTTATAGATGACCTGGAGCCAGTGGGTCTGGCGACGAATATGTAGCGAGGGCCAGCCGACTAGAGCATACAGTTTGCAGGGGTGGGTAGTATAAGGTGATTTGGTAACAAAACGGATGGCACTGTGATAAACTGCATCCAGTTTGCTGAGTAGAGTATTGGAAACTATTTTGTAGATGACATCACCCGAAGTCAAGAATCGGTAGGATAGTCAGTTTTACTAGGGTAAGTTTGGCGGCGTGAGTGAAGGAGGCTTTGTTGCGAAATAGAAAGCCGATTCTAGATTTAATTTTGGATTGGAGATGTTTAATATGAGTCTGGAAGGAGAGTTTACAGTCTAACCAGACACCTAGGTATTTATAGTTGTCCACATATTCTAGGTTGGAACCGTCCAGGGTGGTGATGTTGGGCGGGTGCGGGCAGGGAACGGTTGCAAAGCGTGCATTTGGTTAGGTGTGTTGACTGAACACATTCTCATTTATGACCTGGGGAATAGTTACGGGGAGATGAATGAGCCTATTGGAAGCTGGGGATGATTAGGTGGCCATGATGGTATGAGGGCCAGATTGGGAATTTAGCCAGGACACTGGGGTTAACACCCCTACTCTTACGATAAGTGCCAGGGCACCCATTTTTAACATCACCCTACAAAGGGCAATGTCCCCAATCACTGTAAATTAAGAGGATGATGTATTTTGAAGGATGAGACGTTGAGCGTTATAATAAATACCTCTGTCATACAACCAATCCAAACACCCGTGAGTCCAAACATGCACGTCACATTTCCATATCATAAAACTCGTCATATACAGTGTCAAAGTTTATCATCACTATGATGTACAGTTACCAGATGAGATGGCATCATACCCTGGGTTCTTCTGAACAAGCCTGTTTGATGTACATTTACCAGATGACATGGCGTCATACCCTGTGTTATTCTGAACATGTTTGATGTACAGTTACCACATGAGATGGCATCATACCCTGGGTTCTTCTGAACAAGCCTGTTTGATGTACAGTTACCAGATGACATGGCATCATACCCTGTTTGATGTACAGTTACCAGATGAGATGGCGTCATACCCTGGGTTCTTCTGAACAGAATGAGCCTGTTTGATGTATATTTATCAGATGACATGGCGTCATACCCTGTGTTATTCTGAACATGTTTGACTATTGTGGAGGAAATTCGCTGTGGAACACGCACCTGAATACATGCATGACCCCTTTTGTATGCGGATCAAAATTATGATCGGTTGCCCTGTGAAAGCCTAACACTGTAAGATCGTACGTTATAACGTATCTAGACATGTTGGCAGTAGAACAAGCTTTCAAATGATGCCCACCTGACCCAGATTGATTTATAATGGGCCGTTTTTGGATTGTGTAAACAACAGTAATTGTGTGATGGCGGGGATGCAGGGCTGAGTTCCAAACAAAACAACTGCAAGTGTGTTTGCTCTAGTTCCTCAACAGCACAGCTAGGAGAACTTAAAAAAACGCCTTATCGTTGAAGATTCTTCTTTGAGTCATAAAAGTGCATTGAAATTACTTAGGAACTGTGCACACTCTGGGGAGGTGTGGCCACTTGGAGACACCAGTTAGTCTTCTCACTCACACCCTTGTCATTTTTTTTTGTCTTAAGGTGTACCTAACCCATTTTCTCCAGAGTGTTTTCAGATTTCATCGTCACCAAATGCGGCAAAGTACAGTAAATGGAAAATGCACATAAAATCAAGTGTAATGTTTGGATTCAGTCCTGTCAGGTGAACTGTTTTGAACTCACCTTTTGGTCTAATAATTTTCCCTTCATCTCAAAACTGTTCCTGCCTGTGCGTTGTTTGGTAGCCAGAAGTGAAGGGACCGAGCCACGTAATGCCTTTGACTGCCTGTCACTGGTCCTCGTCCTTGTTGTGCCAGTCAGCCAGCGTCTCTCTCCCCTTCAGCGCTCATTCTGTTCGACGTGGAGGAAAGAGTAATTCATCTCTGGGAGGAGTGTGCCAAATCTGGGGACTGCATAGCAATTTTGGCACTGCCAAGTTCTGCCTAGCCGCCCAGTCACCCTCTCGGCTGGAACCAACACTGAGCAAGCTGTCACTTTGCCTCTGTCAACACACTTTGCCTCTCTGTCAACACTCTTTGCCTCTGTCAACATTTGTGTTAAACTCGCCCAAGTATCAACTCCTTCTCATTCACAGTGGGATACATCGGCAGCTGGTCTCTTATCTCTTGGCAGGACGAGCCGCTTGACTTCATTAATAAGGTGCATGTGATGTTCTGGAAATGTATGGGGTTTAAATTCAGATAGTGACAGATCATGATAGAAGAGATCTGTCAAACTGCTCTAAAGTAAGACACAGTGACAGGCAAGTTGACCCTTTCTTTAGATGTATTCCTAGGCCTCCATCCCTTGTAAAAACCCTCCAAGTCAGACATACTGTATTCAAAGTCCAGGGACCGGTTTTCCAAAAGCATCTTAAGGCTAAGTTCACCCATAGAACCTTCATAGAAGCATCGCTAAATCTCCGAGCTGTTTCCCGAAACCATCGTTATTAACTTTGCTCTTGAAAACACTCGTAATCGAACACCTGCCGTAAAACAGCTAAGTGCGTCATTAGATTATTTTTTTTGCCCTCCTGCATCACTTTATACACAATCTCAGAAACATAGAATCACACGGTTTATCCATCTCTCTGTGACCACTGATAACTTCAGAATAAAGCTGACTACAAATACAAAGTTGCCAATGTCTTTGCAGTTGATACAAATAAGCAACCTGAGATGACTGCATTAAAATATAAATCATGGAAATACATTATATAGTCAAGTATGCTGTCTGTAATTTGTCTCCGTATATTTTAATGTGTAGCCTAACGTGCGCAATGACGTGGCAAATCTGTGATTTTGTGCATTTTTCTATGATAAGCCGCCTCAATATTTGCAGCCGTAGGTGGTAGGCCTAAAATCTCTCTAGGAGCTGATCTGTCGTCAGTATTGTGAAATGATGTCAAGGGAAGATTTGAATGGAGAAGGGGAATCTGAGAGCAGTGTTCCCGTTCTTCCCATCCTGTCAGTATCGAAACAACATGCTCCAACGACGCACTTAGCGATCGTTCTCTCTGCGTGCTGTTCTTGGAAACGCATGTTACATCTTCGGCCATTTTTAATAGGGAAGATGTATTTGTTAAAACGTTGGCTTTCGTGTGTTTTATCAGGAAACCGGCCCTGGTTCATTACGTGTTTGTCTGCATGCGAGGAGACAACTAGCTGATTTACTGTAATGACTGGGATTGCTCTGTTGATCTCTGGTCTCACGCTAATGATTATCCAGGTGTCCTTGCTACTATTGTAAACCGCACAAATGTAATTTGTTTGGCGTAGCTCAGCTCCTTATGTTTATTCTACTTGAATTCTTTTGACTGGTTGAAATGGAATTAGGATTTACTGAGAGTAGTTAAGTGATAGAAAAATGCAGACTCGCTGTCTGCTCGCATGTTTGGAATGCAGTTTATTATATCATGACATAGACTAAATGTCTAAATGTGTCTAAATGCTATAGGAATGTGCCACTGTTTTGTACTAATGAGTCCCTTATTGCTCTGTGGAGACCAGAGTTGAAGAAGTTTGTTGGCAGTAGGAGTCTTCCTTTAATGCAGCAGTGTTTGTGCCCGTCTTCTGATTAGTACGGTTTGACCCGACAGTGTCATCCACGTCCATATTGATTTCATTAGGAGAGATTCATCAACTAATCTACACCAATTTAGATTTGGCTGATGTCCACATTCTCACAATTGATGTGAACAGCATTGTTGACAGTAATGAGCCTCTGACACGTGAGCCACCATGTTTCAGTGCGTGTCAAATTAGCAAAACCCTACGGTTAGTGCCCTTAGCACAGTAGTTAGGCTGTTTTCCTCAATTGGTCATTGCCAGCTGACACTAGGGTTGCAACACCTTTTAATTTGAACAAGACTCCTCATAAACACACATTATTCAGTGCATACTTGCAATACCAGTGTACATTTGTCACGCTGTAAGGTTTATAAAATGCCAATCACAACGACAGGTATTTACCAGCATGTGAAGTCTAAAATTCACCTGTTAGCATCATGATAAATGCCCGGCCAGGCCAGCAGCAAAAATGACTGGAATAATGCTGAGTAGGCTATAATGTTAATCTGTGTATGATCCCATAATCTGGTGGGAATGAGCCATGCAGCTCTACCACTGTAGGTGGCCTATACTGTTAGTGTTAGTATTAAGCCTGCATTTATAATCACATGGATCCAGAGAAGCAAATCTCCATTCAGCCAACGTGAATTAGTCGACATGCATACACACACACAGTGGTATACCATCCCGCAGGTATCAGACTGCCATACCTTTCATTTTCAGTCAGCCGTGATACAGTGGGAAGTCTGCTGCCATGTGATTTTTCTTTTCTTTTCCCCCCCCAGGTGAGATTGGCATGATGGTCCCAGTCTACATGTTGTTTACTGTGGAGATTTCACTATTTTATATTAGTTTAAACCAAGCTATCTATTCTACACACACATATTCTGTGTGTGTGTGTCCAGTCCCATGTTCTATTGCTATCAACTGATTTCGCCCAGCCTTGAGCCTGCTCCAGGTTTCCTTTTGTTACAGTCCAGGTTTTCACTAATGTCATGCACCACAGTATGGACCTGTCACAATGACTGATGTAGATTTAGATTCCTTTTATCAGTCAGGGATGGTGCCATGTCTTGTTCTGAACATGAAGAATTGATGAGAAGCGTTCACGTAAGTGTTGAGTCAGAGATTGTAGGCCAGGTCTCTCCCAGCAGGACTAGACAGTATTTCCTTATGGATGTGAAGCTGACTGCTGTCCATTTTGTGACTTTGGGTCTCAGGTGCAGTCAATCATTCTATTGATTTGCAGCCCTGTATCTGCACTTATAATATTTTGTATTTATTAAGGGTCCCCATTAGTTCCTGCCAAGGCAGCAGCTCTTCTTCCTGGGGTTTATTAAGGGCCCCCATTAGTTCCTGCCAAGGCAGCAGCTCTTCTTCCTGGTGTCCAAACAAGATTAAGGCAATGTCAACACAAAAATAAACAGTACATGATATAGGACATTATTACACCACTACATATCTACAATGCAGAATGTATAATACCACAATATTAAATTTTTGTGTGTGTGTGTGTGTGTACACAGTCTGCATTGTTCCATAAGGTAGTTTTTATGTTTCTTCAGTATGATTTTACTGCCCGCTTGAGTTACTTGATGTGGAATAGAGTTCCAGGTAGTCATGGCTCTATATAGTACTCTGCATTTCCCAGAGTCTGTTTTGGACTTGGGGTCTGTGAAGAGACCCCTCGTGGTATGTCTTGTGTGGTATGCATTAGAGGTCGAGTGATTATGATTTTTCAACGCCGATTATTGGCGGACCAAAAAAACCCGATACCGATTTTTTTAAATTTATTTTTAATTTGATTTATTTGGAATAATGACAATACTGAATGAACACTTATTTTAACTTAATATAATACATCAATAAAATCAATGTGTTCTTTAACTGACTTGCCTAGTTAAATAAAGGTGTAATTTTTTAAATATATTAATAATAATAATAATCGGCGCCCCAAAAATACCTATTTCCGATTGTTATGCAAACTTGAAATCGGCCATTCCGATTTTTTTAAACATTTATTTTACCTTTATTTTACTAGGCAAGTCAGTTAAGAACATTCTTATTTTCAATGACGGCCTAGGAACAGTGGGTTAACCGTCTGTTCAGGGGCAGAAAGACAGATTTGTACCTTGTCAGCTCGGGGATTCGAACTTGCAACCTTTCGGTCACTAGTCTAACGCTCTACCCACTAGGCTACCCTGCCGATTAATCGGTCGACCTCCAGTGTCTGAGCTGTGTGCTAGTTGTTTTAAACAGACAGTTTGGTGCTTTTGAATATGTCAACTCTTACAAAGACAAGTAAAAAAATAAAGAATAAAAAAAAAAAAAGAGATTTAGTGAGTGTGGGCCTCGTCTTACAAAAAAAAGGTGGTGTTGTGAATCAGAAAGCCAGTCAGTATCTGGTGTGACCACCATTTGCCTCATGCAGCATGAGTTGATCAGGCTGTTGATTGTGGAATGTTATCTCACTCCTCTATAATGGCTGGGTGAAGTTGCGGGATATGGAACACACTGTCGTACACGTAGATCCAGAGCATCCCTAACATGCTCAGTGGGTGACCTGTCTTGAGTATGCAGGTCATGGAAGAACTGGGACCATTTTAAGCTTCCAGGAATTGTGTACAGATCGTTGCTACATGGGGCTGTGCTTTATCATGCTGAAACGTGAGGTGATAGCGGTGGATGAATGGCACGGCATTGGGCCACAGGATCCGGTCACGGTATCTCTGTGCATTCTAATGGCTATCGATAAAATGCACCCACACGACGCCATACATGCTGTCTTCCATGCCCCTAGTACAGTTGAAACCCGGATTTATCCATGAAGAGCACACTTCTCCAGCATGTGCATAAAGGTGAGCATTTGCCCATTGAAGTCGGTTATGACACCCAATTGCATTCTGGTCAAGATCCTGGTGAGGATGACGAGCATGTAGATGAGCTGCTCTGAGGTGGCTTCTGAAAGTTTCTGAAGAAATTCTTCAGTTGGTGGCAGCTTATGGTACAGAAATTAACATTTAAATTATCTGGCAACAGCTCTGTTGTACATTCCTGCAATCTGCATGCCAATTGCACGCTCCCTCAATACCGCAGACATTTGTGGCTTTGTGTTGCATGATAAAACTGCACATTTTCGTGGCCTTTTTATTATCCCCAGCACAAGGTGCACCTGTATAATGATCATGCTGTTTAATCAGCTTCAAGATGCCACACCTGTCAGGTGGATGAATTATATCTTGGCAAAGGGAAAGATTAGACTTTTTTTCTTTTGCCGTGGCGGCCATGATTTAGCAGGTAGTCAACAATTTGTCGCATCTTCCACACTCACTTTACAGAATTCAACCGTACAATGCTTGTTTTTCATATTTGGTCAGTTATGCATGAATGTGTAGGTTCAGAGTTTTGTGTTGGCATATAATGCCTAAGTTTTTATCCTAATCTTGCCAGTAAATGGATTCTCCATGTAAAAGTTATCATGCGTAGATGTCCAGTACGTATGTTTCTTAACAAGCAGCTAAACTCCAGTGGCCAGGACACTGTTTACGTCCCTAATGATGTCAGGCACCAGTGTCTTGATGGGTATTAGTTGCAGAAAGCAGATGCGGCTGAGCCCTGCACTCCAGAATTGTTCACTTTAAATGAAGCAAAAACTGAAGAGATTGTCATGCACTGTTTTACAATTCTATAGCAATTGCTCCTTTTAGTGGAATTTAATTAAATAATTTGATTATGAAGCCTGTGTACTTGTTCCATTCCAGGTTGTGAGATTGCGTCAATGTGTTTACTGCGCAGTGTTTGCAGACAGAGAAAACAACAGCGGAAAGCAGAGAAGGGTCACTGCATCACACAGCCCTGGAAGAAATGCTCAATCCCAGACATGGTCAAGGCCAGACTTGGCATTTCGTCTCAGTTAAATCGTTTTTCAAAAATGGGTTTTTATAACTTGCTCAAACGGAATTAATTACTGATTTTGCTCATCTCAATGCTTGCATATGATGCACACTGCTATTTATTTCACTTGCTTCTTTTCCTTCTGTCAGCCGAAGTGTGATCTCTTCCAGGCAAGCAAGTTGTTTGAATTACATTGCTGTTGGAGGGAGAAAAAAAATTGGGTTCAAATGTCAAGAGCGGTGACAAAAATGACTGACTTGTTTTTGCTTCCCTGTCTGTGTTATTTCACTGGAGAGCTGACAAAGGTGGAGTTGTCATGGGGAGGAAAGGTTGATGAAACGTAGAGGAGAGATGTGGCAGGCAGCAGTTCAAGCCTCTCTGCTCCATAAACACTTCATTATGTAATTCCACTGCTCTGGCTGGCGTGGAGCCTGAGACCTTCGGTTGCACCAGAGTCCCTACACCCTGGAACACACCCATCTCACATGGACATCTGATTTATTTTCTTATTACATTGCACTCTGGAATGTTCTATCCAATCTTCCGATACATTTTTCTGAACTGCATGTATTTCTGTCTTCTGGGAAAGACTGATTTGAGCTTGCTGTTGTAGTAGATCTGTGTCAGTGCTCACATTCTGCTCACCCCCGTTCTCTCTCTGACATAGCCTACTGTAACATGAAGGGCATACTGCTCCCCCCTTCTCTCTCCTACTGTAACATGAAGGGCATACTGCTCCCCCTTCTCTCTCCTACTGTAACATGAACGGCATACTGCTCCCCCTTCACTCTCCTACTGTAACATGAAGGGCATATTGCCCCCCCCCCCCCCCCTTCTCTCCAGGGATGCAAACTAGTCACCCTTCGGTGACATTTGAAGCCAAAATAGGTGACCTACATGATTCATGTAGATCCGATAAGAAAAGTTTAGTGGGGGGGGGGGGGGTTGGATCACTACTGTAAACAAACGAGTGATGGGCGTTTGGAGCAATACTGGCAGCTGTATCCAAGGCTCAGCCAATCGTTTACATAACATAATGCAGTGCGAGACAACCAACCTACTAGTTACAGCATCAACGCGTGTTCTGGAAAGTCGGCTTCCCAGTTACAGCAGCGTGTCCACTGAACGATAAGGAAGAGGTAGGTGAGAAGCCTGACCACGGAGACGGGTGAGAAGGTGATGAAGCGTACTTCATGAGCTGTAACCGAACTATTGGCATTTGGAAAGTTTGAGGCAATCCTTGCTATCTTGATTGAATTGTCCGTTAGCTAGCCAGAAATGTTGAGCGATGTTAGCCAATTTATCTGATAAAATAATTGCATTTATGGTGTTTATTAGCTTGCTAATAAAGTCAGACCGTGAACGTTCGCTCATATGAGGTTGTATCACTAGCTAACGTTAGTAACCTAACCAATTTGCTGTAGTATTAACTGGTATAGGACTCCTTGCCGTTCCTAAGTTAACGCTTTAGTTGCTTGCTGGACCCTGGCAATCTGAAATGTGAACTAGCTAATGAACTAACCACTAGCTGTTAACTAATGTTTTCCCTCTACAGTATGTGGTTCATTTTCAGAATGAGAGAATTGGGTGAATTTATTTACCCATTGAACAAATTCGTATTTTCAATGACGGCCTAGGAACAGTGGGTCAACTGATTTGTTCAGGGGCAAAACGACAGATTTTTACCTTGTCAGCTAGGGCATTCAATCTTGCAACCTTTCGGTTACTGGCCCAACGCTCTAACCACTAGGCTACCTGCCACCCCGTGTGACCACCAGAATTAGGTGAAAATTAGGCATTGCTTGTTGAACAAGTGGATTCAGGGATCAAGTGGAGCTGGACCTGGATTAAGCTGGATGCCACTATAGAGATGAAAGGAACGCCACACACTTGTCCTCTTTCTCACATTTGCTGGCAGATTGTAGAACAGATGTCCACAGGCAGAAAGTGTACAATGTAATAATGTGCAGTGTAGCAGCCCAAATATATATATATTTTTTTTGTTGTTTAACTTGACATTAACGTGTTTTAAAAAATTTTTAAACTCAGTGAATGTTATTTTTGCACACATGTAGCCTTGTGCGCTTGATCTATATCTATAGTGGCCACTATAATAGAATGCCAGTTATTTTTTTCATTCTATATCTACTATAAGTGTTTTTCTCCTCCTAAGTGCAATATTTATGTATGTGGTCACAAGCGTTCTATTATAAATGCTGTCATGGCTAACTGCAATATTAGTGTTTTGTTTGTTTTCTCAAGACTTGTCATTTGCAGTAAAGTCTAGGCAACAAATATTTTTTATATATTTATTTTTAGCTGGGAGTTAGGTTCACAGAAACCACTTTATTTTACACACACAGACTGATCATGTAGATAATATTCTTTGTTTAATTAGTTAAAACCTGCATTTTCCAGCAAGCAGGGATTTTTCATGTTTCAGTGCATCAACAAAAAAGTATAATCTTTTTGGGCCCTCAGCAGTTTGCATCCCTGTCTCTCCTACTGTAACATAAAGGGCATACATTTCTAGTTCATTATTTCCCTTTGCAACAACAGTCTTAAGAAATGTAATCTAAGCGTTGATGTTGGGTGCGGCAGGTAGCCTAGTGGTTAGAGCGCAGGACTAATAACTGAAAGGTTGCTAGATTGAATCCCCGAGCTGACGAGGTAAAGATCTGTCTTTCTGCCACTGAACAAGGCAGTTAACCCACTCTTCCTAGGCCGTCATTGTAAATAAGAATTTGTTCTTAAATGACTTGCCAAATAAAATAAAATGTTCTGTTTTATTCCAGTCTTTTCCACTAGCGCCGACTGTCTGTTATACAGCCGATTTACTCATTTTCAGCCGGCTACTTTTTCCATTTAAATTAACTAGGCTACTTTACAATTCGGTACTCAGAAAAAATTATGCCGAACCCTTTCCCGCCGGAATGAAAGATATATGCATTACTAGCGATCTATTGGTAGGACAGGTGCCTGTCACTCACCAAGTCAGCGATGACAGAAACACTGCTGGTGTGACAGTCTGTCTGTCCCACCTCTTGATACGTGTGTATGCTGTGGTGGCAGTCAAATTTCTTTACACTGAGGAAGAGAGCATGAATTTGCACATCCCATATAAATTGTTTGTTTGCCCCTTATCTACTTCCCCAGATTCGGGTGAACTCTAGTTAGCATTAGACCAAGTGAAACTACACCAAATGTATGTGGACACCCTTTCAAATTAGTGGATTCGGCGACTTCAGCCATACCCGTTGCTGACAGGTGTATAAAATCAAGCACACAGCCATTCAATCTCCATAGACAATTTTTATTTATTTAAATGGCCTTACTGAAGAGCTCAGTGACTTAACTTTGCGCCGTCAACAAGTCCGTTTGTCAAATTTCTGCCCTGCTTGAGCTGCTCCTGTTAGCTGTAAGTGCTGTTACTGTGAAGTGGAAACATCTAGGAGCAGCAACTGCTCAGTCGTGAAGTGGTAGGCCACACAATCTCACAGAACGGGACGGCTGAGAGCTGTAGCACATGAAAATCGCCTATCTTCGGTTGCAGCACTCACTACCGAGTTCCAAACTGACTCTGAAAGCAAAGTCAGTATAAGAACTGTTTGTCGGGAGCTTCATGAAATGGCTTTCCATGGACAAGCAGCCGCACACAAGCCTAAGATCACCATGCGCAATACCAAGCGTCAGCTGGACTGGTGTACAAGCTTAGAACAGATGTTCACAGGCAAAGTGTACAATGTAATAATGTGCAGTGTAGCAGCCCAAATATATTGGTAGCTGGAGCAGCGCAATCACGCTTCACCGTTTGGCAGTCCGACAGACTGCTCTGGGTTTGGAGGATGCCAGGAAAATGCTACCTGCTCCAATGCATAGTGCCAACTGTAAAGTTTGGAGGAGGAATAATGGTCTGCGGTGGTTTTTCATGGTTCTGGCTGGGCCCCTTAGTTCCAGTGAAGGGAAATCTTAATGTTACAGTATACAATGACATTCTAGACAAACTCTGGTTGGCTGAACCCACCCCCCCTAGCCCGGGGGAGCCTGGCTGGCTACTTTTTCTATTAGGCTGGCTACTCTATTTGCTTGTGGAATAAACACTGTTTTTCCCTGGCAGCACAATATGATCAGCCTAAGCTTGTGTTTTAGGTGCACTAGGCCTATATATGTCTAAGCAGGGGCTGGGCTTTTCTGCAGACTCGCATGCCTTCCTCTAGTCTATAAGATAATAAGGATCTTAGCCCTGATTTTGTTAAAGCCTGAAGCCTGTTCTCTGCGCTGCAGAACTGCTGACGCGAGGACTGTTTTCTTTCCCCCCCCAATCTGAACTTTTTAAGTGTCTGCCTTTGTTGCTCTAGTTTCCAGTGCCTTGCACCCACGTGCACATCCGATATGGCGCGACACTTGTGTGTGTGTGCGTGTAATTTCTCCTGCTGTTTCCATCTGTTGTCTGGGACTGTATGGGGAAGAGATTGAATGTGCATCCTGGAAGGAAGGAAAAATTTATTTTCTTCATTTGCCTCAGGGCCCCTCAGGTGGGAAACTAGCTCCACTTATCAGGCACAAACACATGAGGCTGCTTTCTGGGATGTTTTAATGTTTACTTTGGAATACAATCAGAGTTAACATTGCATTACTTACTACTTACAATATGATACATATGTTAAGAAGGCAGACTAGCTCTGTTGTGAGATAACGGGGCGATCAAGGTTCTGTGAGAACTGTGCGATAGGCTGTGGCAAAGCCTATATTATGTTCAGCCGACATGGCATGGGGCACTAAATGTGAGCTGCAATCAATCTCTCATTTATAGGACACTGTTTTTTAGCAACTGAGCTGTTGAAGGTCATCTACATTTTCTGAGATTGTACTAGGACATGGCCCTTTGGCTCAGAGGAACACACACAGATTGCCTGGCTTAGAGCTTGTTGTTCGGGGACGTGAATGTAAACGATGAGCTGCACTCCTGTAAGCTTGGCTCTTTAATCTTGAGCATCTAGGCCAGTTGTCAGTGAACTTATCATACATGCATCTAACCTCCCTTCCAGAATCCGCTTCATCCATGCGTTAGTTTTTGATCTAGGTCGCTTTTACCTCAGCTGCTGCCTCAGTCTTGACCTATTCAGGAGAAGCGAGCGCTAAAATGTTCTCTTTAACTAAAAGCCTTCATTCCCACAGCACAGGAATGTAAGTAGTGTTATTTTAGAGGAGCCCTAAGGTGTTTTTGCTTCATGTAATATTTTTATACTGTTTTTTTTTATTTATATGGTAACTAGCTGTTTTATACCGGCCGTGATCTGGAGTCCCATAGGGAGGCGCACAATTGACCCGTCGTCGGGGTTAGGGGAGGGTTTGTCCCGGGGTAGGCAGTCAAATAAGAATTTTGTAAAATAAGAATTTGTTCTTAACTGACCTGCCTAGTTAAATAAAATAACAAAAATATATATGGGAGCTAGCTGTTTTATGTTTTAAACAGTTTTATATGGTAACTAGCTGTTTTAAACTGTTTTGGTGAAGTTGCCAGTAGAGGTTCTCTTTTATCCATAGTTTTTTTTTCTGAGGGAAAATGCAATGGTTATTTTATTTTGGTGTGTCTAGGGATTAAGCTTTAACGTCCATGTGTAATTACAACTTCCAGGCTGACACTATGGAGTTGGTGATTATACAGTACCAGTCAAAAGTTTTGACTCCTACTCAGTCCAGGGTTTTTCTTTTCTTTTTGCTATTTTCTACATTGTAAAATAATAGTGAAGACGTCAACAAAACTATGACCTAACTAGAGGTCGACCGATTAATCGGAATGTCCGACTAATTAGGGACGATTTCAAGTTTTCAAAACTATTTTTTATTTTTTATATACCTTTTTTATTTAACTAGGCAAGTCAGTTAATAACACATTCTTATTTTCAATGATGGCCTAGGAACAGTGGGTTAACTGCCTTGTTCAGGGGCAGAACGACAGACCCTGTCAGCTCGGGGGATCCAATCTTGCAACCTTACAGTTAACTAGTCCAACGCAATAACGACCTGCCTCTCTCTCGTTGCACTCCCCAAGGAGACTGCCTGTTATGCGAATACAGTAAGCCAAGGTAAGTTGCTAGCTAGCATTTAAACTTATCTTATAAACAACAATCAATCATAATCACTAGTAACTACACATGGTTGATGATATTACTAGATATTATCTAGCGTGTCCTGCATTGCATACAAGTATCTAAGTATCTGACAGAGGTGGTAGGCAGAACCAGGCGCGTAAACATTCATTCAAACAGCACTTTTGTGCGTTTGCCAGCAGCTCTTCATTGTGCGTCAAGCATTACGCTGTTTATGACTTCAAGCCTATCAACTCCCGAGATGAGGCTGGTGTAACCGAAGTGAAATGGCTAGCTAGTTAGCGCGCGCTAATTGCATTTCAAACTTCACTCGCTCTGAGCCTTCTAGTAGTTGTTCCCCTTGCTCTGCATGGGTAATGCTGCTTCGATGGTGGCTGTTGTCATTGTGTTGCTGGTTCGAGCCCAGGTAGGAGCGAGGAGAGGGACGGAAGCTATACTGTTACACTGGGAATACTAAAGTTACTATAAGAACATCCAATAGTCAAATGTTAATGAAATACAAATGGTATAGAGGGAAATAGTCCTATAATTCCTATAACTACAACCTAAAACTTCTTACCTGGGAATATTGAAGACTCATGATAAAAGGAACCACCAGCTTTCATATGTTCTCATGTTCTGAGCAAGGAACTGAAACGTTAGCTTTCTTACATGGCACATATTACACTTTTACTTTCTTCTCCAGCACTTTGTTTTTGCATTATTTCAATCAAATTCAACATGTTTCATTATTTACTTTAGGCTAAATTGATTTTATTGATGTATTATATTACGTTCAAATAAGTGTTCATTCAGTATTGTTGTAATTGTCATTATTACAAATACATTTTAAAAAATCGGGCCAATTAATCGGTACCGGCTTTTTTGGTCCTCCAATAATCGGTATCGGCGTTGAAAAATTATAATCTGTCGACCTCTAGACCTAACACATTTTATATTTGAGATTCTTCAAAGTAGCCACCCTATGCCTTGACAGCGTTTCACACTCTTGGCATTCTCTCAACCAGCTGGAATGCATTTCAATTAACAGGTGTGCCTTGTTAAAAGTTAATTTGTGGATTTCAAGGCACAGTTAAACAGCATGGCTACCACAGCATTCTGTAGCGATGTGCCATCCCATCTGGTTTGCGCTTAGTGGTACTATCATTTGTTTTTCAACAGGACAATGACCCAAAACACACCCTCCAGGCTGTGTAAGGACTATTTCAACAAGAAGGCGAGTCATGCAGTGCTGCATCAGACGACCTGGCCTCCAGAATCACCCAACCTCCAAAATCACCCAACCTCAACCCAATTGAGATGGTTTGGGATGAGTCGGACCACAGAGCGAAGGAAAAGCAGCCAACAAGTGCTCAGCATATGTGGGAACTCCTTCAAGACTGTTGGAAAAGCATTCCAGGTGAAGCTGGTTGAGAGAATGCAAAGCTGACATCAAGGCAAAGGGTGGTTGTTTGAAGAATCTCAAATAGAAAATACATTTTGATTTGTTAAACACTTTTTTTTTGGTTACTACATGATTGCATATGGGTTATTTCATAGTTTTGAAGTCTTCACTATTATTCTATAATGTACAAAATAGTAAAAATAAAGAAAAACCCTTGAATGAGTAGGTGTTTTAAACTTTTGCCAGGTAGTGTATGTATGTGAAGATGATCACAGAGTGAAAGACTGGAAACTACCTGGCTCATCCTCCATGTTCCCAGTTCTATCAGCACTAAAAGCTCCTAAGGATAGAAGCGGCCACGGCTCAAAACTGTGCTCTTTATTAAGCTTTTGCTGAAAAGATTGCATTTAATGAATTCGTTTTTTCCACAAAGACGTTTTGTTATATCGGGACAGAATTAGGCTAATGCTTTGCCATGACTAAAAAAAGATGGTCATTATCAAAATGATTGTGTTTGTGGGGAAGTTACAGAAAACACAATGTAATCGCCTAACGATCAAAGAGGCTATAGAAAAAGACAACAAAGATAAATGACTTTCATTTTGCAATGGTAGTCATAGCACAATTATAATGTGTCCTTCACTCAGCTTTGCGTTCTTCATCTGTTGTTATGGTCACGAAATGTCATGAAATTATTGCCATGTCTCATTGAGTTCTGTGGAAAACACTAAGGTGCTTTCACACCGAATTGGTTTGGAACGTTTTTTTCCGAACTCTGGTATGTTCATTTATGAACATTTGAACATCTTGGCCATGTTCTGTTATAATCTCCACCCGCACAGCCAGAAGAGGACTGGCCACCCCACAGCCTGGTTCCTCTCTAGGTTTCTTCCTAGGTTTTGGCCTTTTCTAGGGAGTTTTTCCTAGCCACCGTGCTTCTACACCTGCATTGCTTGCTGTTTGGGGTTTTAGGCTGGGTTTCTGTACAGCACTTTGAGATATCAGCTGATGTACGAAGGGCTATATAAATAAATTTGATTTGGTATGTTAGCCCACTTGGTTTGTTTGGACTGGTGTAAAGTGAACACACTACCTATGTGGTTTATTAAATGGTGGTCTTGGTCAGATTCAATTTGTACCAATTCGTACAGTGGTGTGGTTTGCTGCAAGTCAGAAAGTATTCAGGATCAAACAAAGGAGAAGAACCAGAATTGCACAGTATTAATGGTTTTGACAGCAGCACATTTCTGAGCACATCTGATGCAGATTAGGGGAGACGGGGGCTGTACTGGGGACATAGGCTATTGAATATAGACTTCACCTAGCACTTAGAGCAGGTATTGCGCTGTTTCCTCCCAAATGTTGTTGGAAGGGCAAATCGAAAGTAATGAAGATGACACAAGTTTGTGTTTCTTTATAATCATAGATGGATTTAACCTCTGGGATATTCGGGACGGTAGCATCCCACCTCGCCAACAGCCAGTAAAGTGCAGGGCGCCAAATTCAAAACAACAAAAATCTCATAATTAAAATTCCTCAAGCATACAAGTATTTTACACCATTTTAAAGATAAAATTCTCGTTAATCCAGCCACAGTGTCTGATTTCAAAAAGGCTTTACAGCGAAAGCACCACAAACAATTATGTTAGGTCACCACCAAGTCACAGAAAAACACAGCCATTTTTCCAGCCAAAGATAGGAGTCACAAAAAGCAGAAATATTGATCAAATGAATCACTAACCTTTGATCTTCATCAGATGACACTCATAGGACTTCATGTTACACAATACATGTATGTTTTGTTCAATAAATTGCACATTTATATCCAAAAATCTAATTTTACATTGGCGTGTTATGTTCAGTAGTTCCAAAACATGCAGTGATTTTGCAGAGAGCCACATCAATTTACAGAAATACTCATAATTAACATTGATAAAAGATACAGCTATTATACTTGGAACTTTAGATAAACTTCTCCTTAATGCAACCGATGTGTCAGATTTCAGAAAACCTTATGGAAAAAGCATATCATGCAATAATCTGAGTTCGGCGCTCAGAGACTAAAACAGCCAAAGAGATATCCGCCATGTTGTGGAGTTAACAGAAGTAAGAAATAGCATTATAAATATTCACTTACCTTTGATCTTCATCAGAATGCACTCCCAGGAATCCCAGTTCCACAATAAATGTTTGACTTGTTCGATAAAGTTCATAATTTATGTCCAAATACCTCCTTTTGTTAGGGTGTTTGGTATCCAAGTCCAAACGCGCATGCAAGTCCAGCCGAAAGGTCGGATGAAAAGTCCAAAACGTTATATTACAGGTCGTAGAAACATGTCAAACGAAGTATAGAATCAACCTTTAGGATGTTTTTATCATAAATCTTCAATAATGATCCAACCCGAGAATTCTTTTGTCTGTAGAAAAGCAATGGAACGCAAGCTAACTTTCACATGGCCGCGCATCATGAGCTCATGGCAATCTGCCAGACACCTGGCTCAATCCCCTCTCATTCGGTCCCCCTTCACAGTAGACGCATCAAACAAGGTTCTAAAGAGACTTGACATCTAGTGGAAGCCTTAGGAAGTGCAAAATGACCCCACAGACCCTATATTGGAATGGCAATGAGTTGAAAAACTACAAACCTCAGATTTCCCACTTCCTGGTTGGATTTTTCTCAGGTTTTCGCCTGCCATATGAGTTCTGTTATACTCACAGACATCATTCAAACAGTTTGAGGAACTTCTGTTTTTTCTATCCAAATATACTAATTATATGCATATTCTAGCTTTTATGGCCGAGTAGCAAGCAGTTTACTCTGGGCACCTTATTCATCCAAGCTACTCAATACTGCATTGGTAGGAAGGTCAGTTTTACAAGGGTGTTTGACAGCATGAGTGAAGGGTGCGAAATAGGAAGCCAATTCAGTTTTACTCTATGTATGGAATGTAAAACGAACCGGACCAAATGGAGAAACAAATAATCAATCCCTAATTCGAGCTTTAGCTCAGAACTGTGTGAAAATGACCTTTGTGTGCATTGAGGACTGGCATGTGAGATGAGTTCAGAGCATGTTTGAGGAGCAGCCAGTTAAGTGTTGGGGCTGATCCTGAGACCAAACCTTTGGGTGGCTCTATCAGAATAAGCTTTATTTGCGAAGTACATTTTCACATACCCGGATTTGACTCGGTGAAGTGGTGATGCTAGCAATAGGCTAAATGTACAGACTTAATATAGAGGAATTTACACCATCTCTAGATATAAACAGAATATAAAATAATTTTGTTGCAAGTCACGTGCTGCCTCACTGAGCACCACATAGATAGCTAAGTACATTAGCATGGATGGATTCTCTGGGCGATATGCTCCTTGGCAGTTCCACAGAGCAGTGAAATTCTTTCTCCAATTCCTGCCGCTCTTAAATGCATTTATTTAATCTGGTTTAGCCCATTGAATTATGATTCCTTCTACCTTCATTCCTTCCACAAATGTGATTGCATTTCTATGCATGCATATTGTATAGGCTTTTCATGTCTGGAATTGTCATGCGGGTCGTATTATCCTGCTGTGTCTGTCAATATGACTCTCTCGCTTTCTTTGATTTTATATATATTTATAAAGCCACATTGATAACATCCATCACTTCACAACTCCAGTCCTGGTTGGAATAACAGAAGAGATTTTGCCAATGAGCACTGTTGTCTCAGGGAGAAGGTCTGTCAGGGGTCAGCATGGCTATGGGAGAATCTCATTTTCATTTCCTTGATTCCTCAAGTTTTTCTCTCTTCACCTTCCCAAAACCCATTGAATGAGAAGGTCAGAGGGGAGGGACCTCCTTCTCATCCAATGGGTTTTGGGAAGGTGAAGAGAGAAACTTGAGGAATCAAGGAAAGTCAATTGAGTCTCCCCATGTCCATATCAAGTCACTTGCTGGCAGTTTCCTGAGACCACAAGATCTTCTCTGCCTGACCTGCTGACAACTAGCCAGCATGCTGCCTCATGGTGACAACTTTATGTTGCACATCACATGTCAGCCCGGACAGTGGGCACAGAAGATTTTATATATATATATATACATACATACATACATACATACATACATACATACATACATACATACATACATACATACATACATACATACATACATACATACATACATATACACACACACATGTTCCATTGTGGGAGAGAGAGGGTGATACGGGTAGCTTTTGGAATTGGGAGGGTTATTTCGGCTGTTCAGGGCTAGAACCCCATTATTTGGGGTTGGCATCCGTCATTTTTAGAGTATCGTAACCCTTTGTAGGTGAGAGAAGGGGACAGGCTCAAACTGCCAACAATAACAAAACCATTAGCATCAGCTGTGAGCTCTGACAAATAGTATGATTGTTTTGGCCTTGGTTTCAGGATATGAGGAGTATACATTCTGGGCCCCCAAAGAAATATAGTACTACTATCCCAAATTCTCTCTATCCCTACAAATATAGGCTGCCGCTTACAGCCATCCGATTTTTCAAAAGGATGTTTGCAAATAAACAGCAATCCAAAACACCACCGGCCTTGAACACAAACCACTGTCAGAAGGATTGACCAGTTAACAGTACAGAAATGAGAATGGTTCCTCCTCCAATGGTTACTCCTCCACATTCTTCCCACGACAACCCAGGGAGAAAAATAAATCCCTCTTTGAAAATGTTGAGCATTTCCTTTCCAGATAGACTAGACTGAGGATTTGTTCTCTCTGAATGGGAAATATGGGGAGCAGATTCAAACAATGGTCAGACACATCAAACTACTTAGTTCTTTAGAGGATTCCTAGAGAGGACTACTTAGTTCTATGAGAACCTTAATCATATAGCACATACGAAAAAACGGGGGCTCACTATTACCACAAAGGAAGCATGTAGTTTAGGAAAGGTGTGTCTGTGTGGATCAATCCCTCCCTCTGGGAAGTAGCTGTATGTTCCTCAGTATTGCCACACTAGCTCTACCAACAGTGAGCTGGCCAGCACAAAACTGGTTGAAGTTTTGAATAGTACTCGGTCAGGTAATGTGTATTTATCAAGATGATGAATAAGGGAGTTTGATGTATCTTTTTATATTCCTGATCACGCTTTCATTCTCAATACTGCACTAGTATGCACATTCCACAGGAGATGGGCTTAGTAGTGAGTTGACCCAATTGTAATCTGGTAAGTGCTCTTTTTAAAGTGGTACCCTTTCCTTTATCTTAAACCCCAGTGGGTTTACATAATTAAGTCTTGTTGCTGTAATGTTGATTCGCAGTTGGCTGTACAGTGTGAATATTGTCAATCACGTAAAAATATCACAGTATAATCAAATGTGTAATTCAATGGTTTTGAATGTAAATTTGACATCTTCATAAGTATTTTTCATAAAAGTGACATTGTTCAATCTGATACAAGCTATTAGCATGACTGGGGGTGTGTAGGCTAACCCCCCCCCCCCCTGTTTCATAATGATCTACAATGGAGCTTTACTCTTAAACCAATGTTGCTCTGTATGTTCCAGACTCTTCTAATATAATATGCCACTTAGCAGATTTTTATCCAAAGCAACGTAAAGTCATGTCTGCATACAGTTTTTACATATGGGTGTTCCTGAAAATAGAACACACTATTCTGGAATTGCAAGTTTCAGTCTACCAACTGAGCTACAGAGGACCTCTTTTTTGTTGTTGTTGTCATGCATACATCTCATTTAATAAATGTCGTCTTCTTCTTCTGTGTTTTTCTAGGCGTGCCTGTCTGGTGTGTCTATGCGGAACATTAGTCTATATCACCAAATACACCAGGGTCCCCTGACCTGAAGCCTGTTCATATCTGATGCTCTTTCAGAAGAGAGAGTACCACCGCACTGTGGCTGGAGATTTTGTTTTAAGGAAGAGAACCCCCCCACTGTTTGGAAAAGGGTAAGAACTTGTCTTTTATCCTGACGAGCGTCCTGTTCAGGGACTGTACACTACCATTCAAAAGTTTGGGGTCGCCTAGAAATGTCCTTGTCTTGAATGACAAGCATTTTTTTTGTACATTACAATAACATCAATTTGATCAGAAATACAGAGTAGACATTGTTAATGGTTAAAAAAAAATATATATATAAGGATCTCGTACAACACTGTACTGCTCCCTTCACAGAACAGCGTAAACTGGCTCTAACCAGAATAGAAAGAGTGGGAGGCCCCGGTGCACAACTGAGCAAGAGGACAAGTACATGAGTATCTAGTTTGAGAAACAGACTTCTCACAAGTCCTCAACTGGCAGATTCATTAAATAGTACCCGCATAACACCAGTCTCAACAGTGAAGAGGCGACTCCGGGATGCTGGCCTTCTAGGCAGAGTTCCTCTGTCTAGTGTCTGTGTTATTTTGCCCATCTTAATCTTTTCTTTTTATTGGCCAGTCTACGATATGGCTTTTACTTTGCAACTCTGCCTAGAAAGCCAGCATCACTGTTGACGTTGAGACTGGTGTTTGGCGGGTACTATTTAATGAAGCTGCCAATTGAGGACTTGTGAGGCATCTGTTTCTCAAACTAGACACTCTAATGTACTTGTCCTCTTGCTCAGTTGTGCACCAGGGCCTCACACTCTTTATATTCTGGTTAGGGCCAGTTTGCACTTCTGTGAAGGGAGTAGTACACATCATTGCATGAGATCTTCAGTTTCTTGACAATTTCTCACGTGGAGTAGCCTTCATTTCTCGGAACTAGAATAGACTGATGAGTTTCAGAAGAAACATTTTGAGCCTGTAATCGAACCCACAAATGCTGATGCTCCAGACACTCAACTAGTCTATAGAAGGTCAGTTTAATTGCTTCTTTAAATCAGAACAACAGTTTTCAGCTGTGCTAACATAATTGCAAAAGGGTTTTCTAATGATCAATTAGACTTTTAAAATTATGAAGTTGGATTTGCTAACACAACGTGCCATTGGAACATTGGTGTTTGATAATGGGCCTCTGTACGCCTATGTAGATATTCCATTAACAATCAGCTGTTTCCAGCTACATTAGTCATATACAACATCAACAATGTCTGCACTGTATTACTGATCAATTTGATGTTTATTTTAATGGACAAAGAAAGCATCAAGCTCCCTCACGCTCCAGAAACAGGGGAGAGGTTCCCTCCTGCCACATTCTCTCGGACAAGGCTTACTGTCATCCTGGGTGGGAGGTGGACTGATTTGGATGGCGGAGGTGGCAGGTCTCCTGGAGGAGCTGAAACAAGGGGCGAAGAGTGAACACTCGGCCTCCCTCCCCTAATAAGACAAAGCACCCTGTGCTTAAGTGAGAGGTGGAAGTGCCTGTACCTGTCACTTGCCGTTTGGGTTGTGTGCCAGTGGTATGCTAGTAGCAGCCTGTTCAGCAGGCATTCTAACCTTGGGGGCTTGATCTGGCTAATTTAAACACAAAATATCACCTGTCCAAACTTGGGTTCGAAGTTCGCACCGATATTGGATCACATCGAATGCAGGAAATACAATATTGGGTTTCCAGTGCAAATGGATTGACTATTTCAAAATGAGGAACTAAAATAGAGTAGTCGGAGGAGCTTGCCCATTTGGGCCGTTGCCCACGGTACTTGATCTGTCTAGCTGCTCAATATGGATTTGCTTTGAGTTTATTAGTTCTCAAAGAGATGTCCATTGTGAACAAATACAAAGTTATAGTACTTTTTGTACTACACCACATGTAAGATCTTTGACTATTCATGTGTACTGCATTACTGAAAGAAATGGCATTTGGCTCATAGGCATTTTGTGTATTTCAACAAGTTTACATTTTCTTCACCTTCTGTACGTTAGGGAAGAAGTGGGGGAGAATGAATTATGAACTTTCATGAATTATTGAAAGTATTTGGCAGAATTTATTAAGTAATATGTGAGAAAGGCATCTCCTAGAGCCATTTACTGTGCTGGGACTAACTCACAACACCGCCTGATTCTGCAAGGCTGCTTCAACCTGGAGAATGATTAGCCAGTCAGGGCAGACAGACCTTTTGTCAAATTATGCATTTTTAAGACCTCATGAGACATAGTCTTACGTCAGATGGCGTTACTCCTACGCAACGCTCGTCCCTCAACCGATCTGTCTTGTAGGATGTGGAAGTTTTATATATTAAGTATTTGAATACTCCCGAGTATCTACCATTCAACAATGAAAACATAATCACTGCGTTCTCGTATGTCTCTCCATGAAATAGGCAGAATAACTAGAAAAATTATTACAAATGTGACAGTGATTTAATAGTTTGCCGTTGTGAGAAAATAAAAACTAAGCTGTGGCTTTCTCTTGCATAAATTATGTGCTAGGACGTCAGTCTCCAGTGCAATGACTTCAACTTGATCATCTGCTTAGCTTACTGTTGTAATGTTAGCTAGCTACACTGAACAAAAATACAGTTGAAGTTGGAAGTTTACATACAATTAGGTTGTAGTCATTAAAACTTGTTTTTCAACACCTCCACAAATTTCTTGTTAACAAACTATAGTTTTGTCAAGTCGATTAGGACATCGACTTGTGCCTGACACAAGTAATTTTCCCAACAATTGTTGACAGACAGAATTTCACTATCACAATTCCAGTGGGTCAGAAGTTTACTGTGCCTTTAAACTGCTTGGAAAATTTCAGAATGATGTCATGGCTTTAGGCTAATTGACATCATTTGAGTCAATTGGAGGTGGACCTGTGGATGTATTTCAAGGCCAACCTTCAAACTCAGTGCCTCTTTGCTTGACATCATGGGAAAATCAAAAGAAATCAACCAAGACCTCAGAAAAAAGACCTCCACAAGTCTGGTTCATCCTTGGGAGAAATTTCCATATGCCTGAAGGTACCACGTTCATCTGTACAATGGTACGAAAGTATAAACACCATGGGACCACGCAGCCGTCATACCGCTCAGGAAGGAGACGCGTTCTGTCTCCTAGAGATGAACATACTATGGTGCGACGGCTGCGTGATCCCAAGAACGACAGATTTTCAGTGTCAGCTCGGGGGCTCCATTCTTGCAACCTTACAGTTCACTTGTCCAACGCTATAACCACCTGCCTCTCGTTGCACTCCACAAGAGACTGCTTGTTACGCGAATGCAGTAAGCCAAGGTAAGTTGATAACTAGCATTAAACTTATCTTATCAAAAACAATCAATCATAATCACTAGTTAACTACACATGGTTGATGATATTTTACTAGTTTATCTAGCGTGTCCTGCGTTGCATATAATCTCACTGAGCATACAAGTATCTGACGGAGCGGTGGTAGGCAGGAGCCGGCTCGTAAGAATTCATTCAAACAGCACTTTGTGCGTTTTGCCAGCAGCTCTTCGTTGTGCGTCAAGCATTGCGCTGTTTATGACTTCAAGCCTATCAACTCCCGAGATGAGGCTGGGATAACCGAAGTGAAATGGCTAGCTAGTTAGCGGAGTGCGCGCTAATAATGTTTTAAACATCACTCGCTCTGAGACTGGAGTAGTTATTCCCCTTATTCTGCATGGGTAACACTGCTTCGAGTGTGGCTGTTGTCGATGTGTTACTGGTTCGAGCCCAGGGAGGAGCGAGGAGAGGGACGGAAGCTATACTGTTACACTGGCAATACTAAAGTGCCTATAAGAACATCCAATAGTCAAAGGTTAATGAAATACAAATGGTATAGAGGGAAATAGTCCTATAATTCCTATAATAACTATAACCTAAAACTTCTTACCTGGGATATTGAAGACTCATGTTAAAAGGAACCACCAGCTTTCATATGTTCTGAGCGAGGAACTTAAACGTTAGCTTTCTTACATGGCACATATTGCACTTTTACTTTCTTCTCCAACACTTTGTTTTTGCATTATTTAAACCAAATTGAACATGTTTCATTATTTATTTGAGGCTAAATTGATGTTATTGATGTATTATATTAAGTTAATAAGTGTTCATTCAGTATTGTTGTAATTGTCATTATTCCAAATAAATCAAATAAAAACTGGCCGATTTAATCGGTAGCGGCTTTTTTGGTCCTCCAATAATCGGTATCTGCGTTGAAAAATCATAATCGGTTGACCTCTGATGTAAACTTCTGACCCACTGATGTGATGAAATAAATAATAACTGAAATAAATAATTCTGTCTACTATTATTCTTGTATTTCACATTCTTAAAGTAAAGTAGGGATCCTAACTGACCTAAAACAGGGAATTTTTTATAGGATTTGTCAGGAATTGTAAAAAACTGAGTGTAAATGTATTTGGCCAAGGTGTGTAAACTTCCGACTTCAACTGTATATAAACGCAACATGCAACAATTTCAAAGATTTACATTTTGGGGTTTCCAGTGCAAATGGATTAACTATTTCAAAATGAGGAACTGTAATTTTTTACAGTTCATATAATCAAATCAGTCATTTGAAATAAATTCATTAGGTCCTAATCTATGGATTTCACATGACTGGGAATGCAGACATGCATCTGTTGGTCACAGATACACACCCGTATTTTTTTTTTTAAGGTATCAGAAAAGCAGTCCGTATCTAGTGTGACCACCATTTGCCTCATGCAGCATGACACATCTTCTTTGCATAGAGTTGATCAGGCTGTTGACTGACCAGTGGAATGTTGTCCCACTCCTTTTCAATGGCTGTGCAAAGTTGCTGGATATTGGCAGGAACTGAAACACGCTGTCGTACATATCGATCCAGAGCATCCCAAAAATGCACAATGGGTGACATGTCTAGTAAGTATGCAGGGCATGGAAGAACTGGGACATTTTCAACTTCCAGGAATTGTGTTCAGATCCTTGCAACATGGGGCCGTGCATTATCATGCTGAAACATTTTTTTCACCTTTATTTAACCAGGTAGGCTAGTTGAGAACAAGTTCTCATTTGCAACTGCGACCTGGCCAAGATAAAGCATAGCCGTGTGAACAGACAACAGAGTTACACATGGAGTAAACAATTAACAAGTCAATAACACAGTAGAAAAAAGAGTCTATATACATTGTGTGCGAAAGGCATGAGGTGATGTCAGCGGATAAATGGTACCAGATTGGTCCTCAGGATTTCGTTATGGTATCTCTGTGCATTCAAATTGCCATAGATGAAATGCAATTGTGTTTGTTGTCCGTAGCTTATACTTGACCATACCATAACCCCACCTCCACCATGGGGCACTCTGATCACAACGTTGACATCAGCAAACTACACGCTGTCTGCTCTCTCCCCGGTACTGTTGACACCGGGATTAATCTTTGAAGAGCACACTTCTCCGATGTGCTTGTGGCCAACTTTGGTGAGCCTTTGCCCACTGAAGTCAGCTACAACGCTGAACAGCAGTCAGGTCAAGACCCTGGTTTGGACGAAGAGCAGGCAGATGAGCTTCCCTGAGACAGTTTGTTTGTGCAAAAATCCTTTGTTTGTGCAAACCCGCAGTGTCATCAGCTGTTCGGGTGGCTGGTCTCAGATGATACCGCAGGTGAAGAAGTCAGGTCCTGGGCTGGCATGGTTACTTGTGGTAACCGGGCTGGCAACTGCTCTGGTAGACATTCCTGCAGTCAGCATGCCAATTGCAAACTCCCTCAATTTGAGAGGATATGCTACACCTGTCAGGTGGATGGATTATCTTAGCAAATGATAAATTGGCACTATCAGGGATGTGGACAAATTTGTGCATAACATTTGAGAGAAATAAGATTGTTTTGTTCTTGGAAAATGTATGCTATCTTTTATTTCAGCTCATGAAACATGGGACCAACACTTTACATGTTGAGTTAATATTTTTTTCAGTGTAGTTTTCTGACATACTGTTAAACACCTGAGCTGACAAGGTAAAAATCTGTCGTTCTGCCCCTGAACAAGGCAGTTAAACACCCACTGTTCCCCAGTAGGCTGTCATTGTAAATAAGAATTTGTTCATAACTGACATGCCTTATTCAATAAAAATATAAATGTTTGAAAAAAATACCGTCTAAATTGTTTACCGGGTTTAATGTTTAATTCAGTAATGACTCGAAATAGTTATGGCTATCAGTTTTTATCGGCAATAAGAAACTGCGAGCCATTGGCTGCTAATAGCGGAGAACTGCTAGCTAACTGGCAAGTACAAAACACAGTTGCCAACCTCGAGTACAGAACTGGCATACTAAAATAAAATAAATGTGACACTGTGTGTAAAGGGTAACACATTAGTGCAGGAAATGAAAATGCTGAGATTAAACAATTAACTAACTATGCAAATGAGCAAAAGCTGTGTGCATTAAGGAAATAGACGTCTAGATCAAATAGAAGCCTGGCACAAATAAACGCCTTTTAAGCCATTAAAAGCTCTGGCTATTATTAGAAGTTTTACTGTAGCTAGTTAGCTCTACTTTGTAAATTCACTCTGGCTATCTACTCCGATTTCAGAGCACTCTCATCTGAGCGTGCCAGAACGCAGAATAACTGATGAATTTACGAACGCCCCACACCTGTTGAATATGGCCGCTGTTAGTAAATATCTGCAAAAAAGCATAGTTAAATTGTTGTCACCAACATTAGCCAGTTAGCTTGGGTGCTTGACTGCCGTTGTGAGGTCAGAACGCTCGGATCAACCCTACTCTTCGGCCGGAGTGTCCAGTGTACGCTCCGAGAGCAAAACACTCTGAATTTACAAACGAACAATCAGACAACACTCTCTGAATTTATGAATGCACAGAACAAATTCACTAACACACCCATTGTGTGTGCAGCACTAAGTAAGTAGCTGGTTCGTTAGCATAATCTTTTCAGTGACCGGCCCAGCTAGCAGACTAATGTTGGACTAATTTATGCTAGCTTTAGTGTCCATTGTCAAACTTGAAATACGGCGTTTTGAAGCACAACAGTTCTTAGCCAAATGTAAAATGTGGCGACTAAAACAGATACATTTAAACTTTTATGGGGCAGAAATGGGGTTCAGCAGACGGTCACCTAGGTAATGTTTTTAATGTTAGACAGCCGTTGTAGCCGGACTTCTTTTGATCTATACAATGACCCTTTGCGAGATACGAGACAGATCAGTGCAGGCGCTGTCAGACAATGCTCATCAGGTCCTTTGAACCAGTATCTTGGTAGAGGCACAGCCAACATTCAGCTACTGTAATGACCAACAGATGCTCCCCATTGTGATTAGTTGACTTGACTGTTGGCTTGTTTTCTAGTGCACACGTCTTTGAATTCTAATGAAATGGGCCTTTGAGAAAATTGATTGTTTGCTTTACGGTCACTGGCACTGACGGGTAGGCCCAGGGCACTGCATTGATTTACAATGTAGCTTTGTTTTGGTCTTTTAACCTGCTTTCAATTTGTTCTGTGATTATTTTCCTATTTTTGTTTTAGGAGGAAATGTCAGAAGGACTTATTTTTTTCCTTTTAGAACCCTGTGTCTCATAGGAACATCCCCAATACCAGAGTTTCCCAAAGTCGGTCCTGGGGACCCCAAGGGGTGAACTTGATGAGTTTGATGAGCTTGATGAGTTGATTATTTGAATCAGTTCTATAGTGCTAGGCCAAAGACCTTTTGGGAAATACTGCCCTATGTTATGTTGAACTAAATTAATTAATATAGTACTGTGGACCCTCATTTGAAAAACACCTCACTTGCATCTGCTGTCTGCCCTCAGACAGAAAAAGGACCCCCGGTCCAGACGAGGTCAGAGCAGGGCACGTGACGTCTACAGTGTGTCTGGCTGTAGCCTGGGCGCCTAGCCTCTGTCCCTGACTCAGTACCTGTCCCTGATTCAGTACCTTTGGCTCTCAGGGGCCTCGTTCCAAACCGCCAGCTCAGAGCTTTTATAATCCTCAGAGGGGACTTTAAAACACAAACGCTCACGCAGTAGAAAAGATGCAGAGGACAGCCACTAAACTGATGGGACCCAGGTGGCACTAAACTGATGGGACCCAGGTGGCACTAAATTGCAGAGGCCACTGTGATAGTTCATAGTGACAGCCAGTCAGAAGGTTGTCATTTGCATGCAGAAAGGGTTGATAGAGCTGAGGTAGACAGTCAGTGCTCAAGTGTGAGTTTTACTTGCCTTTGGTTTTACCCCTGAAAATGGGCCTCCGCTCAGGCAGGCTACATAAACGTTTAAGTTATAGTGGGTTGGGGGGTGTGGTGTGGTAACCAACAGTGTTGCTATGTCCATATGTCCATACAGAATCATTAAACTATCTTACACACTCAATCTGCCCATAGTTCATCAGGATGTCATGGGAAGTATGCATGCAGAGCTGACTTCTCATGGCCCATCTTTATAGTGGATGGAGCCTTGTCAGTGGAAGTAGTAGGCCTAAATCACAGCCACGTAGCCTTGACACATAATTACAAAGGAGGCTGTTAATATGATCTCTACAAGACATTAGCATCTCACACTGGACCCAAAGACACTTGGCAAGGTTTTTTTTGAGGAATCAGTGGGGAGGTGAACGACACAAAACCCAACACTAAGCAGGTTATTCTGAGCATCGGCAGGACAGCATTCCTCTGTGGTGTTCTTTCGATCCATGCCCCCTCGACAGACAGCGGGCTGGCAGATGGTCTGTCTGTGTGGGTGAACGTTGCTCTGCTGTGCCCTCTACTTCTCCCCAGCCGGCCAGCCTTTGCATGTCATCCCTGTTCTCCCTTGTTTGCCCTGATTGATGGATTGTGTTGCGAGCAGCCTAGTTCTTCTGCAGGTATGTGCTGCAGCACCTGGTTCAGTATGACAGCATGTCGTCCCCACCAGCCGTCTCTAAATTTGACTGGAATGTGTTCCAGAAGAGGGGGTTGCTTTGCTGCCTGGCTATCAGAACTGGTCCAGCTGTGTCTCTTGTTAATGAGCGCACAGCAGTGCTTCCAAGTTGGACAGTGGTTGAAGCCTGGTGATGAAAAGCTAGGCTACCCATTGAGACCAGATGAAGGGAAGCGAGAATGGAAGAATGGTCTTCTGAGTGAGATGTTGCTGCTGATTTAAGATGCTTGACCCTGAAGCCTTGTTTCGCACACACATGGCCTATCATACTATAGTAGCTCTTTGGGTTCCATCTCTGCTCCCTGAGCATTAAGGCAGTCTTCACAACATTAATATTTTACTGTACGAACAGAGACAAATTCTGACACGTGGGAGGTTGGTTCCGTATATTAGAAGAAAAAAAAAATATATATATATATATACAGTGCCTTTTGAACTTTGCGACCTTTTGCCACATTTCAGGCTTCAAACATAAAGATATAAAACTGTATTTTTTTGTGAAGAATCAACAACAAGTGGGACACAATCATGAAGAGGAAGGACATTTATTGGATATTTCAAACTTTTTTAACAAATCAAAAACTGAAAAATTGGGCATTACAAAATTATTCAGCCCCCTTAAGTTAATACTTTGTAGCGCCACTTTCGCAAGGCACTGTATATATAAAAAGCAGCAACATAAGATGTTGAACAACTTTGTTGGTTATGCTGGGGAAGAGGGAGGGAGAGTGGAAATGTTTCCTTCAACCCCCCTCCCACACCCCCACGGCACTGCTCAAACGAGACCCCACCGACACTTTTTCTTCAGCTGCGATTCAACTCAATTATCTGAATGGCTGAGTCGCCTGTACCCTTTTCATAATGGCTTGTTGTGTTTAGGAATTCTCGGCATGCTGAAAATGTACAATGGAGGGGGCCACATTGAACCACCCCTGCCTCACCTGTCTCCCTCAGCACCAAGCCAAATTAAACACTAAAGGTGACTCTTTTGTTTACCCACCCACTCTTTCTCTCCCTCTCCGTTCCCCCTCCTCTCATGCTCCCTCTATTCTCCATGCCAAACCTCATGCCAGGCTTCTATTCTCTAAAGGCCTTTTATTTTGTTTTGGAACTGCTATGTAGTAGGTCTGGTATTCTTTTTATAGAATGATGTGTGCATATGGTAGTTATGTAAGGATATTTTATCTGGTAATCCTGCTTTAGTCACATATGCTCAAATTGGTGGCTTGAGCTGTCTGAACTGGACAATCGCCTGTTTCCTTTCCCATTTTATGTTTTTCATTTGTGATAGTTCTTTCGGGAATTAAAAGAGCAGTTGTGTTATTTGTCTGGTGTTCTCATATTTCTGTAATGCCAACTGATTGTGTTGTTGTGAAAACGTTGTTCACATTCATTGAAATTCTAATCTCTTGACTTAGAAAAATTGGAATGTTCATTGAATCAAAGTAGACCATGTATCACGGGATAAAGACTTATTTTCCTCCATTCTGTTAAATGGCTTCTATGCATTTTGCCTCCAACTTCATGTTTTTTTAATAACACATGGGTTGTTTAGGATTTAAAGCTCACGGCAGAGTTTTTCCTTTCTATCTCAGGCTTCCAGGACACTGGAGCTATGGGGATGTGTCAGGAGCACTGAAAGGGGACTGCATGGTGAAAAAAAACGTTCTCTGTTCTAACTAAATCCGTGGTCCTCTTCCACTTAATCACCTTCTCCCCGTGGTGTGTTCCAGTCAGCTCCCTCTGAACATGCCTCATCCACCGGCATGTTATTGCAGCCTCCTCCCCACCAGACACCGCTCCCCATGCGCTTTGAATCCATCAACCCACCCCTCGTCTCCTCTGTTCCCCAACGGTGACACCATCGGAGCAGGGAAGTGTAATGACCTAAATTGATGTACTTCAGGGTGAGACGACACCATTTAAGTGAGGGATGCAGCTGCCATGAAGCCAATCGCTCCCTAGTGCATTGGTCCTGCTCGCTTCTCCAGTCCCCACGCCTTGTCGTCTTAACCTCCAAGCTCTGGGCAGTGGTGTAACTTTGTAGCACTGTGTGACGCGATTAGTGAGACCACACTGAAGAGTCAGACTCTAGTCGCTGGGGGGTATTCAACCCCACAGATAATAGAATGTACGGAATGCCCTCTTCCAATCTCTCCCTGTATATGCTGTGGATTGCAATGGGAGCTGACTTTTAATTTTTTTTTTAATAAGAATTTAGTCAACATACGTAGTTGGAAATGCCTAGGGCTTTATCTTGTCATGGTGGACACAGAAACTATGGAGAGGAAATGGATGTTTAGTAGTATTCAATATAATAGCACAGTGCTCTTTTCCTGGTCCGATCAGGTGTTAAGGGGACTTCTTAGGGATCAAATCCCATTAACCGGATCGATTTGAAAACATCCAGTGAAATGGCAGAGCGCCAAATTAAATTATTAGAAATATTTAACTTAAAAAAAAAAGGCTTTACGGCGAAAGAAAACCCATGCTATTATGAGGACAGCACCCCATCAAACAAACACAGACAATCATATTTCATCCCGCCAGGCGCGACACAAAACTCAGAAATAATTATATAATTCATGCCTTACCTTTGATGAGCTTCTTCTGTTGGCACTCCAATATGTCCCATAAACATCACAAATGGTCCTTTTGTTCAATTAATTCCGTTGTTATATATCCAAAATGTCCAATTATTTGGCGCATTTGATCCAGAAAAACACCTGTTCGAACTCGCGCAACATGACTACAAAATATCTAAGTTACCTGTAATCTTTGTCCAAACATTTCAAACAACTTTCCTAATACAACTTCAGGTATTTTTTTACGTAAATAATCAATCAATTTCAAGAGGGGATAAACTGCGTTCAATAGCAGATAAAAACCAAGTGGAGCGAGCTTTCGTTCTGAACAGCCCTACTTCTTCATTACACAAAGGAAAAACATCAACCAATTTCTAAAGACTGTTGACATCCAGTGAAAGCGATAGGAACTGCAAGCAAGTGCCTTAGAAATCTAGATCACCATAGAAAACTCATTAAAAAGAGTGACCTCTTTTCAATGGGTTGGTTTGTCCTCAGGGTTTCACCTGCCAAATATAATTTATGTTATACTCAGACATCATTCAAACAGTTTTAGGAACTTCAGTGTTTTCTATCCAAATCCACTAATAATATCCTAGCTTCTGGGCCTGAGTAGTAGGCAGTTTACTTTGGGCACGCTTTTCATCCGGACGTGAAAATACCTCCCCCTAGCCTAGAGAGGTTAAGGGGAAATACACTAGTGTCTACAAATAGCTCTCTAAAATCAAATCAAACTTTATTTGTCACGTGTGTTGAATACAACAAGTCTAGAGGGGGTACAGGGGGTACTGAGTCAATCGTCAGAGGTACATGCTTTGTGCCCACTGACAAAGCAAGGCTTACACATTCTGAATGACTGATTAAACAATTATTGTATTCTTCAGGGTCAAAATATAAATATTGAGTTTAATCTGATCTAAGTTTAAGCCAATCTCAGATGAAGATGAGGGCTATTGTTTGGTGTGTTTGCCCCACCTTTTCACTTCCACTCTATAATTCCTTTCTTACCCTGAGCAGTCTCCCTGCGTTGTGATTGGAGAAGCCAAGAGTGAGTGTCATTGATCTGGATGTTGGAGATGCGTGCTGCAGCCCGAGGTCATCCCTAGTTTTTCAGAACTGAATTGCTGATTCTAGAAAACGTGCAATCCTAAATCTCACCACGCTCTCTTTCTGGGAAAGGGCCGGCATGTAATCAACACGTTTCAGATGCCGCTGTGCACCTTCAATCGACTTTTGAATGCAGCCCTATTTTTCCTCCTCTGTTCTTATTTACTGTGCTCCGTTAAAGTGAGCGTAGTTATTTTATCCTCAGTTTGTTACAGAAAAGTCTACACTTTTACTGAGCTAAATGTCAAGGTCAGTAGAGTACAGATTATAGGCCTCATGGATCATTTTTAAGGAACCCCATGAGGCTTTGCCAGAGAGGGTTGGATGTGAAAACAGAGTTATGGGAGATACATCCCCCTCACCACAGCCTTAAGAATGTATGGTATCTGGTATTTAATAAAGTACTGGTATGCAGTCTCCATAGGCAACCCTGCTAATGGATATCATGAGGAGCAGCCCATGCCTGTGGTTCCAGCACTTACTCCATTTCTATATCAATCAGTCAAATGTACAGTGGCAAGAGAAAGTATGTGAACCCTTTGTAATTACCTGGATTTCTGCATAAATTTGACATTAACATTTTATCTGATCTTCCGGCGCCGACAGAGATGACTGCCTCGCTTCGCGTTCCTAGGAAACTATGCAGTTTTTTTAACGTGTTATTTCTTACATTAGTACCCCAGGTCATCTTAGGTTTCATTACATACAGTCGAGAAGAACTACTGAATATAAGAGCAGCGTCAACTCACCATCAGTACGACCAAGAATATGACTTTCGCGAAGCGGATCCTGTGTTCTGCCTTTCACCCAGGACAACGGAATGGATCCCAGCCGGCGACCCAAAAAAACGACTTCGTAAAAGAGGGAAACGAAGCGGTCTTCTGGTCAGACTCCGGAGACGGGCACATCGTGCACCACTCCCCAGTATACTTCTCGCCAATGTCCAGTCTCTTGACAACAAGGTTGATGAAATCCGAGCAAAGGTAGCATTCCAGAGGGACATCAGAGACTGTAACGTTCTTTGCTTCACGGAAACATGGCTCACTGGAGAGACGCTATCGGAGTCTGTGCAGCCAGCTGGTTTGTCCACGCATCGTGCCGACAGAAACAAACATCTTTCTGGTAAGAAGAGGGGCGGGGTTGTATGCCTTATGGCTAACGAGATGTGGTGTGGTCACAAAAGCATACAGGAACTCAAGTCCTTCTGTTCACCTGATTTAGAATTCCTCACAATCAAATGTCGACCGCATTATCTACCAAGGGAATTCTCTTCGATTATAATCACAGCCGTATATATTCCCCCCCAAGCAGACACATCGATGGCTCTGAACGAACTTTATTTGACTCTTTGCAAACTGGAATCGATACAGCCTGAGGCTGCATTCATTGTAGCTGGGGATTTTAACAAGGCTAATCTGAAAACAAGACTCCCTAAATTGTATCAGCATATCAATTGCGCAACCAGGGCTGGCAAAACCTTGGATCACTGCTATATATATATATATATATATATATAATATAAGGCCCTGCCCCGCCCTCCTTTCAGAAAAGCTGACCACGACTCCATTTTGTTGATCCCTGCCTACAGACAAACTAAAACAAGAAGCTCCCACGCTGAGGTCTGTTCAACGCTGGTCCGACCAATCTGATTCCACACTCCAAGACTGCTTCCATCACGTGGACTGGGATATGTTTCGTATTGCGTCAGACAACAACATTGACGAATACGCTGATTCGGTGTGCGAGTTCATTAGAACGTGCGTTGAAGATGTCGTTCCCATAGCAACGATTAAAACATTCCCAAACCAGAAACCGTGGATTGATGGCAGCATTCGCGTGAAACTGAAAGCGCGAACCACTGCTTTTAATCAGGGCAAGGTGACCGGAAACATGACCGAATACAAACAGTGTGGCTATTCCCTCCGCAAGGCAATCAAACAAGCTAAGCGTCAGTATAGAGACAAAGTAGAATCTCAATTCAACGGCTCAGACACAAGAGGTATGTGGCAGGGTCTACAGTCAATCACGGATTACAAAAAGAAAACCAGCCCCGTCACGGACCAGGATGTCTTGCTCCCAGGCAGACTAAATCACTTTTTTGCCCGCTTTGAGGACAATACAGTGCCACTGACACGGCCTGAAACCAAAACATGCGGCCTCTCCTTCACTGCAGCCGAGGTGAGTAAAACATTTAAACGTGTTAACTCTCGCAAGGCTGCAGGCCCAGACGGCATCCCCAGCCGCGCCCTCAGAGCATGCGCAGACCAGCTGGCTGGTGTGTTTACGGACATATTCAATCAATCCCTATCCCAGTCTGCTGTTCCCACATGCTTCAAGAGGGCCACCATTGTTCCTGTTCCCAAGAAAGCTAAGGTAACTGAGCTAAACGACTACCGCCCCGTAGCACTCACTTCCGTCATCATGAAGTGCTTTGAGAGACTTGTCAAGGACCTTATCACCTCCACCCTACCTGACAGCCTAGACCCACTCCAATTTGCTTACCGCCCAAATAGGTCCACAGACGATGCAATCTCAACCACACTGCACACTGCCCTAACCCATCTGGACAAGAGGAATACCTATGTGAGAATGCTGTTCATCGACTACAGGTCGGCATTTAACACCATAGTACCCTCCAAGCTCGTCATCAAGCTCGAGACCCTGGGTCTCGACCCCGCCCTGTGCAACTGGGTACTGGACTTCCTGACGGGCCGCCCCCAGGTGGTGAGGGTAGGCAACAACATCTCCACCCCGCTGATCCTCAACACTGGGGCCCCACAAGGGTGCGTTCTGTGCCCTCTCCTGTACTCCCTGTTCACCCACGACTGCGTGGCCACGCACGCCTCCAACTCAATCATCAAGTTTGCGGACGACACAACAGTGGTAGGCTTGATTACCAACAACGACTAGACGGCCTAAAGGGAGGAGGTGAGGGCCCTCGGAGTGTAGTGTCAGGAAAATAACCTCACACTCCACAATCATCTCCTTAGTTTTGTTGATGTTGACTTCAGGAAACAGCAGAGGGAACACCCCCCTATCCACATCGATGGAACAGTAGTGGAGAGGGTAGCAAGTTAAGTTCCTCGGCATACACATCACAGCAGAAGAGGCGCAGCAGGAGGCTGAAGAAATTCGGCTTGTCACCAAAAGCACTCACAAACTTCTACAGATGCACAATCGAGAGCATCCTGGCGGGCTGTATCACAGCCTGGTACGGCAACTGCTCCGCCCACAACCGTAAGGCTCTCCAGAGGGTAGTGAGATCTGCACACGCATCACCGGGGGCAAACTACCTGCCCTCCAGGACACCTACACCACCCGATATTACAGGAAGGCCATAAAGATCATCAAGGACAACAACCACCCGAGCCACTGCCTGTTCACCCCGCTATCATCCAGAAGGCGAGGTCAGTACAGGTGCATCAACGCTGGGACGAGAGACTGAAAAACAGCTTCTATCTCAAGGCCATCAGGTCTGTTAAACAGCCACCACTAACATGGAGTGGCTGCTGCCAACACACTGACTCAACTCCAGCCACTTTAATAATGGGAATTGATGGGAAATGATGTAAAATATATCACTAGCCACTTTAAACAATGCTACCTAATATAATGTTTACATACCCTACGTTATTCATCTCATATGTATACGTATATACTGTACTCTATATCATCTACTGTATCTTGCCTATGCCGCTCTGTACCATCACTCATTCATATATCCTTATGTACATATTCTTTATCCCCTTACACTTGTTAATAAGACAGTAGTTTTGGAATTGTTAGTTAGATTACTTGTTGGTTATTACTGCATTGTTGGAACTAGAAGCACAAGCATTTCGCTACAATCGCATGAACATCTGCTAACCATGTGTATGTGACATAACGATTTGATTTGATGTAAGTCACAACAATAGACAGTGTGCTTAAACGAATAACACAAATGATTCTATTTTTCTTGTCTATATTGAATACATCAGGTAAATATTCACAGTGTAGGTTGAACAAAGTATGTAAACCTCTACGCTAATGACTTCTCCAAAAGCTAATTGGAGTCAGGAGTCAACTAACCTGGAGTCGAATCAATGAGACGAGATTGGAGATTTTGGTTACAGCTGCCCTGCCCCATAAACACTCACAAAATTTGAATTTGCTATTCACAAGAAGCATTGCCTGATGTGAACCATGCTTTGAACAAAACATCTCAGAAGACCTAAAATTAAGAATTGTTGCATTGCATAAAGCTAGAAAGGATTACAAAAGTATCTCTAGAAGTCAGTCCATGGTAAGACAAGTTGTCTAAAAATTTAGAAATTTCAGCACTGTTGCTAGTCTCCCTAGGGGCTGTTGTCCTGCAAAGCTGACTGCAAGAGCACAGCGCAGAATGCTCAATAAGGTTAAGAAGAATCCTAGTGTCAGCTAAAGATGTACAGAAATCTCTGGAACATGCTAACATCTCTGTTGACGAGTCTACGATAAATAAAAACACTAAACAAGAATGGTGTTCTTGGGAGGACACCACGGAAAAAGCCACTGCTGTCCAAAAAAAACATTGCTGTACGTCTGAAGTTTGAAAGAGCACCTGGATGTTCCACAGCTCTACTGGCAAAATATTCTGTGGACAGATGAAACTACAGTCTAGTTGTTTGGATGGAACACACAACACTAGGCGTGCTGTGCCTTTTTTTTCTCCACACAAGCATCAAAACCTCATCCCAACTGTAAACTATGGTGGAGGGTGCATCATGGTTTGGGGCTGCCTCAGGGCCTGGACAGCTTGCTATCACTGATGAAGAACACTTCCTCCCAGCTGCCCACTGCACTGAGGATAGGAAACACTGTCACCACTATAATTGAGAATTTCAATAAGCATTTTTCTACGGCTGGCCATGCTTTCCACCTGGCTACCCTTACCCCGGCCAACAGCACTTCACCCAAGACAGCAACTCGCCCAAGCCTTCCCCAGTTCTCCTTCTCCCAAATCTAGTCAGCTAATGTTCTGAAAGAGCTGCAAAATCTGGACCCCAACAAATCAGCCGGGCTAGACAATCTGGACCCTTTCTAAAATTATCTGTAGAAATTGTTGCAACCCCTATTACTAGCCTGTTCAACCTCTCTTTTGTGTCGTCTGAAATTTCCCAAGATTGGAAAGCAGCTGCGGTCATCCCCATCTTCAAACTCTTGACCCAAACTGCTACAGACATATCTATCCAACTTGCTTTTCTAAGGTCTTCGAAAGCCAAGTTAACAAACAGATTACCGACCATTTCGAATCCCACCGTACCTTCTCTGCTATGCAATCTGGTTTCAGAGCTGGTCATGGGTGTACCTCAGCCACGCTCAAGGTCCTAAACAATATCATAACCGCCATCGATAGGAAACAATACTGTGCAGCCGTATTCATTGACCTGTTGTCCGGGCCTCTGGCAGTCTCTATGGGGGTGCCACAGGGTTCAATTCTTGGACCGACTCTCTTCTCTGTATACATCAATGAGGTCGCTCTTGCTGCTGGTGAGTCTCTGATCCACCTCTACACCATTCTGTATACTTCTGGCCTTTCGTTGGACACTGTGTTAACAACCCTCCAGGCAAGCTTCAATGCCATACAACTCTCCTTCCGTGGCCTCCAATTGCGTGGCCTCCAATTGCTCTTACAAGTAAAACTAAATGCATGCTCTTCAACCGATCGCTACCTGCCCGCCCGTCCAACATCACTACTCTGGACAGTTCTGACTTAGAATATGTGGACAACTTCAAATACCTAGGTGTCTGGTTAGACTGTGTAAACTCCTTCCAGACTCGCATCAAACATCTCCAATCCAAAGTTGCATCTAAAATTGGCTTCCTATTTCGCAACAAAGCACCCTTCACTCATGCTGTCAAACACCCTTGTAAAGCTGACCTTCCTACCAATCCTCGACTTCGGCGATGTCATTTACAAAATTGCCTCCAATACCCTACTCAATAAATTGGATGCAGTTTATCACAGTGCCATCTGTTTTGTCACCAAAGCCCCATATACTACCCACCACTGCGACCTGTACACTCTCGTTGGCTGGCCCTCGCTTCATACTCATCGCCAAACCCACTGGCTCCAGGTCATCTACAAGACCCTGCTAGGTAAAGACCCCCCTTATCTCAGCTCACTGGTCACCATAGCAGCACCCACCTGTAGCACGCGCTCCAGCAGGTATATATCTCTGGTCACCCCCAAAACAAATTCTTCCTTTGGCCGCCTCTCCTTCCAGTTCTCTGCTGCCAATGACTGGAACGAACTACAAAAATCTCTGAAACTGGAAACACTTATCTCCCTCACTAGCTTTAAGCACCAACTGTCAGAGCAGCTCACAGATTACTGCACCTGTACATAGCCCATCTATAATTTAGCCCAAACAACTACCTCTCCCCCTACTGTATTTTTTTTTTTTGCTCCTTTGCACCCCATTATTTTTATCTCTACTTTGCACATTCTTCCACTGCAAATCTACCATTCCAGTGTTTTACTTACTATATCTTATTTACTTTGCCACCATGGCCTTTTTTTTTGCCTTTACCTCCCTTATCTCACCTCATTTGCTCACATTGTATATAGACTTATTTGTCGACTGTATTATTGATTATTGTATGTGTCAAACTGCTTTGCTCTATCTTGGCCAGGTCCCAATTGTAAATGAGAACTTGTTCTCAACTTGCCTACCTGGTTAAATAAAGGTGAAATAAAAAAATAAAAAAATAAAAATGAATTCCCAAGTTTATCAAGACATTTTGCAGGAGAATGTTAGGCTGTCTGTCCAGACATCCCAAGAATATTGCTGAACTGAAACAGTCTTGACCATTGTGCAGGTCTGATCCTGGGGCGGCAGGGTAGCCTAGTGGTTAGAGCGTTGGGACTAGTAACCGGAAGGTTGCAAGTTCAAACCCCCGAGCTGACAAGGTACAAATCTGTCGTTCTGCCCCTGAACAGGCAGTTAACCCACTGTTCCTAGGCTGTCATTGAAAATAAGAATTTGTTCTTAACTGACTTGCCTAATTAAATAAAGGTAAAATACATTTAAAAAATCCGCAACTACAGAAAACGTTTGGAGGTTATTGCTGCCAAAGGTGAGTCCGCCTGTTATTAAATCCAAGGGTTCACATACTTTTTCCACTTTGAATGTTTACACGGTGTGTTCAATAAAGACATGAAAACATATAATTATTTGTGTTATTAGTTTTAGCAGACTGTTCGTCTATTGTTGTGACCATATTTATGCCAAAATCCAGGTAATTCTAAAGGGTTCACATGCATTTTCTTCCCACTGTATTTATATAGCCCCTTTAACATCATCAGATGTCACAAAGTGCTTATACAGAAACCCAGCCTAAAATCGCACTGAGAGCAAGCAATGCAGATGTAGAAGCACAGTGGTTAGGAAAAACTCCCTGGAAAGGCAGGAACCAGGCTATGAAGGGTGGCCAGTCCTCTTCTGGCTGTGTCGGGTGGAGATTGAGTACATGGCCATTAAGGCTAGATTGTTCTTCAAGATGTTCATATTTGCCAGCAGGGTCAAATAATAATCACAGGGGTTATAGAGGGTGCAACAGGTCAGCACCTTCCTAGGGCAGGCGTTCCGCTAAAGGAACCCCTCGACAACTTTCTGCTGAAAAGGCAGCTAGCAAAATTGTAAAACATTTTTTAGAAATATGTAGCTTTCACACATTAACAAGTCCAATACAGCAAATGAAAGATTTCAAATATGCTTTACAGGGAAAGCACAACATATGATTATGTTAGGTCATAGCCAAGTAAAAAATAACACAGCCATTTTTCCAGCCAAAGATAGGAGTCACAAAAAGCAGAAATATAGATCAAAATGAATTACTAACCTTTGATCTTCATCAGATGACACTCATAGGACATCATGTTACACGATACAATAATGTTTTGTTTGATAATGTGCATATTTATAACCCAAAATCTCAGTTTACGTTGGCGCGTTACGTGCAGTAATGTTTTGATTCCAAAACATCCGGTGATTTTGCAGAAATACTCATAATAAACATTGATAAAAGATACAAGTGTTATTCACAGAATTAAAGATTTAAGACTTCTCCTTAATGCAACTGCTGTGTCAGAGTTTTAAAAAACTTTACGGGAAAAGCATAATCTGAGAACGGCGCTCAACCCAAAACAGCCAGAGGAATATCCGCCATTTTGAAGTCAACAGAAGTTAGAAATAACACCATAAATATTCACTTACCTTTGATCTTCATCAGAAGGCACTCCCAGGAATCCCAGTTCGACAATAAATGACTGATTTGTTCCATAAAGTCCATCATTTATGTCCAAATAGCCACTTGTTGTTAGCGTGTTCAGCCCAGTAATCCATCTTCATGAGGCGTGAGCACTTCGTCCAGATAAACTCAAAGTTCCGTTACAGTCCTTTAGAAACATGTCAAACAATCTTTAGGATGTTTTTAACATAAAACATCAAGGTTCCAACCGGAGAATTCCTATGTCTGAAGAAAAGCACTGAAACAAGAGCTAACTCTGTCGGGAGCGCGTGCCACAAGCCTGAGACACTCTGCCAGACCACTGACTCAAACAGGTCTCATGAGCCCCTCCTTTATAGTAGAATCCTCATTCAAGTTTCTAAAGACTGTTGACATCTAGTGGAAGCCGTAGGAAGTGCAACTTGACTCCATAGACACTGCATTCGGTAGGCCAAGCTTTGAAAAACTACAAACCTCAGATGTCCCACTTCTTGGTTGGATTTTTCTCAGGTTTTCGCCTGTCATATTAGTTCTGTTACACTCACAGACATCATTCAAACAGTTTTAGAAACTTCAGTGTTTTCTATCCAATACTATGCAATAATAATAATATGCAATAATATGCATATATTAGCATCTGGGACAGAGTAGGAGGCAGTTCACTCTGGGCACGCTATTCATCCAAAAGTGAAAATGCTGCCCCCTATCCCAAAAGAGTTAAGAGTAAATTACAGTTGGCTTTTCATAGCTGAGCCTTGAGGTTGAGGCAGCAGGTGCGGGATAAGGTAGACTGTGTACACCACCTAAAGCAGTAAGGACAGGAAAGCAGGTAGGTATGCCAATGCTCGGTCTACCATCTGTTAGCTGGTGATGATTGAATTGCTTCTTAAGTCTGTGTTTGTTTAACCGTTGCCAAAGATGGGACAATTCTAAGAACTCAACTATTCTTAATTCCTCTGTTGGTGTGCTTGTCAGCTCAGATTGGTTTTTCCACTGGTATTTCACTTTGGGGGGGAGGGGCTCGGTGTCTGAGTGTGTGTGTGATGGTATGCACCGTGGACTGAGGTTTCCAGGAGGCCGATCTGCCATGTATTTATTAGCTCCATACAACGGTAGAATAATAGTTGTCTGTAGTCCACCAGATGTGCTATTTTGTAAACGTACAGTATATACACATCAATGACGGTGTAACAAAAAGGTTCCTCCTGGAAAAGATCAATGGCTGCGAGAGCTCCTGCCGTTTTTAATTGGTAGGGCTCGAGTCGTGAAGAATCTCTGGGAAGGCCAAGCCTATTGGTTTCCTTTACCATCCACTAGAGTAAACTCTGCCTTCACCCACGCTTGGACCATGACAGGCTAATGTATCACTCTCGGCTTTCTTTAGCATTTCCCCCTCTATCCTAAACATTTCTCACCTCCTCACCCTGGACCTAGTATACTATACCCTTCTATACGTCCCCCTCACACACACACACTCATCTTTCCATTCACTGCCCGTTTGTTTTCTGCAGCTAGATATAGAAGCTGACAACATTAGTGCTGTGGATGTCCCCCTCTTTTCATTTTAAGATGGAATGATTAGTAATCTGCCCGGGTTAAGGAATGCACACGTTCTTCTAGAATGAATTGAGTGTCCTCTTGGAACATAAAAAATTAAATAAAAATTAGGTTGTCGTTTTTCATAGTAGTTGTAACAAGGTTACCATTAGAAGGTGCTGTCTGTTCCCCCACCTCTCCCAAATTAAGATGAATGAGGAAGTGCGTGTGTGCGTGTGTGTCTGTCTACGGGTGCCAGCAGGGACCAAAATATATTTAGTACATTTTTCTCTCCGCTGAATGTTAGAGGGGATGAACAGTAGGATGCATATGTTCTCCATTTTCACCTTGTAGTTTTACAGCGGACACACATCCAAGCTAGTATGGATTAATTTATGATCCAGTGAGGAAACCGCTCAAGGATTTAATGGGTGTTATTGGAGAAAACTGAGGATGGATCAACAACATTGTAGTTACTCCAGAAAACTAACCTAAATAATAGAGTGAAATGAAGGAAGCCTGTACAGAATGTTTTTTGTTGTTGTTTTTTTTCAAAACAAAAAATGTGGTTAAGGAATTAACACTTTGTATTCAGGACAAAAAGTTATGTTTGAGGCAAATACAACACATTACTGAGTACCACTCTTCATATTTTGAAGCATGGTGGTGGCTGCATCATGTTATGGATATGCTTGTCATTGGCAAGGAATAGGGAGCTTTAGGGAGTATTGCTAACGGAGTATTGCAAAATCCTAGAGGAGAACCTGGTTGTCTGCTTTCCAACAGACACTGGGAGACAGATAAACCTCTCTGAAAATATGATTTTAGGTGCAACTTGCCACAATTCTGACGCCAGTAGCCTACATCTTACTCAAGTTCAGAGGCCACCATAGCAAAAAAGCAGCAGTGTCCTGTAAAAAAAAGGAGACGTGTTTTTTCCCAGCCTGCCACTATCTCTGGGTACTGTCTGTCAGTCGTTAAAGCAGCTATACATATCCAGGCCATGATGCCATGTTGTGCGTCCATAATTATAGGAAAGATTCACCTGAATGTTATACAGTGCATTCGGAAAGTATTCAGACCACTTTTTCCACATTTTGTTACGTTAGCCTTATTCTAAAATGGGTATAAAAAAAAGTATCCCCTAATCAATCTATACACACAATCCCATAATGACAAAGCAAATAAAGTTTTCAATTTCTTTGCAAATGTATTAAAAATAAAAACATATTTACAGAAGTATTCAGACTCTTTGCTATGAGACTCGAAATTGAGCTCCGGTGCATCCTGTTTCCATTGATCATCCTTGTGATGTTTCTACAAGTTGATTGAGTCCCCTTGTGGTAAATTAAATTGATTGGAACTGATTTTGTAAAGGCACACACCTGTCTATATAAGGTCCTACAATTGACAGTGCATGTCAGAGCAAAAACCAGGCCATGAGGTCGAAGGGATTGTCCATAGACATCTGAGACAGGATTGTGGTGAGGCACAGATCTGGGGAAGGGAACCAAAACATTTCTGCAGCATTGAAGGTCCCCAAGGGCACAGTGGCCACAATCATTCTTAAATGGAAGAAGTTTGTAACCACCAAGACTTCCTAGAGCTGGCCCCCTGGCCAAACTGAGCAATCGGGGGAGAAGGGCCTTGGTCAGGGAGGTGACCAAGAACCCGATGGTCACTCTGACAGAGTTCCTTTGTGGAGATGGGAGAACCTTGCAGACGGACAACCATCTCTGCAGCATTCCACCAATCAGGCCTTAATGATAGAGTGGCCAGACTGAAGCCACCCCTCGGTAAAAGGCACATGACAGCCTGCTTGGAGTTTGCTTAAAAGCATGTAAAGGACTCAGACCATGAGAAACAAGATTCAATGGTCTGATGAAACCAAGATTTAACTCTTTGGTCTGAATGCCAAGCGTCACGTCTGTAGGAAACAGCACCATCCCTACGGTGAAGCGTGGTGGCAGCATCATGCTGTGGGATGTTTTTCAGCGGCAGAGACTGGGAGACTAGTCAGGATCAAGGGAAAGATGAACTGAGCAAAGAACAGAGAGATCCTTGATGAAAGCCTTCTCCAGAGCGCTCAGGACCTCAGACTGGGGCGAAGGTCCACCTTCCAACAGGACAACGACCCTAAGCACACAGCCAAGACAACGCAGGAGTCTCTTCGAGACAAGTCTCTGAATGTCCTTGAGGGGCCCAACCAGTAGCCGGACTTGAACCCCATCGAAAAATCTCAGGAGTGACCTGGTATTAGTTGTGAAAAAACATATTTTTTTAATTATCAATTTTAGAATAAGGCTGTAATCTAACAATGTGGAAAAATTGAAGGGGTCTGAATATTTTCCAAATGCACTGTATTGGCGACGTTATATCGTTTTTTTTCCCTGGGGTCATTTCATGTGTATCTGAGCTATTGCCGTTCAAGCAGGCAGAAATTCGGGCCAGTATGACAAAGCGATAAATCTGCCCTCGCTCCACTAAAAGTTAATAGGAATATGACTTTTAGATCACAACAACGTCTATCATTCATGTCAGATTTCAATACTGTCCGATGTCATGACTCGTCTCGCGGGCCATTAATCATATTTTTTGCGATATTCCTACCAAGATATTTTCAAATTTAGCAGAGGGTCCATCACATTTCTCCTATTTGTCTGCTTTGTCAGTCCAGTTGCATGGCATGGTGACATTGCACTGCCGTTGTGATTGTCAAACTCCATTGTGCGAGGCACGTCGATCTGCAGGTTGAACATGGTGAGATTCTATACTCCTAAATTGATAGGGCAATTTGTTTAGGCCATTTTATAGCAAACTAGCTACTTCACATGTTGATATTGACTGGTATTATTGTGTGTAGCTATGTTAGCTATCTTGACAGCTAGCCAGCCCATAGAGAGCAGTGCATTGTGGGTTTTGTAGTCGACTTGAGCTGTAACAGATTTCCACGTTGCTACTACCATACAACAAAATTAAAAATTTGTTTAGAAAAATGTTATCACATTTTAGTGTCATTTAACACTCAATTGTAGGAATTAGTGATTTTGGGTTGATTTTTCCTTTAAGAGTAGAGGGACGATGCTGCTCCAAGCATCTGGGTTTGGGGAGGAATTGCTGCCCTGTTCATGCTCACTAGTAATTACACACCGCTTCCAATTATCCCCAGTAATGTGGCATCCAAGGGTACTTCCATAGGAATCACAGAATGGTGTAATACAGATCGCCTCCCCAGATTCTGACAAAGGTTAGTGAAATATACATCCTGCCTTTTTGTAAACAGGAGTGAGCAATGTAGATTGGTTTCTCTGTCTTAGACATATAAACAAGTTGTGTTCCAATCCTTTCTCTCGCCCCTGGATTTATGGTAATAGCTCTGGCGTTGTGTTCCCCAGAATTAATTTAGCCAGTTAAAGTGGTCACAGGATAGCAAAATTGCAGTTCCCTCAGTAATTTCCTCTGTCTCTGCTTTCTGGGGAATACGGAGAGTGAGGGGGATGGAGATGAGGGTCAGCATGTTTTATCTGCGGATGAGGGAAGTGGCATTGTCTGGCTAGAAAAGAACTGGGCAAAATACGGCCCACAAATGGATATAGGCTAGAAGAACAAATCATCCCCCCCAAAAAACAGCAAGGGCCCTCCTGTTGAATTTCGAAATCCTGATGTTGCCCTGGAGCAAAAAATGATTGCCCACACTGAACGAGAGCCACTGTGACTTTAAATCAGCAAAACAAGTTAAACGTTAACCATGTAAGTTAATTCTTAACTCAAAGGCTTGATACCCTCAGGCTGACACGCTCTATGGGTTCCCTGGGGAAGGTATCACAATTTACTATGATCTCATTAGAGAACTAAAATCACAATCTTATCGTCACAAAAACTTTCTCTTTATTCTGGATATTTTCTAACGTACAGTATGTAAAGTTGATTTACACAATATGAAAACTCTTCAAGTTACAATGTTTTCATTATAACGTCTTCGTGCAACTTTTAATGACATCACAAAATAGACATACATTTTCCATATTCCATCTCTCATCAGACCCAATAATTCAGATGTTGAACTATATTGTCTCCGTGTCCATGGTTTGATGTTGTAGTTTTGGGCAGTAAACTCTTCATAAGACACAAAGGCATTCCGATCATCCAAACTAGGCCCCAAAAGGAATCGTCTGCTGTCTATGGTTTACGATTGACGTGAGGTGTCATAAAACCCACACATCCATCCATCTGCGGGAGAGGGAGAGCTCTGTACAGCTGATCTACTGTAACCTGATCTTTTGGATCCTCACAGGAGTCATGACACACAAATCGCAATATTGACATATATATATTTTAGAATACCTACCCATTCAAGGGTTTTTCTCTATTTTGACTATTTTCTACATTGTAGAATAATAGTGAAGACATCAACACTATGAAATAACACATATGGAATCATGTAGTAACAACAAAGTGTTTTATATTTGAGATTCTTCAAATAGCTACCCTTTGCCTTGATGACAGCTTTTTTCGCTCTTGGCATTCTCTCAACCAGCTTCATGCGGTAGTCCCCTGGAATGCATTTCAATTAACAGGTGTGCCTTGTTAAAAGTTAATTTGTGGAATTTCTTTCCTTAATGCGTTTGAGCCAAACAGTTGTGTTGTGACAAGGTAGGGGTAGTATGCAGAAGATATCCCTATTTGGTAAGAGACAAAGTCCATATTATGGCAAGAACAGCTCAAATAAGCAAAGAGAAACGACAGTCCGTTACTTTAAGACATGAAGGTCAGTCAATATGGAAAATGTCAATATGAGGATAAGTTAATTAGTTACCAGCCTCAAAAATTGCAGCCCAAATAAACGCTTCATCGAGTTCAAGTAACAGACAAATCTCAACATCAACAGTGCCAAGAATTTTATACATGATGGGAACTATATCTGTGTGGAAGCACCTGCTTTCAATGTACTTTGTATTGCTCATTTTACTCAAGTGTTTCCATTATTTTGACAGTTACCAGTATATCGAAATGAAATGTTTTGCCTGTATCGGGCGGCCCTACGGTCTCTCTACCTATCTGCCTTTTAAGGCCATCTGTGGGCACAATATTTTAATGTACAGTAATCACAGATGGATTGAGTAAAACCCAATTAAATTATGCATTTTATGACCGCTAAGTGGTTGTTGGACGTAACTGGATTTCTGGAGAGACTGTTTCAGTTTACTGGCCTTTTCATGTTTCATATCTGTGTTGCTTCAGAAGAGCTTTGGAAGTAAACTACATTGCAGCGTGCAGTGGTGTATCATATTGGATTTAGACCCACAGCTTCCCTCAGTCTTTATCTCTGAAAACACAGACTTTTCCCCTGTCCCCCGCCCTCCCTTCCTTTAATGTCAGGAGACAAACACCTCCAAACGGGAAGTAATCCCCTTACCCTCATGCCGGAGTCAGTCCATGGGGGGATTATGTCAGGGGTACAGCTCATGGGGTTAGCGCCGTCCCAGTGAAACAGGAGATTAGCACGCGGACAAAAACGCACATTAGATAAGCAGCATGGTGGGCTCGCAGCTCACCCCAAACTCTGGTCATGCAGTGCGTGGGTGGGGGGGTACACCCGCTCTCGCCAAGTAAGTACTCTCTAGGGATTGGAGCGACACAGCAGGTGTGATGGTGGTGGTACAGTTTGTGCTGGGTTGGCGCAGAGGGCTGGCTGGTGGACTGTGCATTCATCACCAGACGTAAGAAGCTGTGTGTGTGAGCTCAGACGGAGCTGAGCATGGTGGGGAAGTGGAGTTGAAGCTCTGAGAGTAGAGCAGAGCGCCTGTGGAGGTAGGAGCAACCCTAGCTAGCAGAGTGGAGATTGGAGGAGCACAGAGGCTATCCTGGCAGGGACACACACACACACACCCAGGCTGCTAGAGGGCCCTGGAGGATAGTTCTCTTCACAGGATGGACACGCTTCACAAGGTACTGTGGCTGACGCTTTCCTTCAGAGTGGCTCCATCGACAAGAAATGGGAGTGTATGGTTTTATAGGATAGGCACTTGTGTTCATTGTAGGCTAAAGCTATATTGACATCAATGTTATTCACTGGTTCACATTGATGTCTTGGACCGATTTAATTTGGTTTACTGAAAATGGCTTCCGGATCCATCAATGCAGTAGTCCATGTTGGACACCAAGTTGTGGTCTGTATGTCTGTACATTCATCTGCCACTTGTTTGCGCATTTGGTCCAGTCTAGATAAACAGGATTAGAGATTTAGGATTACACTTCCCTGACCCTCCCCAGATTGTGCTGGATTATGCCCTTCAGATTGCTAATGTTTTGTATTATCTCTGCCTCTGAGACAGAGGTGAACCATCCCAGTGCCCCATTCATTGGTATGCTGTGCAATTAATCCCATGTGGTTCAATTGGTAGAGCATGACGCTTGCAACACCAGGGTTGAGTTTCATTCCCCTGCGGGACCAGTATGGGAAAACATTTATGAAAATGAATTCTCTGAATAAGAGTGTCTGCTAAATGACGAAAATGTAAATAAAAATAAATAAATAAATGTTGTGGATGGCCTGAATGCCTCTGATATGATTCTCTCTCACAGCATTTGAATGGATATTGGTTGTATTTTCAGTGGTCTTGCTTGTTGGTTTTGAAAATTGCTTCTCCGTGTACCATTTCATGGTACCCCTTAGTACAGTCTTAATCTGTGTATAATATATTAGTTTTAGCAAGCAAGAATTGTGACTGCAATAAACTAATGACTGAATGAAGGCAGTGAACTGAACAGCATTTGGGTTCTGACTGACCTTTATTGCCTACTAATAAGAGAGAAGAGAGGACCACGGTGTTAGAAGGATTTTAATCTTATTTTTCAGTCTTACCATGGTAAAGTTGACGCACTCTAGTGTTTGTGGTGCTCTACGTTCATGGCATATTACATTTTACAGACATGCTCCTGTGTGATAGATAGAACATCAGCACTAAGGATCACAAACTCCTCAGTCAAACGGCTTCAGAGCTGTCACAAAGTAGTGGCACTCTTAAACTTAAAGTTTTTTACTTCTCATTCTCATGTTACATCCGCTCCTGATTGCATTTCTCTGAACCATCTCCGTCGGAAGTTTTGTCGTGTCTGTTTTCACGGATAGCAAGTTTCCAGTTCTCCAGCAGTAATTCAAATTCTGATGAAGGGGAACTTTGGTGTCTGATTGGACGCAGTTTGACTTCTGCTTTCTGAAGAAGGTTGTGGTTATGCTTTTCCTTTGGAAAGGGTGACTGAGACCGTTGAACCAACCAACCTTTGTTTTTAGCCCCATTTTTTTTTTCATGTTTTTTGTCCTTACCTTATTTACTTAATAACAGAGAGGTGTTGTCTTTCTTATGTGCAGTACTGATACTGTTCCACCGAAAGCTATATTTATGTTCTTCATGTATGTGTTGTCAGAAACTGATTTCTCTCCCATGTGAGACTTCTAAGGTATACCAAGTATCTCAATTTAGGTCATCCATGTGGGGGATTCTCTTAGTCTTGTCCCGCCCTATGATAGATACAGGGCATTTGGGAAAGTATTCAGACCCCTTGACTTTGTTACTTTACAGCCTTATTCTAAAATGGATTCAATTGTTTTTTCCCCCCATCAATCTACACGCACTACACCGTAATGACAAAGCTGAAACAGGTTTACGAATTTATTACAAATAAAATCATCTAGCCTATGATATGGTTCCCTCTGTAATGGCTATTATCACCTGGATGGCCTTAGCAACCCTTATGGTTCCTATCCAATGCTAATTAAACACGTCGCTCTGTAAGCCTAAACCATAATCTATAACCCATAGCCCAGACAGTCAAACGCTATGGTGATTCAGGAACATTTACAACTTCAAGTGAAACGAGACCAACCTCAGTGATGATAGTAGTTAGTCTGACTCCCACCAGTTGGTTAACTATCTCAGTACCTTAGATACAGAGGCTAATTGAACATAATCTGTGTCTAGCATGCCATAATGAGCATATTTCTCACTCTATACCAACTTTTCACTTTTTCCTTTCTCTAAATTGTATTGAAGAAACGTGGCACTTTAAAGACAGCTTGATTGCACGTAGGGCCTACTGCAATAAGGCATCACATGAACAGCTGGAGCAGGAAACATCGGTGTCCTCCACATCTGGTGTTTGAAGAGGTATTTCATATTGTGTCTGTATTCCTCTGAGCTTTAACATAAAATGCTGCTCCTCCATCTTACTTCCACCAAACCCCGTGAGCCAACCCAGTCCTCTGCCTCCATACCAAACCCCGTGAGCCAACCCAGTCCTCTGCCTCCATACCAAACCCCGTGAGCCAACCCAGTCCTCTGCCTCCATACCAAACCCCGTGAGCCAACCCAGTCCTCTGCCTCCATACCAAACCCCGTGAGCCAACCCAGTCCTCTGCCTCCATACCAAACCCCGTGAGCCAACCCAGTCCTCTGCCTCCATACCAAACCCCATGAGCCAACCCAGTCCTCTGCCTCCATACCAAACCCTATGAGCCAACCCAGTCCTCTGCCTCCATACCAAACCCCATGAGCCAACCCAGTCCTCTGCCTCCATACCAAACCCCATGAGCCAACCCAGTCCTCTGCCTCCATACCAAACCCCATGAGCCAACCCAGTCCTCTGCCTCCATACCAAACCCCATGAGCCAACCCAGTCCTCTGCCTCCATACCGAACCCCATGAGCCAACCCATTCCTCTGCCTCCATACCAAACCCCATGAGCCAACCCAGTCCTCTGCCTCCATACCAAACCCCATGAGCCAACCCAGTCCTCTGCCTCCATACCAAACCCCATGAGCCAACCCAGTCCTCTGCCTCCATACCAAACCCCGTGAGCCAACCCAGTCCTCTGCCTCCATACCAAACCCCGTGGGCCAACCCAGTCCTCTGCCTCCATACCAAACCCCGTGAGCCAACCCAGTCCTCTGCCTCCATACCAAACCCCATGAGCCAACCCATTCCTCTGTTTCAATTGACTAGCTCCACCCTGACTTCTTTTTAGGTGTACAGTGGAGAAGAGTGGAGGCGGGAAGGGAAGGCCATGAAAACCTGCATTAGTCTCAGTCTGCTAACCCCTCATGCCTGAGCAAGGACTGGATTCTCAGGCAGTCATCATCTGCTCCAAACAATGTATGTCATTGTGAATGTGAAATGGCACCGAGCCCATGGGGTTAGGCCTGGGTACACTCGGTGAATCTAAAGTTGGGGCTGCCTGAGACTGAGAGAAAGCAGTCCTGCAAGGCTAGCCACCCAGGGCCGGCAGCCAGGGATCGTCTTGTAAGCCCAAGCCCCTGGCGTAGTTACCCACGGTGCTCATTACAGGAAGGGTTCTGGTGTTTATGGGCCTATGCTCCAATCAGTGGCTCACTAATATTCCCAGTTGTTGAGGCACTCCTTTTTTTTCAGTAGCCGTTCTCCTCTGTCCAAATGTGCTTTGAAAAGGCAAAGAAAGAAAAATATTGAAGAAGTAGTGACAGATGAAGAGGAACTAGAGAAGCTTTGAAGCTTACTTTACATTCTAGCCTCTTTTCTTGTCTCTATTCTCCAATAAAATCCCACTGATTGGTTGAATTGGATGACCAGTAATTCCAGCACATTAAGAGCTTTGTCCATCATGTATTACAGTCTGACAACATTTTTGATTAGGTGCAGCGGTGTTACAATTTTAACTGCTTTATTAATGGTAGTCACTAGGTTTCCTTGCATACCTGAGGCTACGATTACATCATTTAATTAAAATAGGGCTATATTAGAATATGATTTCTTGTTCACATTTTGATAGCCACATTTAAAGATTATATTCCTTGTTTGTTGAACATGAATCGACTAGGTGATGCTTAATGGTTCAGCTTGTAGCTCATTTTTTTTAAAGGTCTTTTCCCTTTACTGTATGTTGCTGGGTCAGTGGGCTAGGAGCATATTGCTGTCTCTCGAGGTAGGAACACTTGATGCATAAAGTACAGTGCCTTCAGAAAGTATTCATATCCCTTGACTTATACCACATTTTGTTGTTATAGCCTGAATTCAAAATTGATTCAATTGATTGTCATTATGGGTTAGAGTGCGGAAAAACAAAGTAAGAGATGTTTTTAGAAATGTTTGCTAATTTATAAAAAATGAAATACATTTTTGCTAACTATTCACACCCCTGAGTCAATACTTTGTAGAAGCACCTTTGCCGGTGATTATAGCTTTGAGTCATCTTGGGTATGTCTATCAGCTTTTCACATCTGGATTTGGGGATTTTCTTCCTTGTAGATTTTCTCAATCGCTTAGATGGAGAGTGGCAGTGAACAGCAATCTTCAAGTTTTTCTGGGCTTTGGCTGGGCCCCTCAAGGACTTTCACATTCTTGTTCTGAAGCCATACCAGCATTGCTTTGACTATGTTTGGGGTCATTGTCCTGTTGGAACATAAGTCTTCACCCCAGTCTAAGGTCGTTTGCACTATGAAGCAGGTTCTCAAGGATTTGCCTGAATTTGATTCCATTCATTGTTCCCTCTTTCCTTACCAGTCTCAAAGTCCCTGCTGCTGAAAAGCATCCCCATAGCATGATGCTGCCATCATCATGCTTCACGGTAGGGATGGCGTTAGACTGGTGATGAGCTGTGTCTGGTGTGCTGTCACGTGGCCTTTCAGCTAACTCCTGGTGTGCTGTCACGTGGCCTTTCAGCTAACTCCTGGTGTGCTGTCACGTGGCCTTTCAGCTAACTCCTGGTGTGCTGTCATGTGGCCTTTCAACTAACTCCTGGTGTGCTGTCACGTGGCCTTTCAGCTAACTCCTGGTGTGCTGTCACGTGGCCTTTCAGCTAACTCCTGGTGTGCTGTCACGTGGCCTTTCAGCTAACTCCTGGTGTGCTGTCACGTGGCCTTTCAACTAACTCCTGGTGTGCTGTCACGTGGCCTTTCAACTAGCTCCTGGTGTGCTGTCACGTGGCCTTTCAACTAACTCCTGGTGTGCTGTCACGTGGCCTTTCAGCTAACTCCTGGTGTGCTGTCACGTGGCCTTTCAGCTAACTCCTGGTGTGCTGTCACGTGGCCTTTCAGCTAACTCCTGGTGTGCTGTCATGTGGCCTTTCAACTAACTCCTGGTGTGCTGTCACGTGGCCTTTCAACTAGTTCCTGGTGTGCTGTCACGTGGCCTTTCAACTAACTCCTGGTGTGCTGTCACGTGGCCTTTCAGCTAACTCCTGGTGTGCTGTCACGTGCCTTTTTCTCAGGAGTGGCTTAAGTCTGACCACTCTCCCATAAAGGCCAGATTGGTGAAGTACTGTAGAGACTGGCAGGTTCTCCCATCTCAGCCAAAGAACTCTGTAGTTCTGTCAGAGTGGTCGCTGGGTTCCTGGTCACCTCCCTGAGGTCCTTCTTGCACGTTTGGTCGGACGGCCAGCTCTAGGCAGAGTCTGGTTAGTTTAATTTGTATTTATTTGTATTTATTTTTTTACATTTCCCAATGATGGAGACTACTCTACTCTTGGAAAATTTAAACAATCTAGAAATTGTTTTATACCCTTCCCCAGATATATGCCTCATCACAATTCTATCTCAGAGGTCTACGGACAATTCCTTGGTATAGTTTCTGCTCTGACATGCACTGTTTTATATAGACAGGTGTGTTAATTTCTAAATCATATCCAAGCACTTGAATTGGCCACAGGTGGTCTCCAATCAAGTTGTTGTGAAATCTCAAGGATGATCAAAGGAAATTGTATGCACAGCTCAAGTTCGAGTGTTATAGCAAATGTGTGAATACTGAATGAGATTGAGAACATTTCTAAAAACATGTTTTCACTTTGTCATTATGGGGTATTGTGTGTAGATGAGTAAAGAAATATATATGTTTGATAAATTTTGAATTCCCGGCTTTAACAACAACGTGGAATAAGTGAAGGGGCATCAACACTTTCTGAAGCCCCTGTATGTGGTGCCCTGAGAGCAGGACGTGTGATGACGCTCATCCTAAAAAAATGGCCATTTGTGTTTGTTCCCAGATGCCCACAGCTCCTTTTCACGCGTCTGTCAGTCTCCTGACTGCGACAAAATAGTGGGACTGTCTGGCATGGGAGTCGTTGACATATTCTTAAATGTCAAGGTCCTCAATTTCCCTTTTTTTTTCACTCCTGGACTGGTATTTCTTCTTACTTTTATGTTATACCACGTCCGCATGTTTGG